>NC_079215.1:7031615-7339115 GCF_029633865.1 Lampris incognitus | reverse complement strand
GTGATATCTGGGCCATATTCACCATTTACCACACGGGCCACTTCAGGGTCACATCCAGATCACATGTTGCCCAGAGCACCGCATCTTTGCCAAAAAAGGCCCACATGTGATTTGGCATATTTGGGCCATATTTGCTATTATACATGTGGGCCACTTCAGGCTCACATCCATTTTGTCAGGGCCAGAAGAAGGCCGTCAGTGCCGCATCACTGCCTGAAGTGGCCCACATCCGGATCCTATCTGGGATGTGTCCTGGTCGCTGCTCTAGCGCCTCCTCTGGCCGGTCCGGGGCGCCTGTTCGGGGAGGGGGGGGACTGGAGTGAATAGTGTGATCCTCCCCTGCGCTACGTCCCCCTGGTGAAACTCCTCACTGTCAGGTGAAAAGAAGCGGCTGGCGACTCCACATGTATGGGAGGAGGCACGTGGTAGTCTGCAGCCCTCCCCGGATCGGCAGGATGGGTGGGGTAATTGTGGGGTAATTGTGGGGTAATTGGCCGGATACAACTGGGGAGAAAAAGGGAGGGAAAAAAGAAACAGAGTAAAATAAATGATTAAAGTGAAATAATATAGAATAATTTAAATCAGATTTGACAAAATAAAATGACGTTTCTACCGTGTGTGTGTGTGTGTGTGTGTGTGTGTGTGTGTGTGTGTGTGTGTGTGTGTGTAAATTTGACCTAGAATGATGTTGGAATAAATCCAACGGCTAGCCCCTTGTTAAATGACATCGCTTGCGTTGCAGCGAGTGTTGCCGAGACAACCTCCTCCCGTATCCCCACCGTCACGCTGTGCGGCCATGTGTACTGCCGGTCCGTTTCCTGGGATCGGTTCGGCTCGTTGAAGTTCGAGATAGATGGTTCGGTTTTCATCCGGCCAATCGATTGCGTTTTAGTAGAAAGTGCAATCCCTCACCTCACTTTCTCAACCCCGCCTGTAGTGCGGTGGCCGTGTACTCGCTCTGCGCCGTCTTACGGCCAGACTGACTGTCGCTAAATCTAGATTGGTCTGGATCTGTCTCTATTGCTCTGTGAGGACATATTCTGAGATGGTGTTCAAGGCTCAGGGCCAGAGACAGTTTAGTTTGTCTCGTGTTTTGGAGAGAGAGAAAGAAAGCCACTTTATTTTGTCGTCGTTCGGTTGTCCACCTACAATGAAATGTGTTTTCTGCATTTAGCCGGCCCTGTTGTATAGGAGCCGATAGTTTGATCCTATTAACTAGGTGTTAATATGTCTTCCCAGCCCATTCTCTCTCGTTTTGCCCCCCTCCCCACCCCTCTGAGCCATTCCGGTCTCTGCTCCACCCCCCTCTGCCGATCCGGGGAGGGCTGCAGACTACCACAGGCCTCCTCCGATACGTGTGGAGTCGCCAGCCGCTTCTCTTCACCTGACAGTGAGGAGTTTCACCAGGGGGACGTAGCACATGGGAGGATCACGCTACCCCCCCCCCGAACAGGCACCCCAATCGACCAGAGGAGGCGCAAGTGCAGCGACCAGGACACATACCCACATCCGGCTTCCCACCTGCAGACACGGCCAGTTGTGTCTGTAGGGACGCCCGACCAAGCCGGAGGTAACACTGGGATTCGAACCAGCGATTCCCGTGTTGGTAGGCAACGGAATAGGCCGCTATGCTACCCGGACGCTCCCCCGCCCATTCTCACCCAATAGGAGGTTTTGGCAAAGGCGTCAATATATGACACCATGGGATGGGTACGTGTTGAGATTACCAATTCAGTCTGATCTTTGTAAGTACTTAGTAAGTAGTTAGTAAATACTTGGACACCCGCCGGGTTAACAGTTACCTAACCTTTACCCTGAACTACCCACTCGCTAACCTGTGTCTCATTAATATCCATAAATCTTTACAGATCTACTGCTGTGCATGAGCATTAAATGTGTTGAGGTTAAAACGGTCTCTTTGGACTCACACCACAGCGAGCGGGTCCTGGGTTCGAGCCCCGGGGTAGTCCAACCTCAGGGGTCGTCCCGGGTCGACCTCTGTTCTCCCCGTGTCTGCGTGGGTTTCCTCGAGGTGCTCCGGTTTCCTCCCACAGTCCAAAGACGTGTAGGTCAGGTGACTCGGCCGTGCTAAACTGTCCCCAGTAATGGATGTGGGTGTGAAGCAGCGCCGGTCTGAGGTCGGTTTTGTAATACATGATTTTTGGGTTGGTAAGTCTTTGTGTGTTTTTTTTGTGTGTATCGCTCGTCTCTTATCGATCCCTTTCTGATTACTGGTGTCCGGCTCCCCTCTACAAATGATTTTGGGAGGAGGAAAAGTGAACGATGCAGCCATTCTTCAGTTTAACCCCCCCTGTCAAATTGAATCGCTACAAAATATGGGAGCAGCTTTCCCCGGTGACGGCGATAGGGCTGCAGCTTGACTTTTCCTTCCACCTTACCTTCACGGTGGGCTTGCGTTCTCCCTGTCAGGAGCCCGTGAAACCGTTGGCCCCTGCCGCCGCCGAGGTCATGATGACAAGCAGGATGGGTGGCGAGGACGCTTGCTGAGAGGACGGGCAGTGTCGTGTGGCTTGAGTCTCTGAGTTAGAGCCGTGTTGAGTGGGAGATTTGAGGCACCCCACACCAAAGGCTCCACCTTTGACATCTTCTGTGAAAGGAGGATTATTTCACCGGTTTAAACTTTGTGATTCCCCTCTCTAGTGATTTCCAACTTATACACCTTAAAGGGCACTATCGGTAAAATGTTGACCTTGTCGGAGCAAAGAAACGGCATTCGTGTACTGAGGAGGGGGGTTTTGGAAAGAGTTGTCGATCGATACCGGTTGCAAAGCTTAAAGAACTGCTGAGGTTTCTGGCTTCCAAAACCTGCGTTCCAGCCCGAAAGGGGTCCAGTTTTGCAACAGAACCCAAAATGATCGAAACCTCCTTTTCATTGGGCAAACAGCTAGCTAGCTTGGAGGCGTCCGGGTAGCGTAGCGTTCTATTCCGTTGCCTACCGACACGGGGATCGCCGGTTCGAGTCCCCGTGTCGGCTGTGTCTGCAGGTGGCAAGCCAGATGTGGTGTATGTGTCCTGGTTGCTGCACTAGCGCCTCCTCTGGTGGGCCGGTGCACCTGTTCGGGGGCCAGGGGGAAGTAGGGGGAGTAGTGTGATCCTTCCACGTGCTACGTCCCCTTGGCGAAACTCCTCACTGTCAGATGTAAAGAAGCGGTTGGTGCCCCCACGTGTATCAGAGGAAGCATGTGGTAGTCTGCAGGCCTCCCTGGATCAGCAGCGACCGGGACAGCTTGGAAGAGTGGGGTAATTGGCTGGATACAATTGGGGAGAAAAAGAAGGGGGGGGGGAATCAGGAAAAAAAAGATAAAAAAAACTAGCTAACTTGCTAAATTGTGTAAGTGTTATTGCCGTTAGTTGTGTCATCAGTGGGATGGTTGGTGCCGTTGTTTCAAGTCCTTCTGGTTGCTGATATTGTTCGCCGGAGAAACAAATTTACTGATTACTTCAAGTAGCTTTTGTGGACATATATATTTTTTTACTTTTAGCCCTCGTAGAATTCCCATATTTCACTGTGAAACTCCCTTTGGAGTACTGGGGGGGGGGGGGGGGTGGCTGGCATCCAAATGGTTCCGAGTCCTTCAGACAGATGCTCGGGTCAAAAGGTTGAGAGCGAATAATTGGCTGAGGGGTCTTCAAAACACCCGAAACTCTCCTGGTAGGCTCTGACTCCTCAGTCGGTGGAGCTTGTTATGATGGCGAGCACGTATATCTCAAGAGTCTGGTGAAACACCTGACCCGCCGTCGTTGCCTCGGCTCCTTATACTTCTCTTTCCCGTACTTGCTCGACTCTCTTTTCTTCTGACAGGCCCGGAACGGCTTTCTTCTCCTCAGCCAGGTACTCGCATTACCACGGTCCCCTCTCTGCTCCTCGTATCGCAATTATTTTCCGGATTTAATAAAACCCCCGGGTCCGTCTTCTGTCTCTGCCTTTCTCGTTCTTTGAGGCTGGCGTTTAATCTGACTTTATTGCCATTGTTGCAGCACTCTCTTAATTATCCCGCCGTGCTTCCATTTCCTCCTACCCCCTCCGCCTCTCGAGCTGCCCCGATCTTCTTTCCCTTTTTCATTTACATCCCCTGCTGTCTTTCTCGCTTTCCCCTTCCCCCCCTTTACGCGCAGTGAACTTGCCATAAGTGGGTCAGATGAGAAGTTGCTGTTTCTTTACTTATATCTCTTTTTTTCTGTTATTCTATACATCTCGCCTCAACACAAGATTTTTACCCCCCCCCCCACCCCACCCCAGTCCTGACCTCTAATTTCATTTAACAAGTGCTGGCAGGTTTAGTTCTGCTCTTCCTGTACTTGTATGTGCCTGTTACAGGTTTGTTTTGTTTTGTTTGTTGGTATTTTTTGGATGTTCTCCCCAGTTGTACTTGGCCAATTTACCCCACTCTTCTGATCCGAGCCGTCCCGGTCGCTGCTCCACCTCCTCTGCCGATCCGGTGAGGGCTGCAGACTACCGCATGCCTCCTCTGAAACCAAAGCCTGTAATACACCCGCCGGTCCAACATGTCAGTGTCACGGTTTGCCTCGCTCAGGTGTGAAAAGTACACGTGTGCATGAACGTGCAGTGCCAGCAGGGGGCGATGATTAAGAGGTGAAGGCAGTTTACCCTAATCTGCTTTAGTGTTAGGGTTAGGGGAGGGATTTTGGAAAATGCTGTATGCTCCTCGTGGGGAGTTGCTGGTATTGAGTTAATCGTCGCCCCCTGCTGGCACTGCACCTTCATACACGTGTGTGCTTTTCACGCCTGAGCGAGGCGAACCGTGACACTGACACATTGGACCGGCAAGTGCATTACACACTTTGGCGTGATACTGGGCTGCCTCCGATACATGTGGAGTCACCAGCTTCTTTTCACCTGATAGTGAGGAGTTTCCCCAGGGGGAGGTAGCACATGAGGGGAATCATACTATTGCCTCCAGTTCCCCCTCCCCCCTGAACAGGCGCCCCAACCGACCAGAGGAGGTGCTAGTACAGCGAACATGACACATACCCACATCCGGCTTCCCACCCGCAGACACGGCCAAATGTGTCTGTAGGGACGCCCGACCAAGCCGGAGGCAACACGGGGATTCGAACCGGCGTTCCCCGTGTTGGCATACAAACCGCCACGCCACCTGGATGTCCCATTACAGGTTTTTAGCCAACTCCAAGACCAGGATTGGTGGGGAGCGAGTCAAGGCTGAGTTTAAAAGGGAGTTGAGGCTGAGTCAAGCCCGAGTCCAAACGAGATCGATTCCGAGTCAAGAACAATTTATTGTAATTTCTATCATGTACTTGAGTACACAAAAGAAACAAAATTTCGTCTCACCCAGCCCACAGCAGTGCAACACAAAAGATAAAAACATGTCCAAATTTCCGAAAACGCCACCAAAAACAGAAAACAAGGCAAAAAAAAAAAACCAAAAACACAAACAGTTAACAACACAGTACAGTCAGCGCAACAATTCCAAGTCAAGATCGAGACAGAAAACACCCGAGTCCTCCTCAAGACCAAGCCTTAAATCAAATTTAGCTGGTTTCAATCCAGATTTGCTAAGGGTTGGCTGTACTAAACCCTGCACAGCCAATGGATTTCAGTGTAAAAGGACATCACTCTGAGAGTGTCAGGACTCTCTGAGACGTTCTCGTGTTGTCTGGAAAACGGGCCTGTGCTGTGCATGCAAATACAAAGTTTTAATGTGAATGCATCTGGTAATTGGTACGTGTGAATTAACTGAAGCAATGCCTGTTTTTCCAACCGGTTGCCTTAATGAAATGCCCCAAATAATGTTTTTTGTGAAGTGATTTGAGTAGAAGGTTTAATGCCATGCATAGGAGACAACTTTCTATCCAGACGAAAAGAAAATGCAAATGAAAAAATGTGGCCACACTCGGGTCAGACCTGGTAATGAATTTCACTGGCTCTACAAAAAAGCTCCCATTCACTAGAAGGATCCTTTTAGTCCCATTTTAATTGTTTTAAAGAGGGAAAACAAAAGAAAGGGGGGGGTTAGATAAACAGAAGTTAGGAGTTCAGCAGTGTAATGTGTGCTCATCACATCCTAGATAGCAAAACTGCTGTGGCCCGGACCCGTCCCGACCCGACACTTTCATCCGGCCCACATACCGCGTGGAATGATGGCACTTGGGCGGTCCGCTCCTGTTTGCCAGATCTGGGCCAGAACCAAGCCATAGCAGTGCCGCATGTGCCACGTATTTGCCAAAGGTGGCCCATATTTGTGTTGTGATATTTGGGCCATATTCACCATTTACCACACGGGCCACTTCAGGGTCACATCCAGACCACATGTTGCCCAGAGCACCGCATCTTTGCCAAAAAAGGCCCACATTTGATTTGGCCTATTTGGGCCATATTCGCTATTATACATGTGGGCCACTTCAGGCTCACATCCATTTTGTCAGGGCCAGAGGAAGGCCAGCAGTGCCGCATCAGTGCCTGAAGTGGCCCACATCCGGATCCTATCTGGGGTGGACTTAAGTAAATCTCGTCTTTTATATCTTCTTTCTGTGAGTTTCCTTCTCTGTCACATGTATAACATGTAGTGCTCTACTCCATTGTTAACATTTTTCGTGTGTTTGTGTGTGTGTGTTTTCCCAGGATGGTGGAATATTCTCTGGATTTACAGAACATCAATTTGTCCGCCATCAGGACAGTGAGGGTACTGCGGCCTCTCAAGGCCATCAACAGAGTGCCAAGTAAGTCTGTCCTCACAGTCGCGGCTCACGCCTTCAGGTCGAGCTTTGCGGTGAAGAGGTTTACTGTGGGAGTGAAAGTGAAACTCTGAAATCACTTGTTTGTTTTTTTTAACCCAAGCATTTAGCGCTTTTCCAAACCTTGTTAGCTAGCCTCCTGTAAGGGAAGAGATAAGGTGTAATTTTGAAGTTTATGTTATAGTCCCCCTCACCCTCCTTATACCCACCCTGCTGAGTAAGTACCCTGATAGATTTCTGGCCCAGCTCCGTTCCCAATTTAATACCAACGACTATTGTCTTTATATCACATATGTATCCTACAATTCAACATCACACACACACACACATACAAGGCAAGCAGGGATAACGATCTGGCATGAGTGGGTGAAGATCCAGGGTAGGTACTATACCGCAGGGGCTGATGAGCTTGAAGGAAGACAGGCGTGGATGAGGGGGGGTAGAAGACAGGGGAGGGGCTCCACGCCCATGCAAAGCAGTAATACAGGTAGATTTAGGGAAAACTGGGTGGCGCGGACCCAGTCAAGTCAATTTTATTGTAAATCACAAATTTGCCTCAGGGGGTTTTACAGCAACACAACATCCTGTCGTTGGACCCTCGCATCGGATAAGGAACAACTCCCTAAAAAAAAAAAAACAACTTTTAACAGGGAGGAAAAGAATGGAAGAAACCTCAGGGATTGCAACAGAGGAGGGATCTCTCTCGCAAGATGGACAGAAATGCAATGGAAGTTGTGTTGACAATTTACACAATACGAGATAACAGAATTACAATGGAATTATAAGATGTATGAAGAATGTGATGAGGAGGACGTCAAGCCGTGGCCAGATCAGCGGGAACAGCCCAGGACCTGAGCCGTGCGACCACCATCACCATGTAGACCTGGCAAGATTCAAGAGTTTTATTTGTCACGTACACACAAGTACAAGAGTGCAGTGAAATTAAAAAAGGTATGAGCTCCAAGATGTGCAAACAACAAAGTACAACAGGTACACATGCATTCCAATTTGCAATCAACAGTTAAGAACTCTCTGTAAAAAAGAGTAGATATACTTTCCTCCAAAATACATATACAATTTTGGAGGAAAGACTACACTTGCACACAGGGGAGACTCGCATCACACCATTTGCATACACGGGAGAAGAGACAAGAAAAGACATTAGTCACCCATCGGAAAGACAGATGGATACAACATTGAAACAGGATAACAAAATTATACATAAAGAATGTGATGAGGAGGATGCCAAGCAACGTCCAGGTGGTGGCCACCATCCATGGAAAGCTGGAAGGAGGACAGACTACATGTGCACACAGGGGAGACTCGCATCACGCCATTCACATACACAGAAGAAGAGAAAAGAGAAGACGTTATTCAGAGGGAGAAAGATATGAGACGGAAGAGAGCAGTTGCATGAATCAATAATATGTACGCTATAATCTCATCAGCTGGACAGGGCTTGGTGAATTCATTGAGACAGAAACTGACCTATCGTGCAATACAGCTCATGAAGTACTCAATTTAAACGCAACTAACCAACTAAAAAAAAAGAAAATCCAAATGCCCCGGTGTAGCGATGGGGACACTGTGCTGTAGGAGATGCCGTCTTTTGGATGAGACGTTAAAACTGAGGTCCTGACTCACTGTGGTCGTTAAAGATCCCATGGCACTTATCGCAAAGAGTAGAGGGTTCCCCCGGTGGCCTGGCAAAATTCCCAATCCATGTAATTGGCTCAATGATTCCGCCCCCCTCCACCTCAAGCTGATGTGTGGTGAGTGTTCTGGTGCAAAATAGCTGCCATGCATCACCCAGGTGGGTGCTACACATTGGTGGTGGTTGAGGTGAGTTTCTCCCCTTCACTGTGCGAAGTGCTTTGGGTATCAAGATAAAGCGCTATATAAATGTAATCCATTGTTATTATTATTAGTATTATTAATTGTAGGTTAAGGCAAAAAGATGAGTTTTAAGTTTGGATTTAAAGGGCTCAACAGACTCTGATTGTCGGATGGCAGCAGGCAGGTTATTCCACAAGAACGGGGCTCGATAGGAAAAGGCCCTGCTGCCACCAGCTGACTTCTTTTTAACTTTGGGGTACACACAGGAGCCCTGTATTTTGAGAGCGAAGAGCTTGAGATGGACTGTACGGTTTGAGGAGATCAGACGGGTAAGATGGGGCAAGCCCATTTAGGATTTTATAGGTCAGCAGAAGCACCTTGAAGTCTGATCTGACATGAATGGGAAAACAATGAAGGGAGGCAAGAATTGGTGTAATATGGTCAAATTTCCTAGATTTCGTTTGGATTCTATCTGCAGCATTCTGAACCATCTGAAGCGCTAACATGTGGCAGACCTGAGAACAGAACATTACAGTAATCAAGTCTGGATGAAATAAATGCCTGTATTAGACTCTGCGTCAGCCATGGAGAGAAAAGAACGGATTTTAGCTATGTTACATAAGTGTAAAAAGACAGTCTTGGTGATTTCTTTAATGTGCTTATCAATTGAGAGGCTGGGCTCAAACAAAACACTAAGTTATATTAGGCTGGCACACTTTGTGAAATCACGGAGTTGTCAAGAACTACAAGCAAGTTGTGTCGTTCTACAAGTTGTCTCAAACTACAAGCCATTAGTTGGCAATTTTGAAGACCTATGCTTTGGACAAATTGTGGTCACACTTTTGATCACATTAGATGTTTGTTCTGAAGATTATTAGGTGCTTCGTTACATGTTTCACCACCACCAGTGCCAGGAATGATTATTAGATTATTGTGATTCACACATTTAGGAGAGTAGAGCTTGGGAGCAATACAGCAGGGTAGGGAGACGGTCTCAATGTTATAGACCAAGCTGTCCGTCTGATAATCTATACTACAAGAAAATCCCTGACTGCACACATTAACTAAACTAGTTGACTCAACATACTCACCAGGTTTACCATAGCAGGCTCTCTAATCACGTGCGAGCTGCTGAATGATAAGTCCCTAGTGTTAAACTAAACTTAGACAGCTATCTAAACTTAGCACAAAAAGTAAGGAAATTTGTGTTTTGTAGATTAATTCTTTGTTGTAACAATGCTTCTTGGCCACAAATCTTATATCAGGCACCTGATTGTCGGCACTTGGGGTACCAGAAGCTCAAAACAAGAGTCAATAGCAGCAGCAAAATAAGCTGTTTGGCATTGGCAGAGAAGATTTGACAAATTTTTCATGGGCGCAACCCACATACTCAGTTCTGCTTCTCATCCCACAAATGTATGTTCCTTACACATGTGGCGCCATTTAAAAGGGAAATAAACAGGCTTTCCAACAGTATAAGATTTATTGCCAAGAAGCATTGTGACAACAAAGAAATAATCTACCAAACACAAATTTCCTTAGATAGACTCAGCAGTCTATCTACACCTAAAGGAGAAGACACACTCCTTAGAGGACAGCAACGTACACATTTTGGACAGAGAAGATAGATGGTTTGAAAGAGGGGTGAAGGAAGCCATCTACGCGAAACTGGAAAAACCATCCCTCAACAGAGGAGGAGGTCTGCGACACCACCTATCTCCCACTTACAATGCCGTCCTTTCATCTCTACCCAGGAGACTCGAGAAGCCTAGCCTCCAAGAACAACAGTTGGTCACTAACGGCTCCAACGACTCTCATGACCACTGAATAATGAAGTCGAAACTAACACTCCCAACGACCATCGCTGCTAAGCAAATGCAAATCAATAGCTTTGATAACGACGGGTGCAGCCAAACATTGGTACACAAAAGAGCCACTCATATCTATGGCTCTGTTAGCGACGGGCGTTGGTAAACATCAGGACACAAAGAGCCATGGACATCTATAGCTCTGACAACGACTCCAAGAGGATAAATTCTGAGTTTCGTCACCAGCCAGTCAGACTAGCTTGGTCTAGTCAGAAAGGCACGAACTGAGGAAGCCTCTTGGATGAGAGGCGAAACGTCTTCACGGATATATACCAAGTCCAGTTGCACTTGATTCAACTCCTTTGGACAAATTTCCTTACTTTTTGTGTATATTGCCGTCCCCGGTAGGGTGAATGCCATCTTCTTTCAGCAGGTAAGGGCAGCCCCAGAGAGAAGGCCATTTATCAACATAACCTAATCCCAACTCATTACAGTAATGAGCCAGCCACCGGTTCACTGAGGTGAGCCTACTCTACATCTCATCATTATCATTATTACCCACACGGATAGGGATGAGAGACAATTAATCGATGCCGACACATCTTTCTGGCCAACTCAAGGGACCTGTCTAGGCTGGCTTTTGTGATCTCTGATTGCTTCATCCTAGCGTTATTGATGCCAACATGAATAACAGTGTTGCTGAAAGTAGTGGTGCTGTGTGTCTGGGTTCCCTGACTCTCCCTCCGTAATGCCAGCACCCGAAGGTTATCCTCTGTGTCTTAGAATCTGGCCCCGGGTAAATAGTGAGCCAAGGCTGGTTAAACTAATCCAATATTTGCGGGTGATGGACTCTGCTATCACTAGCCTGCGTTGCTTTACTCTTTCGACAGGAGCAGGAGAGGCACGCTGGCCGGTAGGACTTCCAGTGGGTCTAGTGAGTGGTGAAAACTGGTTTGCAGTTAGGAGAGGTGACTGCAGACCAGGCCACGTGACCGGTGGCTTGCTCTTGCGAGCCTTCCCACACTGACAAACAGGGACAAACTTTGAGGCTGAGCTAATGCTAACGATAGCAGGGTCTGCCGTCAGGCCCAGGACTATTTGGAGTGCCCGTGATGTCTTATGTAATTGTAGCTGAAAGAAGCTGCTCTTGTTCACGAACACATCCCTCTAGTAGAGACAACCTATCTGTAACTGCCGAACAGTCACCACACACCATTATTTTAACGAGGCTGCTGTCACTGTGAATGCAATAAAGCTAACTGCTAAGCTAGTGTAATCGAGCTATTTTCTCGCCTGGTGCGGGATTCAATCTGGGGTGTTCTGCACCACAAGGCAGCATTGCTAACCACCGGACTAAAGGGGGTCAACCCCCTGGTGATCAGCCGGTGAGTCTTTTTGTAGGTTACAGTAGTCACCCTCTCCCGCAAACCCATACTAGGAAGAGACTTATGAGGATCTGCACACTTCCAGATCCCACCACTGCCATCAGTGTAACCGAACATCTTTTCTGCCCGCTGCGGATCTCCATCCGGGGTTGTACTGCTCCATGAGGCGACATCGCTAACCGCTCGACTAAAGGGGGCCGACCTCCTGGCAATTGACCAGTGAGTCTTTTTTGGGGGTTAAAGTAAGAACAAAAGGCTAGGCAAGGCAAGACAAGTTTATTTGTGTAGCACTTTATCATCGCAGAGGTCACTCACTAACACAAGAGTCATTTGAGAAAGAAAACTAGCGAATTTAGCGATACATGAACTAAGCACGGTGGCACGGTGGCGCGGTGGTTAGCGCGGTCGCCTCACAGCAAGAAGGTCCTGGGTTTGAGCCCCAGGGTAGTCAAACCTTGGGGGTCATCCTGGGTTGTCCTCTGTGTGGAGTTTGGATGTTCTCCCCGTGTCTGCGTGGGTTTCCTCCGGGGGCTCTGGTTTCCTCCCACAGTCCAAAGACATGTAGGTCAGGTGAATCGGCCATACTAAATTGTCCCAAGGTGTGGGTGTGTGTGTGTGTGTGTGTGTGTGTTGTCCCCGTGATGGTCTGGCGGCCAGTCCTGGGTGTCTCCCCCCGTGCCGCCCAGTAACTGCTGGGATAGGCTCCAGCATCCCCGCGACCCTGAGAGCAGGGTAAGCGGTTCGGGTAATGGATGGATGGATGGACTAAGCACAGAAAATAGCATTATCAGTAGAACAAATGAAGCAGTTACAGCAGAATATAGAAGAGAAGAGAGAAAGGGAATCAACAGCAGTTATTGATCTCAGGAAACCACACACACACACACACACTGGTAATGATAGTTTTGTGTAGTCTAAGCCATGACTTGGGACTTTCCAAAATACTTAAACCATGGCTCCTTACACTATCAATTTCTTTTCTTTTCTTTTCTTTCCAAAATATGGTGGAAAAACGTGTTTATTCCTCGGTAGGTTTTTGAATTGATTAAAATGACATTACGTTTTCAATATAATCTGCCTATCTACACGTGGATTTTATTAGAACGGCTTTAAAGTGGGATATTCATCTCGGACAAATAACAAAGTTTGTGAGTGAGAGGATTAGTCAGAAGACCACTTAGCGCTTTGCCAAATCTCTAATCCCCAGTGGCCGTCGCAGTGTGGTTCTGATCAATCCCCCCCCCCCGGGTCAAGTTAATTTGTGGCGCCCTAAAGCACATTTGAAAGTCTCTGGAGGCTCAACGTTCACAAGCTGATTAAAGGCAGATGCAGTGGATAACCGCGGACACCACCTCTGTTCTTAAACTCTTCGTCTGGATGAAGACAAATGCTGCAGAACAAAACTCATCAGGATGAATAAAAAAAGAAAAGTATGGGAGGAAACTCAGGAAGGATAAGTGCACAATAGGTGTTGAGTGGGCAGGATAGACCATGAGGTTATAGATCTGGAAATGAAGCCGTTAAGAAAAGCACGTAAGGTCGGCACAGGTCATATGCCGGGGCTACAGCGGCTGCCAGTGGAGAATCCCCTGAGCCTGAACAACTGCACTCCCTTAAGCAACAGATGATGGGATTTTTACCCCCTTCTTCTCCCCAGCTGTATCCTGTCATTTACCCCACTCTTCCGAGCCGTCCCGGTCGCTGCTCCACCCGCTGCTCCACCCGCTGCTCCACCCGCTCTGCCGATCCGGGGAGGCCTGCAGACCACCGCATGCCTCTACCGATACATGTGGAGTCGCCAGCCGCTTCTTTTCACCCGACAGTGAGGAGTTTCACCAGGGGGACGTAGCGCGTGGGAGGCTCACGCTATTCCCCCCTCCCTCCCAAACGGGCGCCCTGACCGACCACAGGAGGCGCTAGTGCAGCGACCAGGACACACACCCACATCCGGCTTCCCACCCGCAGACACGGCCAGTCGTGTCTGAGGGACGCCCGACCAGGCCGGAGGCGAACACGGGGATTCGAACCGCTGATCCCCGTGTTGCTAGGCAACGGTACACACCGCCGTGGCACCCAGACGTCTCGGATCGCTTTCTTTGACGGCGAGGGCGTATCCGTGGACGATGAGGGTATCGAGAGGCGTCATCCTCTCCCCTGAAAAGACAATAGCGGGTAATCTGCCATTATAGTTTGCCTTGTGGACAGAAAACAATAGAGGCGCCGCTCAGGCCGGGGAGAAAACCGAAGGGCTCCAGTATACGTGGACGAACGCCTGACAAAGAAGAACGCTGATATGGCCAGACGGGCACGCCCCCTAAGAGAACAGAACAAGATCCAATCAACACCGACAACAAATTGCAACGTGTCCATAAAGCTGAACGTGTCGCCGGAGGCGGCAGAAGTGCCGGTCATCAGGGGTATTGCAAAATTGGACAACTACCAGCGGGGGGAGCGGCACACCAAGGTAATGAGCCCGTCGATCGTTACTCATTTAAAAAGGCTGGTTGCTTGAACCGAGGACAGCCGGCTGAGAGCGTGGAGCGTGAGGGTGATGCCGACTGTGGACCGATGGCAGACAGAGTCCTGTAACGGACTGGGCTGTTTAAACTGTAAAGCGGCCCGAAAGTGAGCTTTGCAGAGCTGGCATTATTATTTTTACATTTAACAGAGTTGATGATGACAAGATGAAGTGTATAAACTTGCAAAGTCAGCTGCAGGGGGCTGGAAGGCCTACGTGAAACGTGTGACGGTTGGAGTCTCAAAACTTTCAAATAAACTGAACGTAAGATGCATGAATTTGGAAAAAAAATATTGACCCTGAGAATAATTTCTTCAACGATCTAAACAACAATTACAGTTACTACACAGATGATCAATTTAACATGAAGGTTAAGTCAGTTCACTTTCTGTCAGTTGTGAATTATTCACTTTTTCTTTTTTTTTTTTGGATTTTCCCTCCTTTTTCTTCCCAATTTCCCCCCCCAATTGTATTGTATTCCGAGCCGTCCCGGTCTCTGCTCCACCCCCCCCCCCCCTGCTGATCCGGGGAGGGCTGCAGACCACCACATGCCTCCTCCCATACATGTGGAGTCGCCAGCCGCTTCTTTTCACCTGACAGTGAGGAGTTTCACCAGGGGGACCTAGCGTGTGGGAGGCTCACGCTATCCCCCGACTTCCCCCTCCCTCCCAAACAGGCGCACCGGCCGACCAGAGGAGGCGCTATTGCAGCGACCTGGACACATACCCACATCCGGCTTCCCACCCGCAGACACGGCCAATTGTTTCTGTAGGGACGCCCGACCAAGCCGGAGGTAACACGGGGATTCGACCCGGCGATCCCCGTGTTGGCCCACTGTGCCACCCGAACGCCCCAATTATTCACTTTAACAGCAGAAGTCTACAAAACATCAAAGAATATTGGGTCAATTTAAGAAACCATCCAGTGTTTTGGCTATACGTATCTGAGACTTGGCTCAGCTTTGAGAAGGATGTGGCTTTTGAGTTGAATGGATATAAATTGACATACGAATACAAATAGGAAGAATAAAAAGGATGTGGCGTGGCTCTGTATGTGGATATGTTTCAATTATAAGTTAGTGGAAAGTATTACAAATACTATTGATGATGTACTTGGATGTTTTATAATAGAAATCTGTATGGGATAAAAGAAAAATGTGTTTGTTAGCTGTGAATATCGTGCATCTGGATCTAACACTGAAATATTTAAGGATAGTGTGGAGGAAATGTTTGCCACGACAAATGAGAAGGTTATGTTTATTTGTATGGATTTCTGTATAGATTTGTTAAATCCCAATAAGCACAAACTCAATGACTGTTGAGTTTATTGATGCAATATATAGTATGCGTTTATATCCAGTCATTGCTAGACCAAGTAGAATAACATGAAACTGTGCCACTCTTATAGATAATATATTTACAAATGTTATGGGGGACAATACAGGGAACAGACTAATAAAAAGAATGACATCAGTGACCATTTACCAGTCTATGTTTGTAATTTTAATTTAATATAATATAATTATAATTTGATAATATAATCCATAATATAATTTAATTTAATTGGAATTTGTAATTTGTGATATTGGGCTATACAAATAAAATTGACTTGACTTAATTATAAGAAGGATAAAGATGCCAATAATTTTAAATACAAACAAGTGCGAACAGAAGAATCCACGAATGCCCTTAGAAGTGAATTACTAACACAAAACTGGAAAATAACATATTTACCGGACTGCAAGGGGGCACTCAGCAAGTTGCACTCAGCAAAAAATACATTTTTTGCAAGGAAAAAATATATATGTCGCTTCAGTGTATAATCGCATTTACTATATGGTGGTGCAGTATTTTCAATTGAGTCACAAGATTAAACGGTGCCATTTAGTGGCCTTAGTTGAAATGCTGTTTATTCGTCCTACCAAATTATATTGTATAAGTAAATTTGGAATATAAGTTGCAGCACCAGTCAGACAAGTAAAAAAAAAAAAAACAGCGTCTTATTGTCCAGGAAATGCAGTAATATATGAAGAAGGTGATGTCGACAAAGCATATGAACTATTTTTTTTTAAATATTCAAATCATTGTATGACAAAAACTGTCCAATAAAACAACACAGCAGAAAACAAAACTGTACAGATAGTCTGTGGATCACAAAGGGGCTACAAAATGCCTGAAAAAAAAACCTATTATAGAGAATTCATTAAGTATAGAACTATGCATAGAAAATATAAAAATAAGTTAATATTATGTGGCTATGTAATATTATAATAGAATATTTGAGGATAACAAAAGCAGCATTAAGGGAATGTGGAGTGTGTTAAACAGCATTATTAGAAATGGAGCAAGAAATTCGTTACCCTCAGTATTTTATTGATAATGATAAGACCATAAATAACATGAATGATGTGGTTAATGGGCTTAGTAGTTGTTTTTTTTTTTTTTACAAGTGTTGGACCAAAATTGGCAGAAGTAATCAATGACCCAAAGACAACAGAGGGGGAGGTTGTTGATGATTTTGGAGCTAGAAATCCAAGCTAAATTTTTCTTAGACCAGTAGAAGAAAAGGAATTTATTGATATTTTTAGTAAGTCTAAGAATAAAACGTTTACTGACTTGAAGGAAATTGATATGAATAACATCATTGATGGTATTGTAAAACCGTTAACTTAAGTTATTATATTTTACCAAACTAGAGCCAGGATATTGGCATGGTTATGCCAGTTACTAGACCTAAGGTGTCATATGATGAGTAGTAGTTGTCCTGATTTTCTATGTTAAATGCCCTCATTGAAGTCGCTTTGGATAAAAGCGCCAGCTAAATGACTGTAATGTAATGTAATGTAAATGTAACATTAATACCCGTGAATACTTGCTGCCAAATATTCAAAGCTCTAAAAATGTATTTGGGACAGCCGTAGTATAGATAAAAATTAGTATACAGTGTGAGTATTTATAGATCTAAACCACAGCATTTGATACCATTGATCATGATATAGTACTCAATGAAATGGAGGGGTATGGTATTAGAGGGGTTGTGCTGAGTTGGTTGAAAAGCTATATAGGAGACAAGTAACAATTTGTAAAGACAGGTGAGTATAAATCAATATTATGTGTGGAGTCCCACAGGGGTCAGTATTAGGCCCAAAACAGTTTATTGTGTACATAAATGACATATGTAGGGTATCAAAGATATTGAAACATTTTTTTTTGTTTGTCGACGACACTATTATTTTGTGTTCTGGGGAGAATTCGCAGCAGCTTTTGGAGGTGGTTACCACTGAAATTAGTAAATTAAAATGGTGATTTGACATAAACAAGTTACATTAAATTTGAACAAAATCAAGCTTATGCTGTTTGGAAATTGTAAGATAAACAGTCACGTACAAGTGGTGATAGACAGTGTTAATATAGAAAGAGTATATGAAAATACATTTCTGCCTGTGATATTAGACCACAAAATCTGCTGGAAATCTCAAAAAGAAGATGTGTTCAAGCAAAGTTGGCAAGGAGCGTTGCAGTTCTGGGAAACAAGGCACACATTGGATCATAAAGCATTATGTACTCTGTGTTGTTCACTTGTATTACCGTAACTGAATAAAGCACCAGCCACTCATTATGCATACCACAAAAAAGAGCCATGAGGATAGTAAACAATGTGGGATCTCACGAGCACACTGTTTTTAAAGACACGCGCTTCGAAGCTCTTGGATCTGGTAGAATTTAAGACTGCACAAATGCAAAGAGCAAGAAATAATTTATACTTCCAGGCAACATACAGAAATGTTAACAGATAGTCGGGTTATAACTTAAAAGGAATGTTTAATTTCAAAAAGCGTTGTTTTCATACCACTATACAGGGTGTGTGTGTTTCAGTTTGTCGGGTGAATTCGTGGAACGGTTTAGATGTAGAAAGTACAAGCAAATTAAAAATATAAATTGGCCCAAGAAGATGTACAGAAAAAAAATATTTGTCTTTGAGAGGTACAGGGATAAGGAGGAGGCCTTGTGTCTCAGGACTGTGATGCTTGTTGTTGTTGTCGATGTTATTGTTTTTTTCTCTGTGAGTGTTGTATATTTGATTAGCACTAAGGTAAATATTTGAATTACACATAATAAACCCTCAGGTAATTATGTGTATATATGATAAACATTAAGTTCGTTATGAAGTTATAGAAGGGTTGGACCATATATATGTATACACACTCCTCCCTGCGCTGTTTCGGACACGTAGTACTTATTTATTTTGTTTATTGAGAGTTTCCAGTATGTGTTTACTGTTAATTTCATTGGTTGCCCTTTTTTTTACTTATTTGTTACATGTTCGAAATAAAATGCATTCGATTAAAAACATTCAATTCAATTCAGAGGTTGACTGATGCGCAGCTGACATCTGCATTCAGGTGTGTGTGTCTGTAGATTTAAAAGCGGTTTGAACCGATGACTTAAATTATTCTCACAAACTCAAAGAGGTGTCAAGACCTGCACCAGAATTCCGTGGCTTCCCTTTTTCTGTAGACGTCACAACACCCAGACCGAGCAGCATCCTCCACCCCCTCCCTTTATCAGAATTACTCAAAAGCTGCGGCCCTTTCTTGCATCCTCTTCATCGGTGTGCATGCCGCTCCCATTCAGCACTGCGCGGCCAGCTCACAGTCGGAGCAGAGGTGTGCTGGAGCTGAGCTCGGCTTCGTAGTTGTCGCGCCACCATGTTTGGTGCTTTGTGGAAATGCGTGTTGTGTTGTGTTTGTGGGTAGTTGGACTCACTGGAAATAGACTGCTGCTATAACCTTCTCATTAGTGCAGACCCTCGTTGGAATTATTTTTTTTTTTTGGATTCCCCCTCCCCACCATTTTTTTTTCTTCTCCCCAATTGTACTTGGCCAATTACCCCACTCTCCCGAGCCGTCCTGATCTCTGCTCCGCCCCCTCTGCTGATCCGGGGAGGGCTGCAGACTACCACAGGCCTCCTCCTGTGCATGTGGAGTCGCCAGCCGCTTCTTTTCACCTGACAGTGAGGAGTTTCACCAGGGGGATGTAGCGCGTGGGAGGATCACGCTATTCCCCCCTGTACCCCCCCCCTCGAACAGGCGCCCTGACCAACCAGATGAGGCGCTAGTGCAGCGACCAGGACACATACCCACATCCGGCTTCCCACCCGCAGACACGGCCAATTGTGTCTGTAGGGACGCCCGACCAAGCCGGCGGTAACACGGGGATTCGAACTGGTGATGGGCTATTTTATTTCATAGGTAAATATTTAAACTCTTAAGGAAATACTAACATTCTCCCTCTCTTTCATGCACACACATGTTGATTGCATGCCGAACCCAACATTTTCTGGCTTGTCTCCTCGTAAACCAGCCAATTACGGGACTCTCCAGTGTTGGCTTTTCTCCGCTTCTCATTAAAAACAAAATTTTCTGACCTTTGCCTCCTTGGCCTGTGTCTGCTCCCGGGAGGTTTTCTCTGCAGACCTTTTGACGCCTGTGAAGTAACGCCGCATTGTTTTTTTTTTGGGGTTTTTTTTTTTGCTGCAACGTTAGCCTAGGCTGCTTGACCTGAGGTGATTCTATTTAATTGTTGGTTGCTAATTAGCGTTCTATGTGCATGCCTCCGATACCACCTGTGTCCATCCATCCATCCATCCATCCATTGTCCGAACCGCTTATCCTGCTCTCAGGGTCGCGGGGACGCTGGAGCCTATCCCAGCAGTCATTGGGCGGCATGCGGGGAGACACCCTGGACAGGCCGCCAGTCCATCACACGGCCCATACAAACATACACACACACACACAGATTCATACCTAGGGACAATTTAGTACGGCTGATTCACCTGACCTACGTGTCTTTGGACTGTGGGAGGAAGCCGGAGCCCCCGGAGCAAACCCACGCAGACACGAGGAGAACATGCAAACTCCCCACAGAGGACGACCCGGGATGACCCACCAAGGCTGGACTACCCCGTGGCTCGAACCCAGGACCTTCTAGCTGTGAGGCAACCGTGCTAACCACTGCGCCACCGTGCCACCCAGTAGATGTTGTGTTTACACAATTTACAGAATACAACATTGAAAGAGGATAACATAATTATAATGGAATTATAAAATATATGAAGAATATGAATTATAAAATATATGAAGAAAAAGGCCGATTGTCAAACTTTGGATCCAAGAGGAACAATGTGGATTCCATCCTGGCCTCGGAACAATGGACTAACTCTTTAATAATAATAATTATACATTTTATTTGTGGCCACCTTTATAATTATACATTTTATTTGTGGCCACAAAAACAAAACAACAAGCAGCACTGTATCAGACGACATAAAATCAAAACAAGGCAGGGTAGACAGTAAAAAGTTAACACAACACGTGAGTATAAAATCACCATCTGCACAAAACTCAGTGAAGCGTGGATCAGACTGAATGTGCCAGTTTGAAAAGGTACGTGTTGAGATGGGATGTGAAGGTTGAAAGAGAGTCAAGGTTGTGAATGTCTTGTGGGAGAGAGCTCCACAGGCAGGGGGGCAGAATGACTGAAGGCTCTAGACCCCATGGTAGTCAAGCTGGCCGATGGCGTAGTGAGTTGGAGAGCAGAAGAGGGTCTCAGAATGCGGGAGGGCGTGTGGATATGAAGGAGTTCAGAGAGA
The DNA here is from genome assembly GCF_029633865.1 of Lampris incognitus. Taxonomy (NCBI): domain Eukaryota; kingdom Metazoa; phylum Chordata; class Actinopteri; order Lampriformes; family Lampridae; genus Lampris; species Lampris incognitus. Next base: position 7,318,182 of record NC_079215.1, on the reverse strand, counting down.
TATGAAGGAGCTAGGTTATTTAGGGCCTTAAAGGTGAGGAGCAGGATCTTGAAGTCAAAACGGTATTTAACAGGGAGCCAATGGAGTTGCTGAAGAACAGGAGAGTTATGATCTATGGAAGGACTTCTGGTAATGATACGGGCAGCTGAATTCTGGACCAATTAAAGTTTATGAAGACACTTGAGGGGAAGACCAAAGAGGATAGAATGGCAGTAGTCAATACGCGATGGAACCAGGGTGTGAATGAGTATGGCAGTGCTGTTAGGTGTAAGTGATGGGCAAAGATGATTAATATTGCGTAGGTGGAAGTATAGCCTTGTGGAAGTGCTGAGGGAGGCATGGGAGTTTGACCAGCCAGTCTACATATGGTTTGTGGACTTGGAGAAGGCTTACAACCGTGTACCCTGAGGCACTCTGTGGGGGGGACTGTGCGAGTATGGGGTACCGGGGCAGTTGCTACAGGTTATCTGGTCCATGTATAACCAAAGTGAGAGCTGTGTCCATATTCTCGGCATAAAGTCAAACACGTTTTCGGTGGTGTCAGACTCCACCAAGGTTGTCCCTTGTCTCCGATTCTGTTTGTGATATTCATGGACAGGATCTCAAGGCACAGCCAAGGTGAGGAGTGTGTCTATTTTCGGAACCTCAGAATTGCACCTCTGCTCTTCCCAGATGATGTGGTTTTGTTGGCTTCATCAGAACGCGACCTCCAGCGTACACTGGGGCGGTCTGCAGCTGAGTGTGAAATGGCTGAGATGAGAGTCAGCACCTCCAAGTCTGAGGCCATGGTTCTCTACCAGAAAATGGTGGATTGCTCCCTCTGGGTTGGGGATGAGTTGTTGCCTCAAATGAAGGAGTTCAAGTATCTCAGGGTCTTGTTCTTGAGTGAGGGTAGGATGGAGCAGGAGATTGACAGGCGGATTGGTGCAGCATCAGCAGTAAAAGCTCTCAATTTACCAGTCAATCTTTGTTCCAACCCTCACCTATGGTCATGACCTTTGGGTAGTGACTGAAAGGGGTGAGATCATGGATACAAGCGGCTGAAATGAGTTTCCTCCGTAGGGTGCCTGGGCTCAGCCTTCGAGATAGGGTGATGAGTTCGGACATCCGGAGGGAGCTCGGAGTAGAGCCGCTGCTCCTTCACGTCGAAAGGACCCAGTTGAGGGGGTTCGGGTATCTGCTCAGGGTGCCTGCTGGGCGCCTTCATTTTGAGGTTTTCCAGGCACATCCAACTGGGAGGAGACCCCGGGGTAGACCCAGAATTCGCTGGAGGGACTACATGTCCAATCTGGCCTTGAAACGCCTTGGGGTCCCCCAGGAGGAGCTGGAGGGTGTTGCTGGGGAGAGGGATGTCTGGAGTGCCCTACTTAGCTTGCTGCCACCGCGACCCGACCCCGGAGAAGCTGCTGATGATGAGATGAGATGAGGTGAAGAATATGATGAGGAGGATGCCAAGCAGTGTCCAGACGCCACCGGAACAGCCCAGGACCCGAGCCACGGGACCACCATTACCATGTAATAAAAAAAAAATGAGTCACAGAGAAGGATATAACATTAAAACAGGATAACAAAATTATATGGATTCATTAAGATATATAAAAAGATAAAGTGATGAGGGGGATATCAAGCAGTGTCCAGGTGGTGACCACCATCGCCACGGAGACCTAGGAGGAGGACAGACTGTACGTGCGTACAATGGAGACTCGCATCACACCATTCACACACACAAACAGAGAAAGGTGAAGACATCATTCAGAGAGGGAGAAAAGACATGTGAGAGAAGAGAACCGTTTGCCATAGTCAATAATCTATACGCTATAATGTCGTCGGAGTTGTGGCTTGTGTTGCATGAGGTTAATAAAGCCGAATCAGTTTGTCTCCGGCAGTCCTGCTATTATTATTATTTTACCCGCTTGCAGTCGACACACTGCAGAGCAAAGTGCTTCTCATTGCACAGCAAGCAGGGAGAGAGGGAGACCTCCCCCCCCCCCAACAAGCAGACTTGCAATTCAGTCTGCGTTGTGGAACGTCACAGATCGCTCTGTTGCAATCGCATTACTTGTTTTGTAAATGCTCCTTTTATTCGCCCGCCACCGTGGCTGGTAGGTTGCGCAAATTCACCTGCCAGTGTAAAAAATCACCTGCCTTTAGTGGGTGGCGGGTGCTAAATTTCCAACCCTGGTGCAGACTACTATTTCAGTAGGTTTTTGACTTCCTCCTGGCACTTTCAAAGACCCCATTCCTATGAGCAGCAACAGTGGCAAGCGCTCGAGCTAGCACGCTACGTTGTGGTGATGGAAAACTTGAGCGAGGATTTAGATGGTGGAATAGGGCACGCCTGCTTGGTTTCATTCAGTGGATTTTTTTCTTGGAATTTTCCACCTTTATTTGATAGCGATAGTAGAGAGAAAGACGGGAAAGGCAGGGGAGATGACATGCAGCAAAGGGCCTGGGCCGGATTTGAACCCAGGCCGCTGCGGTAAGGAGTCAGCCTTATGTGGTACACGTGCTACCAGGTGAGCCACCGGGGCGCCCCATTCAGTCGATTCGTTTAAAGATATTTAAAGAATACGTTTAGAAAATGGATTATCTGAAAGGGACGTTCTCGCTTGTTTGCTGAAGGCTAAAAGCTGGTGTGTTCTTTTAAGCCAGTGTTTCTCAACCCAGTCCTCAAGGAACCCCTATCCTGCATATTTTCTTTGCAACCCTGAATGGGTACCTGTTTGTAGTTATTCAACCAATCAGCAATGAATTTTGTCAGATGTTGCACACCTTGCATAATTAAGTGCTGCGAGATGATTGGTCGAGTAAGTACAAGCAGGGCTACCTATGCAGGGTTACAATGAAAACCTGCAGGATAGGGGGTCCTTGAGGACTGGGTTGAGAAACACTGTTTTAAGCAGTCCTGTGAGTTTCTATAGAGCTAGTGTGTAGTCACGCTTCACCTCTTGGGTGCCAATTATTAAATTATGTTCATGTTTTTTTTTATGTTAAACCAATCAGAATCGCTGAGGGTGGGCCTAACTTGCACCGTGGTCACAGGCGGCTTTGCTAAATAGTGCTGGGAGAAATGTTATTGGCGAGCCCTGGAGCCTTATCGCATAACAGACATCATCACTTATTTTGTATGGAGTTTTCTTTTGAGGTAACTGACAGGGTTCATCTCCCACCATGTGCAAAATGTCCCACAATAACAGGTGTTCATGAACGATTCGTTCATTTTGAACTGATCTTTTGTGTGACTCGGGAGTAACGGGTCGTCTCGGTGAGGGATTCGTTCATGTTTCCCTGGGCCACCCATTTCCTTCATCTGAACTGTGTCAGCTACAGGCTCAGATTCGTTCATGAATGGGTCTTTTGGGTCTGAGTCTTCCAGTCGCTTGTCACATGACTGCGTCGTGTTCTCAATGTAGGAACAGCTGAGTCGTTCGTGAATCATAACTACGGGTCTTCGGGTCTGAGTCTCTCGTTGATTTCGCTGTTGTAGACTTCAAGAGAATAGGCTAAAGCTAATATAACGGTGTAATAGGGATTGTTTTATTTTTATATCTTCTCGTTGTATTGTCATTTGTGAATCCGAAGAATGGTGTATAATACTGTTTATGTTTATCCGTAGACGCTGCCACTGCCATATTCATTCGTATTTGGATTTGGATTTATAAAAGTATTTTTTTTGGTATTTCGAGCTGCGTTTAATTGAAGCTGTTGTTCCCTCCAAAAAACCCTCTCACACCCACAGAGCTAAAGTGGGATGTTGTGATGTTTTGAACCCCTTACCCTTTATAATCCTTTTTTTTTTAGACCCTAAAATTATATTTGAATGTCCCGTGTGTAATTCCCCCAGCTTCAAATATTGGTATCAAGAATTTTTTTTTTTAGGGAGTTGTTTTAAAAGGGTTAATTTTTAGGGAGTTGTTCCTTATCCAATGCGAGGGTCTAAGGACAGAATGTTGTGTTGCTGTAAAGTTGACTTGACTTGTCACATGACTGCTTCATATTGTCAGTGTAGGAACTACTGATTTGTTCTTGCTGTGTAATATAGCTATTGAATGGATGTTTAATTTGCTTTTCCCCTGGAATGAGTCCATGCATTACAGGTCTTCGAGGAGCAGGTAGGCTAAAGTGAATATCTATCATAGAATGAATAGAATTACATTTTTTGTTGATAGGAGCAGTGCTCGCATACAGGGAATTGAAGTAATCAGCCATTTCGGCTGAATAACTCAATAAGCTATGTCCCAAAAGGTTGCTTAAGAGCTTAACAAAGGTGAACTTGTGTATTTACCAGGTGAAGCAAACCATGTTGCTCTTAGTGTTTGAGAACCGCGCTCTGTCTGTCGTCACTCCGATGACGGCTACGCCGCCACACTAGATCCGATGAATGAAATGAACCTGATAAACAAGATTTGTTCATTTTACTGAATGAGATTCAAAGAGCCGGGTCAGTAAAAAGATCCCACCTTTCCTTCACTACACAATAACATTTCCCACCCTGGCACTGTTTTACAAGGGGGCAGCAGTGAGTGTAGCGAGGTTAGTCCCCCCTTGGACAACTGTGATTGGTTTAAGAAATGCAAACAACTCAGAACTTCTTCTTTTTTCACCTAATGAAGTGAATCTGCCAGACGTTTCTCTTGCACTGGCACAGCACTAAAACTTTGTGTGGATGTATGTGTATGTGTATATGATTATCTTCAAGTAAGAAACAAGGGAACTAGTGCCATTAGTAGAGCCCGGCAAATTCAGCTACACAATGAAAAATGTAAATCGACCGAACATTCTGCTTTCAGGTTTTTAGAGTAACTATTTGAGACTAGTTTGTAAGGAACTCAAATATATGTTGCGTTGCGCTCTGTTTGAGAGAAACTCAACTCGCCTCACCTGCTCACCTCGGTTGTCCGTCAGGACGCCCCGATAGGGTATCGGTTGTGCATGCTTGTTTAAAGCAGGGGGCGCTACTCCACATGCAGTTCTCTGGTTCTCCGCTAACTGGAGATTTTGTGCCTTTCCATTGTCAAGATGCGCTGATCATCTGCAAAGCCACAATGTCCCCCGGTCCATAACATCAGTCTATCAATGAATACACCTAAGACTACTGCTCCCCATAGGAAAAGCAGGATTTACTATCGGGGTTTACTCCTCTAGATCCGCCGTGTTCTGCTCTGTTGTCTCCTGACAACGTTACCAGGGTTACCATGAGGAGGGTGTGGCTCCTCACCACGCACAGGCGGTCATTCATCATGGAGAGGCTATATTTTGCGCGTCACATGATGCTGTGGTGTATGGAGACCAGTCTAGGACGCCACGAAAGGCCATCTAGGAAAGGTACTCCTCCTATACTTAACCCCTTAACCCCAAACTGAAAAAACACGAAATACATGTGCTGTGTTTGTTAGAAATGGCTTTTGCCTGGGCAGGGAATACCCTTTAAAGACTTCAGTAACATCGCATACTGTTGAGTAACATTTGAAAACATCTTTTACAAAGTGATCAGCCCCCCCCCCCCCCCCCGGAAATTAGGTCTGTTGTTTCCTCAGTTGTATATCTCAGCTAGGGTTGATTTTTATATTGAGAAAATCCAGTTCAGTTCCCACAACGGTCAATGGATCCACCTGAGGGAAAGTTTCCTCGAGTCAGACACAAACCCTACCTGATACAGAAACACTTTTCCCAGCTGCTGTCTGACTAACTCAGTCTCACGGACAAAATACTGGTGTGCAACCTTTTTACTACTACTACTACTACTACTACTACTACTATTACTACTACTACTATTACTTTCGGCTGCTGCTGTTAGGGGGCGCCACGGCGGATCATCCGTTTCCATCTCTTCCTGTCCTCTGCATCTTCCTCTGTCACACCAGCCACTTGCATGACCTCCCTCACCACATCCATAAACCTCCTCTTTGGCCTTCCTCTTCTCCTCTTCCCTGGCAGCTCCATATTCAGCATCCTTCTCCCAATATACCCAGCATCTCTCCTCCACACATGTCCAAGCCATCTCAATCTTGCCTCTCTTGCTTTGTCTCCAAACCGTCCAACCTGAGCTGTCCCTCTAATATACTCGTTCCTAATCCTGTCCTTCTTTGTCACTCCCAATGAAAATCTTATCATCTTCACCTCTGCCACCTCCAGCTCCACCTCCTGTCTTTTCATCAGTGCCACTGTCTCCAAACCATATAACATAGCTGGTCTCACAACCATCTTGTAAACCTTCCCTTTAACTCTTGCTGGTACCCTTCTGTCACAAATCACTCCTGACACTCTTCTCCACCCACTCCACCCTGCCTGCGCTGTCTTCTTCACCTCTCTTCTGCACTCCCTGTTACTTTAAACAGTTGACCCCAAGTATTTAAACTCATACACCTTCATCACCTCTACTCCTTGCATCCTCACCATTCCACTGTCCTCCCTCTCATTCACACATAGGTATTCCGTCTTGCTCCTACTGACATTCATTCCTCTTCTCTCCAGTGCATACCTCCACCTCTCCAGGCTCTCCTCAACCTTTTTACAATTCCTATAATATGTTGACTGACAAAGTTCTGTCACACGAATACGACGCATTTCAACAAATCTTGTGGGGCAACACGTGACTACACAAATTTGTGACAAGAATCCATGTATATATTTATATACAGCTGGCCTTGGGAGAATAGTCAAAGTATCAAATCAAGTCAAATCAAATTATCAATACATTAAAATTTGATGCATTTCAGTGTATTGATGAATAAGGATGTGTAGTGATGGTTAAGTAAGCTGCAAGGTTAGAAATGGTTATGTATAAGTATTAGGCTAGAGAAGATGAAGTTTAGTTATGGGTTTGGTGTGGTTAATATTCGGTTAAGGATCTGGGAGACCAGTTGTTATAATCTGTGTTGAGTGTAAATCGGGGTTAAAAGTAAATATGACAGACGTCCGGGTAGCGTGGCGGTCTATTTCGTTGCCTACCAACACGGGGATCGGTGGTTCGAACCCCCGTGTTACCTCCGGCTTGGTCGGGCGTCCCTATAGACACAATTGGCCGTGTCTGCGGGTGGGAAGCCGGATGTGGGTATGTATCCTGGTCACTGCACTAGCGCCTCCTCTGGTCAGTCGGGGCACCTGTTCAGGGGGGAGGGGGAACTGGCGGGAGTAGCGTGATCCTCCCATGTGCTACGTCCCCCTGGTGAAACTCCGCACTGTCAGGTGAAAAGAAGTGGTTGGCGACTCCACATGTATGGGAGGAGGCATGTGGTAGTCTGCAGCCCTCCCCAGTTTGGCAGAGGGGGTGGAGCAGCGACCGGGATGGCTCGGAAAAGTGGGGTAATTGGCCAAGTACAATTGGGGAGAAAAGGGGGGAGTAGATATGAGCAAATGTCCTCAATAACATTCTTATTCGTTGATGGGTTTGCAATCGATGTATTTTGGGACACGAACATATGCTGTATACTGTGCAAACACATGGTTTGTGAGACTGGGGGGGAAAGTACCATAGTGGCTTGCTGTAATCCCATCAACTGCTCCTCGGCAGTCAGCAACACCCTTTTTCAAATACCTTACCTCTTTAACATTGTCATGACATCAAATCTGGCTGAAGTGTTTTGAAATCCATGTCCCGACCACTTACACTCTTGAAATGCTGATTTGATGAGGGCAACTGCAGCTCTCCGCCGGCTGCCATTGCTGGCTGTGTCTAAATTGCGGCCGGCGGGCAGGCAATCATCTTAAGAATTCTCCTCCAGGATTGCTCTCCTAGTCGGATACGCTGGCACTCGAACTTAATGTTGTTTTGCTTCCTTTTATAATTGTAATTGCCAATCCTCCCTCGGCTCATACGCCTGTAACATGAAATATTGTTGCTGTAGTCTGCCAGCAGGCAGTGATACCACACATGCACTGGAACATATGGGAACTGTATGTGGTGCAGGCACATAGTATGTATGGGTATAGTATGTGTCATAGTGCAAGAGCACTTTGAGTGGCGAGAGACAGAGAGAGAACAGAGAGAGAGAGAGAATGAACACACACACACACACACACACACACACACACACACACACACACACACACACACACACACACACACACACAGAAAGAGAGAACAGAGAGAGAGAGAGAAAATTAACAGAGAACGAGAAAGAGAGAGAGAACACAGAGAGCAAGAGAAAGAGAGAATGAAGAGAGAGAAAGAGAACGGAGAGAGAGGTTGAACACGGAGCGAGCAAGAGAAAGGGAGAAAGAACAGAGAGAGAGAGAGAGTGCGAGAAAGAGAACAGAGAGAGAGAGAGAGAGAGAGAAAGAGAATGAACATAGAGAGAGAGAACACAGAACAAAGAGAGGGAGCGAGAGGGAACAGAGAGAGAGAGAACAGAGAGAGAACACGGAAAGAGAACAGAGAGAGAGAGCGAGAACACAGAAAGAGAACAGAGAGACAGGGAGAGAGAGGAAACAGAGAGAGAGAACACAGAGAGAAACAGAGCACAGTGAGCGACAGAGAGAACCTCATTAACACATTTCTTCCAACACCGTTCCAACCAAACTCAGATGATGTAAACCTGGCAGTTGAACAAATTAATGAAATATTTAATAGGTCAGCTATCAAGGGTAACCTGAGAGAAGTCGACAATGGGCAGAATCGGAGACCCCAAAAAGAGAAATGGTTCGATGGAGACTGCAGAAATGCAAGAAAGAAACTATGACAAATATCTAATCAAAAACACCATCAACCACAGAAAACTGAATTAAGACAAAAATACTGTGAGATTCTCAAAGAATATAAACAAATTTTAAAACGGAAAAAGCAAGATCACCACAGCAAAATTCTCCGAGACATTGAAGAGTCTTTAAATGAAAATCAGTTCTGGAAAAAATGGAACAATTTGAATTCTAAACAATCCCAGGAACTAGCCATTCAAAATGAAGACATTTGGAGAAAATATTTTGAAAACCTATACAAAGAAGTACTGCCAGAAGACTTCTCATCTGAACAAAACATATAAAAGGAAAGCTGGAAATACTGGAATTAACTATATAAAAAAAATCAGAACCCAATTGACTGCCAAATTTCACTTGAAGAACTAACAGACAAACTCCAAAGTCTCAAACCAAAAAAAGCCTGTGGCCCTGACAGCATCAGGACTGAAATGCTCAAACACAGTTCTGTTGAGCTGCAGAAGGCCCTGCTTAAACTGTTCAACCTGGTTTTACAAGCTGGCTGCTTTCCTGACACCTGGAATAGGGGCTTATATCCCCAATATATAAGAGTGGAGATAAATTTGACCCCAATAACTACAGAGGCATCTGTGTGAGCAGTAACCTGGGGAAGGTCTTCTGCTGTATTATTAACGCCTGAATACAGGCCTTCCTTACTGAACACAGTGTCTTGAGCAAGAGTCAGATTGGCTTTCTATGAAACGACCGCACTACAGATCACATCTACACCCTACACACCCAAATAATCAACATGTTCACCAAAAAAATAAAGGAAAAATCTTTTCATGCTTCACTGATTTTAAGAAAGCATTTGATTCTATCTGGCACGACGTGCTTATACTATAAAATCATCCAAAGTGACGTAGGGGGTTAAGTGTTTGACATAATCAAATCTATATATTTGAAAATAAGTGCGGAGTAAAACTTGGTGACAAAAGAACAGAATACTTCACTCAAGGGCGAGGGGTGAGACAGGGCTGCAGTTTGAGTCCAACCCTGTTCAGTATCTACATCAATGAGTTAGCGGTGTTACTGGAACCATCTGCATCTCCTGGCCTCACCCTAAACAACACAGAAGTTAAATTCTTGCTCTATGCAGATGACCTGGTGCTGCTGTCACCCACAGAACAGGGTCTACAGCAGCATCTGCATCTGCTAGAGAAATACTGTCAGAACTGGGCCCTGGCAGTAAACTTAAAAAAGACAAAAATTATGATCTTCCAGAAGAAGCCCAGGTGTCAGGAAAGTAGACACCTATTTACTCTAGGTAACACCGCCCTAGAGCACACGTTAAATTATGATTACCTGGGACTGAAAATCAGTGCCTCGAGAAGCTTTGGTCTGGCAGTGAATGCACTTAAAGAGAAAGCCCGAAGAGCTTTCTATGCAATAAAAAGAAAATTCTATAAAATAGACATCCCAATTAAAATCTGGTCCAAAATCTTTAACAGTGTCATCCTGCCCATCGCAGCGTATGGAAGTGAAGTATGGGGTCCACTCAGTCAGCAAGACTACATTAGATGGGACAAACATCCAATAGAAGCACTGCATGCAGAATTCTGTCGAAAATTGCTAAACGTACAAAGGAAAACACCAACAAATGCATGCAGGGCAGAATGAGGCTTTTCCCCATTGATAATAAATATCCAAAAAAGATCACTTAAATTCTGCATGCACCTTAAATCAAGTCCCCACCACTCATTGCGATTTAGAGCATTCCAAATCCAAGAGCTAAGAAAGAGTCCCCTCAGTCAGCTGGTTGTGAAATTAATTGACCCTGTAACCACTAACACAGATGAGTTTCAGACTAGCACTGCTGACCAACCACAGATTAGAGTAAACCACATCATCAAACAATGCAAAAATACATATTTGGAACATTGGGACAGGGAAACCAAATTACAACAGAAATCAGAATGTTATCGGACCCTAAAAAGAGAATACAAATTGGCTGACTATCTGTCCACTGTCAGAGACAGTCAGCAGAGACACATCTTTACCAAGTACAGGCTCACTGACCACAGTCTAGCCACTGAAAAGGGCAGACACACAAAACATCTTGGCTACCAAAAGAGCAAAGAATATGTGGTCACTGTACCGCAGGTGAGGTGGAGACAGAGGTGCACTTCCTGCTAAACTGTCAGAAATTCCAGAACACAAGAGAAAAACACAAGGAGAAATTTGAAAACCAGATTCCAAATGTTCTGCTCCTGGGTGAGAAAGAATAATGGCCACTTATTTTAGGAGAGGGCCAAATGTCACACCTTGCGGCACAATATGTGTCAGAATGCCATAGCCTAAGGGTCAGTGAGCTACCCAAACACTCTCAATTACTGTGAGTTGCTGTTCAAGTGCTGTTCTATGTTTCTGCCAGTTCTACCTATTCCTTTTTCCTTTGTTTTTTTGTTTGTTTGTTTGTTTGGTGCTTTGTTTACCTGTTTTGCTGTCACCTGCTTTAGCAGCATTGTAATTAATGCAGTCATGCCAATAAAGTATCATTGAATTGAATTGAGAAAGAGAGAGATATCATAATCGTTGTTGTTGCTGTTATTATTATAATCATTGTTGTGTTGTTGTTTTACATGCTTTGGCAATATGTACAAAACGTATGTCATGCCAATAAAGCACATATTGAATTGAATTGAGAGAGAGAGAGAGAGCGAGAACAGATAGAATGAACACAGCAAGAGAGAGAGAGAGAGAGAGAGGGAGAGAAGGGGGGGCGAGAGAGAGAGCGAGAGAGAGCGAGAGAGAGAGAGATAGAGAGAGAGGGAGGGAGAGAGCAAGAACAGATAGAATGAACACAGTGAGAGAGAGAGAGAGAGAGAGAGAGAGAGAGAGAGAGAGAGAGAGAGAGAGAGAGAGAGAGAGAGAGAGAGAGGGAGGGAGCGAGAACAGAGAATGAACACAGCGAGAGAGAGAGAGAGAGAGAGAGAGAGAGAGAGGGAGGGAGCGAGAACAGAGAATGAACACAGCGAGAGAGAGAGAGAGAGAGAGAGAACAGATAGAATGAACACAGAGAGAGAGAGAGAGAGAGAGAGAGAGAGAGAGAGGGAGGGAGCGAGAACAGAGAATGAACACAGCGAGAGAGAGAGAGAGAGAGAGAGAGAGAGAGAGAGAGAGAGAACAGATAGAATGAACACAGAGAGAGAGAGAGAGAGAGAGAGAGAGAAAGAACACAGAGAGAGAGAGAGAGAGAGAGAGAGAGAGAGAGAGAGAGAGAGAGAGAGAGAGAAAGAACACACAGAGAGAGAGAGAGAAAGAACACAGAGAGAGAGAGAGAGAGAGAACAGAGAGAAAGATTTTAAGGCTGTGATTCAAGGTAGAGAGCTCTGGTACAAACCTCGAGAAATAGAAACTATCTCCGTATGTTTTTTGTTTTTCCATTCATTATTTTTGTTGTAATTGTTCCATCTCTTTGTCCATTGCTGTCTCTTTCCTCCTGTCTGCCTGTCTGCCTGCCAGTCTGTTTATACATCTTCTCAGCCTAGACATTTTGTCAGTCCGCCCAACCACCTATCTATCCATCTATTTCTTTCCCCTTTTTTCATACTCACTCTTTTTGTCTTTGTGATTTTTGCAGCCAGATGGACCCTCAATCATTATTTTTCGTTTTCACAAGTGTGAGAACAGAAAATAAAAAACAAACTTCGACACGTTAAATGGATCTTTCATTTGCAGTTCATTCATCTGTGAGAGTGAAATTAAAAAATTACTGAAGGAAAATGAACAAACGAGTCAACAAAGGGAGGGAGTGAGTGAGGGAGGGAGAAAGCTTTGATAAAGGGAGAGAGAGACAGAGGGAGCAAGACAAATGAAGGAGTGAAGAGGGGTATTTCCAGCACCGCGGAGGGTGGAGGTAAAAATGGAAGACATGAAGGGGAGGACGATGAGGGGAGAGATGCAGCGGGGGATATGGATGAGCACGCCATTATGATGATGGATAAAACTGAGGAGGATAGTGCCAAGGGATGGAAGGAGTCATCAGATGAATGGAGATAAAAATCATCGGCAAGGGACGGCGGTGACCAGGGGCGAGGAAGGGGGGGGGGGGAGAAAGTGATGCGATGAGAGGAGAAGTGAACGAGGGGAGTTTATTAAATCCAGTAAACAAAGTAGAAGACTGTGCAGGGCAGTAACCGCTGCACTCGTTTTCATTTTCTCATGAACTGGTGTTGGAGGCTGCAACCGCTGTCATCCTCTTTCCCCTAAATTCATCTCTCTTTCCTTCTCTTATCTATCTATCTATCTATTTATCTATCCATCCATCAGTGGCGGCTGGTGCTAAAAAATGGGGGGGGGGCACAATTTAACTTGGCGCAGCACACCTGACAGCTGCTTTAATGTCCACAGAGTTATTAAGAAGGACAATACAGCCTCTAGATTTTATCAGGGTTCGTAGACGGTGGATGATTGACAGTCGAGATGAGGCGTGGTGGTGGGTGTGAACATGATTGACGGCCACGAGAATTGTCCAATCACATTAGATCAAAAACCATTAAAACAATACCAATTCACTGCCAATAAAAGTGGGGGTGTCTGGGGCGGCACAGAACTGCGCCCCCTGGAAAACCTGAAGAAACCAATCAGACAGCAGCCTCAGGTCACCTGCTCGCCACAAGTTTGAGGGCTTACATAAGGTATGGTTTGGCCAGCGCCCCTCACCCAGGAAGTATATGTATTCAGACAGGAAGTATATGTATTCAGACAGAAATCAACCAAATACTATTTGAACCAATATTTAATGGCTGCTGACAGGCTGAAAAACACTTTTATTTCATCATTATTTGCATTATACAACTAAATTATATTTATTGAATTATATTTAGATAGATTTTTTGACTCTTGATATTTGAAGGGGGCGGTGCCCCAGCGCCCTGTACTGGCCAGCTGCCACTGCTATCTATCTATCTGTCTATCTGTCTATCTATCTATCTATCTATCTATCTATCTATCTATCTATCTATCTATCTATCTATCTATCTATCTATCTATCTATCTATCTATCTATCTATCTATCTATCTATCCATCCACCAGGCTCCCCAATTCCCTCTTTCTCAGTTCTATTAAATGTCATTCAGCTCTAATGAACTATTTTTGTCAGCAACATAAATCTCTCAATGTTGTGTTTGCCCCAGGGACAAGAGAACTATGTGGGAGCCACCAAGCAGCAGCACCCCCCCCCCCCCCCACACACACACACACTCTCTCCCCGGTAGTAGCCCCATCCAAAAAATATATATTTATTGCTAACACAAATCATACAGAGAGCGTGTGGAGATCTGGAATAAAGCAGAAACGATTCAGTTATAGTGACAAACGACGACGTTTCTGTCGATGTTATTATTGTCTCATTATTCTGTTGAGACCTGGCTTGGTTTTACACCATAGTTCATCGGAGACTTGAAATATTTTCAAGGCCTGGCACAGAATATAGCAACCTGGGAAACTTAGTTGTGTACTAATATACAACTCTACACAAACAATGTGTTGAAAATGGAATGACATATTAATTTCACAGTAACTTCCATTCATCCATCCATTACCCAAGCTGCTTATCCCAATCAGGGTCATGGGGATGCTGGAGCCTATCCCAGCAGCCATTGGGCGGCAGGCGGGGAGACACCCTGGACAGGCCGCCAGTCCATCACAGGGCCGTATTTCAGCACGGCAGATATATTCTGTATTTCAAAATTCAACACCTCCCAGATCTTAAATCTCCTCACCAGACTGAGGGTTTTGGGTGGTGTTCAGTGTGACTATCAATTTATGTTGATAGTCAGCCCACAGTAAATACGTTGTGTTACGCTAGACACAATTATTCTTCACGATAAGAAACACTGCAGTATTTGAGACGACTTGAGGTCTGAAACCGTGCTGATGTGAGCGTACAGTGTATTGATACTGCCCAACAATATACGTATATTTCCATCATTTTCCTAACTCTTCCGCAATTTCTAAGCTTTAGGATTCAGTTTTCCAAGTTCTTTTTCTGTACATCTCCAGATGCTGCAGCTGTGCATAGGAACCCTGACATTCACTTTGTGAGGTCCCACATGTGTCCCAGAACACATCAAGTTGAACAACACGGAAACACAAGCAGTAAATGTTTAACACACAGGAAAGAGGTTACAATATATTTGATCCGAATCAGTGTTTGAAACAATAACATTTTCTAATTTCATGTATTACTTTAATCGTCATGCATTTTGTACCATTTCTTTCTACTGAAATAACACAATGAAAGGTAGAATTCAGTTTGACTTTCCTCTTTTTAGAAGAGCGCCCTCTAGTTCAGCCTCTGTCAGCCAGCATTTTTTCGGATACTTATGATGTCATCAGACACTAATTTACTTACAGCCAATCAGATCAAACCACATATTATGAACCCCCCCCACTCTTACCGCCAACCCTTGATTATTCTTGACACCCCAAAGTTCAGCTCATGAATATTAATGAGGTTTAGACCACTCGCTTACACTTCCCGAGACAACAGCACAGTTCAAGGTATGAAAGGTATGAAAAAATAGTCATTTATAAATAAACAAAATATATATTGAATATTTGTTATGACGTGTTTGAAATCTGATTGAGTTTTTTTAAATTTTATTGATTTTTTTATTTTATTTATTTTATTTAAATTTGATTTTTCGTTTTTTTTCATTGATTTTTAATTTATGATGGATTTTATTTTATTGAAATTTTTAATTGATTTTCTTTTTTTTACTTTAAGCATAACTGAACTAGACCGGCTGTGTTCCAACTGGTCTCCAGCCATCTCTGACCTCTCTGTGGAGAAGGGTGGATGACGAATTTTACGGTGGAGTTCATTAAAATCTAACACGATACATATGCTTGAGCAGTCTTAGAAGGAAATTATGACAAACATTTTCAAGTCATTTTCATATTGCATTGCCTAATGAGGTATAAATATATTCTGGTTGCGGTACCTTACGCATGCAGACTGACTGGAGAACCAGCCGGTGGAGCGGTGAGCTCCTTCCGACTTGAAACACGCTTTCTGCAGAACCGCCGGAGCTCTGCGTCATTCCTTTGAAACGAAGCGAATAGAAGCCATTAAAGTTTACGTAAGCTTGAACCACTCGCGCTTCTAATTATGTCTGTGCTTTGCTATCGCAGAAAGGCCCTATTTTCGGACTTGGTTACCAGAGTAGATTACTGCCATTAACTAGAGCGGCTTAATGGGGATTCCTCGGTGGGATAATGGCAGCATGTCTGTCTGTTATACACGAGGACAGATTCAAATCCTGGTAGCGTTTTGACGACTTTCCAATGAATTTTATTGGCAGAAACACCTCTAAGGCCATAGTCAATGATCCAGTAAGTAATTGGGTCATACGTCATATAGATATATGATAATCTAGTAAGTAATTGGGTCATACGTCATATAGATATATGATAATCTAGTAAGTAATTGGGTCATATGTTTATATATATGTATATATATATACACACACACATATATATATATACACACACACACACACACACATATATATATATATATATATACACACACACACATACACACACACACATATATATATATACACACACACATATATGTATATATATATATATATGTGTGTGTGTGTGTGTGTATATATATATATATATATATATATATATATATATATATAATATGACCAAATTTAATATATATATAAAATGTGGTCACACACACACACACACACACACACACACACACACACACACACACACACACACATATATATATATATGACCCAATTACTTACTGGATCATTTACTATAGGTGTGTGTGTGTGTGTGTGTGTGTGTGTGTGTGTGTGTGTGTGTGTGTGTGTGTGTGTGGTATTATATATCAATATAAATCATGTTATGTCTTTTTATTTTCCCAGTGAGACATCTAAATATCTAAATTGTCGGCAGCAGATCCCGGCCTTTGAATGTTTGCCTGCCGTTACATTTAATCAGAATACAACTTGTCGGCCTTTTCCAGATCCTCTACGAGCCGTTTAGTCTTCGGAACAACCCTGTTGTCAGAAGAGGTTCGCAGTACTGACAGTGTAGCCCAGGTAGAAATACGTACCGCCCTTAGCCGTGAGCCAGTGGCGGGTGAGCCGGGCGGCGCCTGGTATGGCCAGGTAGCGGCATGCTATTTTCTTCTCCGAAGGGCAAACTAGCGAGTGAACCAAGAGAGAAACCAAACCACCATTTCCCCCTCCTCCTTTGAGCAAACACAACACGGCGCGGTAGTTGGGGCACGGTGAAATACTGGTCGCCACAACCGTTTTAATTCCTCCGCCCTTTTTTTCTCTTTTCTTCTCCTTTTCGGCAGCCGAGAAAATAAACAGCTCTCCCTCCCCCTTTACGAAAGACAGTTTTGAACACAGCTCATCTCTGGTGTAATTCAGTTTTCGTGCCGCAGCAGAGGCACGCCGTGACCGATTCACAAACACACCCACACATATAAACACAAACACTCTCTCTCGCTCTCTCTTGTGCCCCCCCCCCCCCCACACACACACACACTAGCCTAAGAGGCACACTGTGTCTCACCCCTGGTGCAGCCGCGTGGTGGGACTTGTTGGAGGGGAGGCAAAGTGAACGGAGGAGTCAGGTAATTGGACACTAATGGAGATTAACCAAGCATGGTCCCCCCTGACCAGGGCTTAGCCGATTGGGCCTGTTTACTACATTACCCACAGTTCCCCCGGGAGATACCCTCATTAGCTGCCAGGGTAACTGTCATTTTACCTCTTTCCTTCTCTCTGTTTTTGTGTTAACTTCTTACAATTTATTTATTTTTTATTATTCCATCTCAGTCTCGCGTAAATCACAGAAACATTGAACTGCAACTTTCCCAAACTATGTTGATTGCCAACGTATTGGCGATCGAGGAGGTGATTGAGGACAATGGCCGAGATCTACCCCCCCCCCTTTCTCCCCAATTCTATCCAGTCAACTACCCCGCTTTTCCGAGCCGCCCCGGTCGCTGCTCCACCCCTTCTGTCGATCCGGGGACGGCTGCAGACCACCGCATGCCTCCTCCGATACATGTGGAGTCGCCAGCTGCTTCTTTTCACCTGACAGTGAGGAGTTTCACCAAGGGGATCACGCTATTCCCCCCCGGTTCCCCCTCCCTCCCGAACAGGCACCCCGACTGACCAGAGGAGGCACTAGTGCGCCAACCATGACACATACCCACATCCGGCTTCCCACCTGCAGACACGGCTAATTGTGTCTGTAGAGATGCCTGACCAAGCCGGAGGTAACACGGGGATTCGAACCGGCGACCCCTGTGTTGGTAGGCAACACAATAGATTGCTATGCTACCTGGACGCCCGCAAAACCTACTATTCACCATGATTTACAGTCTGTATACAATGTTCTCCCTGTGTCTGCGTGGGTTTCCTCCGGGCGGTCTGGTTTCGTCCCACAGCCCAAAGACACGTAGGTCAGGTGAATCGGCCGTACTAAATTGTCCCTCGATTGAATGTGTGTGCGTGTGCGTCAGCCCTGTGTTGTCCTGGCGGCCTGTCCAGGGTGTCTCCCCGCCTGCCGCCCAATGACGGCTAGGATAGGCTCCAGCATCCATCAACCCCGATTGGGATAAGCGGCTTGGATAATGGATGGACGGATACAATGTTGATTATCAAGCTTGATCGCCTGCATCCCAGATTCTTCCCTTGACCTTAACCACACCAAAACCCATACCTAAGGTTACCAATCCGTAACATAATACCAAAACATAAATATTTATAATCTTATCGCTAAACTCAACCATCTCTAAGTGGGTGATCTGAGCGGATGAGCCCAATGTTGTCCTCATTCACCGGTACGTTGAAATGCACCTTTTGTATGTGACAGAATGTGGTTTGATACGTTGACATGAAAGTCTTGCTGGGCCAGACGTATGTATTTTATGCACATTCTTGGGAGGTTTTAAAAAGCTGTTGGCCATATAAACGTGTCGTCTCTGAGACCGGGTTGTTTATTCCTGCCTGCATATTTGCTTCCACAATTTTCCTCCTCCTCCGTGACATTTCCCTCCCTAATTGTTGCTGTTTTACAGAAAGGTGAATCAGTTCATCTGGACACGTTTAGTGGGAGAAACGTTTCATCACTCGTCTATGTGACCTCTAAACTGCCGTTAGTCTAAACTGACTGCAGGTAGCCCACCCTTATAAACAACACAGTACTGTAACCGGTTATTTTCTTGCCCGGTGCGGGATTCGATACGGGGTGTACTGCACCACAAGGCGACATCACTAACCGCTCGGCTAAAGGGTCAGACCCGTTAGCTAGCGGCTAATGTGTCTTATTAGTAGTTTACAGCAGTGGTTCTCAACCTTTTTGGGGTCCTGGATCCCCTGCGTATTTTTGATCTACCCTGAGGACCCCTCCACCTGATCTTGGGGGAGGGGGGTTGCAATTTGATAGAAACAGTAGAAACGGCATTTTAAATTGCATTATAGCATTTATTCACTCTTTGGGGCAAAAATAAGAGCTTTCAGTTGTAAGTTAGATATAGTTAACAAAACAGAATTCTTATGCAGTAACTTTCAGATATATGTAACAAAACAGAATATGTATTCAGTAACTTTCAGATATATGTAACAAAACAGAATATGTATTCAGTAACTTTCAGATATATGTAACAAAACAGAATATGTATTCAGTAACTTTCAGATATATGTAACAACAGAATTGTTATGCAGTAACTTTTAACAATGCAAACGGGAGCGAGATCTCTTATTAAAATACAATACATTACACTTGTGAAACAGATGTAATTAGAGAAAAAAGTCCTGTTACCCTTTATAGTTTAGGTAGATAAAGGCCTCAGTCACATTTGAGTAAAATAATCCTATTTCTATAAATGTCATAGGATCTTGTTTTTTAAAGATATTTTATTTTCACGGACTCCTTGAAATTACACCACGGACCACTAGGGGTCCGCGGACCCCCGGTTGAGAAACACTGGTTTACAGTACCATAACGACTGAAATCAACGAACACTTTCATGGTCTAACTAGAGTTTAATGTGTACTATTCACAGAGGGAATAGTTGCAATCACGGCATTGTAAGATGGTGACAGGTGTACTCTTACGCCACGTTTACACGACAGCGGTCTTGCTAAACACGGGGGAAATTTTCCTTTGCGTTTTGAAAAAGTTCCGCGTTCAGACGACATCGTTTTGAGTACGATCCGCATGCACACGGATCCTTAGAAAACGACTGAAAAGGCTGTAGTATGCATGCCAGGCCAGTAGTTGGCGCTGCTACTTTGTAGTAGAGAGGTCTTCCGGTGGACCCCGACAACACCACGCGCCTGCGCACAAACGCTTTCTTCTCAGAGCGGTGAGTGAACAAACGGGTGAGTGTACGCTCTAAAACAGCTAATGTGGTCTGGACGTATATGTGGATTGAGAATTTGGCGCTGTGAGGTTACGTTTACACGACAACGGTCTTGCTAAAGACGGAAAAGTTTTTCCCTTTGCGTTTTAAAAAAGTTCCGCGTTCAGGCGAGATAACGGCCCAGACAGCTCGGTAATCCGCCATTGTTAACGTTGTCGTCTTTCGCGCGTGGCTATTTGGCTGAAAACGTTACTACGCATGTGCGAAGTGGAGCCGTGACGTCACCGTTTTCGCAGTTTGCACGGCGACGCTGGGGTTGCGTTTTCACAAGCTTTCACCCTGGAACCCGGTTTCAAAAGTTTGCGTTTTCAAACCCCCAAAACGCCGTTGTCGTGTGAACGAACGGCCAAAACGCAACAATACTTTTGCCGTTTTATATTGAAAACGTTGCCGTGGAAGCATCCCTAGCCCCCACCCCGGTTCAGGGACGGGTTGTTACCGCTTCAAATAGGTGGCCTGTTTGACTCCCCGTTCAAGCCAGTGCTCCTCCCTAATCAAGGATGTGCACATCTTCATCCATGAAAGAGTGGCCACTGGCCTGTAGATGGCGTAGACCAGTGTTTCTCAACCCGGGGTCCGCGGACCCCTAGTGGTCCGTGGTGTAATTGCAAGGGGTCCGTGAAAATAAAATATCTTTTAAAAAAAAGATCCTATGACATTTATAGAAATAGGATTATTTTACTCAAATGTGACAGACCTTTATCTACCTAAACTATAAAGGGTAACAGGACTTTTTTCTCTAATTACATCTGTTTCACAAGTGTAATTTATTGTATTTTAATAAGAGATCTCGCTCCCGTTTGCATTGTTAAAAGTTACTGCATAAAAATTCTGTTGTTACATATATCTGAAAGTTACTGAATACATATTCTGTTTTGTTACATATATCTGAAAGTTACTGAATACATATTCTGTTTTGTTACATATATCTGAAAGTTACTGCATAAGAATTCTGTTTTGTTAACTATATCTAAGTTACAACTGAAAGCTCTTATTTTTGCCCCAAAGAGTGAATAAATGCTATAATGCAATTTAAAATGCAGTTTCTACTGTTTCTATCAAATTGCAACCCCCCTCCCCCAAGATCAGGTGGAGGGGTCCTCAGGGTAGATCAAAAATACGCAGGGGGTCCAGGACCCCAAAAAGGCTGAGAACCACTGGTGTAGACTGTGGAGTCCCGGCCTGACGCGTTAGCTCTCCTGTGTTGTGCCATCCTCTACCGTCACCACCTTACAATGCTGGGACTGCAACTATTCTCCATTTCTCTCTGAATAGTACACATGGCCATTGTAAGTCTAGTTAATGGTCCCAGCAATGTGCATATGAAACCTATCACTGAAACTGATCGTTGTTATGCCACTGTATTGTTTATAAGGGTGAGGATACCTGCAGTCAATTTAGACTGAAGAGGTCACTTAGATGAGTGATGAAACGTTTCTGTCAATAAACGTGTCCAGATGAACTGATTCAACATTTTGGGATTTCCTTACCTGGAGTATTGAACATGCATCAAGATGTTGCTGTTTTAATAACCAAATACTTGTCTTTCAACGCTGACTGAGACTTCATGATTGTCAGATTTACCTCACTGATCCCATCATAGTAACTTTGCCCTCTATTTACCTTTTGGCACAACTGTAAAAGGAAAATTTAGTTACAAGTGGCCACAGAGGTGAGAGAAATCTCTTGAGAGAGCCAGTTGCTTGTTCAAGTGCAAGTTCAACTTTATTATCATTTTTATTGGAATACAATGGGGCGGTGCAGTGGGTAGTGCGGTTGCCTCACAGCAAGAAGGCCCTGGGTTCGAGCCCCGAGGTAGTCCAACCTTGGGGGGTCGTCCCGGGTCGTCCTCTGTGTGGAGTTTGCATGTTCCCCCCGTGTCTGCGTGGGTTTCCTCCGGGGGATTTGGTGTCCTTCCACAGTCCAAGGACATGTAGGTCAGGTGAATCGGCCGTACTAAATTGTCCCTAGGTGTGAATGTGTGTGTGTGTGTCGGCCCTGTGATGGACTGGCGGCCTGTCCAGGGTGTCTCCCCGCCTGCCACCCAATGACTGCTGGGATAGGCTCCAGCATCCCGTGACCCCGGTTGGAATAAGCGGCTTGGATAATGGATGGATGGAATACAATGAAATTCTTGTGCTCTAGCTCTCTCTGCCTTAACACAAAGATCACACCAGACCTACACAGACTATGTACACAGAATTTATACATTAGATACACAACATAGAAAAGTACACGATAACACATCAATGTAAGGTGTCAGCTGTTCAGCAACCTGACTGCCTTTGGAAAGAAACTACTACTGAGACAGGTGGTGTGTGAGTTGATGCTCCAGTAATGTTTTTACATGGATGGAGTGAGAACAGCGTGAGTGGGGTGGCTGGTGTCCTTAATGGTGTGTTGAGCTTTCCTTCTGTAGTGACTGGTGTAAATATTATGACGTTGTGGTAGTCAGGTTGCCAAACCACCCTGATACAGCCTGTCAAGACACTTTCCATGGTACTGATAAAAGTGCAGCAAAACTCTTGAGACTCCTCAAAAAATGTGGTCTCTGCTGTGCCTTCTTGAGGATGCAGCAGGTGTTGAGAGAACATGTGAGGGTGTCGGTGATGTGTAAACCTAGAAGTCTAAAACTGTCCACAGTTTCAACAGATGGCCCATTGATGGAAATAGGAATGGGGATTTTCTCTGCTCTTTCTAAAGTCAACAGTGATTTCTTCTGTCTCATTGACATTTAGAGGGTCTTGTTTGGGCAAACACCCACCCCGCTGGAAGCTCTTTGGTAAAGATACTAAATCCCCAAAAGAAAGCACATTATGTTCATTATCCTGCAGAACGAGGATTGAAAGGGGCAAGGTTAGAAATATAGGGGCTCCGTTACCAAGTGGCCTCTATATGTAGGTAGGACATGGTATTGGAGACTAGTTTATAGTCTTCAAAAGAACTGAGGCTCCTCTGCAAAGGGGTCAGGGCTTTCTCAGCAGCTTTTCATCTGGTTATTACTCATCTTGTCACAAAGCGAGACCCGTGTGAGAGGGGCTCGAGGACTGCCCATCCACTTAGCCCTGATTAGCCAGTTAAACGCTGGGGAAAGGTCATTTTATAATACGGGTGGAATTTAATCCTTGATTTAGTTTCCTTTTAGAGATTAAAACCAAGGTAATGGGCTGTGGGATCTTAATTAGCACAATAATTAGAAAATGATTCTGCAATTATGATGATATGACAGCTCATATGGAAATATCAGCATAACACACTGAATTTGTGTTTGTGTGTGCGTGTGTGTGTGCATACATGCATGAAAGAGAGGTGGAGTATGTATAACATGTTTGTGTGTTAATTTGTGTGTGTCTATTTGTGTGTTTTTTTTTGGTGGTATTTTCTTATTAGACAGCTACAGTGGAAGTCAGACAGGAAATGGTAGAGAGAAAAGGGTATGACATGCAACAAAGGCCAACAGCTGGAATTGAACTGCGACCTTTATAACCATGTGGCCATAACCATTTGGCTACAGAGGTGCCCCCCGTGTGTGTGTGTGTGTGTGTGTGTGTGTGTGTGTGTGTGTGTGTGTGAGTGTGTGTGTGTGAGTGAGTGAGGGCATGTATGCATGTGTGCAAGACAGAGACGTGAAGCAAGGCTATTCATGTAATTTATGAAAATATTTTTTGTGTAGTCATGCTTCTCTGTATGTGTGTGTGTGTGTGTGTGTGTGTGTGTGTGTGTGTGTGTGTGTGTGTGTGTGTGTGTTTGTTTGTAAGTGCATGCATTTATATGTTCTGCAGTAGCTTCCAGATTGTGGCAATTTATCTCATATTCTTGCAAATAATCTTTCTGTGTGTGTGTGCGTGTGCGTGCGTGTGTGTGCGCACGTGTGTGTAGGCATGCGTATCCTCGTCAACCTGCTACTGGACACCCTGCCCATGCTGGGTAATGTTCTGCTACTCTGCTTCTTCGTCTTCTTCATCTTTGGCATCATCGGGGTGCAGCTGTGGGCGGGGCTGCTGAGGAACCGCTGTTACCTGGAGGAGAACTTCACCCTGTGAGTCACCCACCGCCTGTGTGTTGTGTTTGAGAGAGAGATTGTGTTGTTGTGAGGTCTAATGGGACGTGCCTGCCTGTTTGTAAGCTTCCATTTTTACATCTGTGTGTGTGTGTGTGTGTGTGTGTGTGTGTGTTAGGGCTGTCGGTCATCAAAATTCGAATAGATTTGAATCCTAATTATTTGTAATTTTTTCAAAATATCTTTTTATTGAATTTTCTCAAAATATTCTGAAATATATAATAAAGTATTATATAACATGTAAAATATTAAGCCACCCTCCCCTTTTCCCAACCCTCTAATCTCCAACGCATCCTCCCTATCCATCCCCCCACCCAGTCCTATCCCCAGTCCCCACCCTAGCAGGCTACAACTGTCCACAGCTAATTCAAATAATAATAATACTTATGGCAATAATAAAATAAATTCCATAAAGGTGTAAATTTCACAAAGGCGCAAGAGAAAAAAACAAAGTAAGAGAATGGAATCATACATACAGCTACACATATTAATCCACACATTCTTACATTCCTCCATACAGTAATTAGAGCACTATGCGTCATTCCAATTTGTTATCCCAGTAACAGTAATGAAATAAAATGTAAATGGGGTCCAGATTTTACTGAACTCAGCCTTGTTCCCCCTTAAAGTAAATTGAATCTTTTCTAGTTTTAGATGGAACATGACATCCCTTATCCATCTGGTGTGGGAAGGGGGTTTGGGGTTTTTCCAGTTGAGCAAAATAAGACAGCATGCTAGCATGCAAGTAAAATGAATGAATGAATGAATGCCTTTATTTGTTATTGCACAGTTGTACAGTGAAATTAAGTGCAACTCCCCAGTGGTACAACATTCAAACATATATATATATATATATATATATATATATATATATATACACACACACACAAATAGTCAAAATACAAATAGACACACATTTGCAGCACAATCAACATATAATGTATGCTTAAGTGTAAAAATAAGTGTAATATCTATTACACTCGATAAATAGTCTGTGTATCACACTAACCTGAGTCAGCATATTTTTTGCACATGCCAAATGTACAGGTGTTATTGCAGTTTCATGATATTATTGCAACCTTAGAGTTTGTTAGCAAAATACACCACATTAGGGAGAGGAAAGCTGCTGCGTACATGCGTGCTGCCATTTTCTATATTACAGATATTTCTTGATCAGATAGCATTTTCTGGTTTTACACCAAAAATAGCACTCAGTGGATCTGGCTCAACTAATATGTTGTAGGCTTCACTCAGAGATGTGAAAATTGAACCCCAGAATGTATGCAGACAAGGGCATGACCAAAACATGAATTAAAGTGGCCGATGCTAATTTACATTTATCACAGGTAGGGCCCAGGTTTGGGTAATTTTTGGCTAGTATGGCTTTTGTAAAGTGGATACGATGCACAATTTTAAATTGGATGAGCCCATGTCTGCCACAAGGAGATGAAGCATGTACTTGTTTAAGAAGCAGAAGCAGAAGAAGGTATATTTTGAGCAGCAGAATTGACAGGATATAAATGGAAACGGATGATCCGCTGTGGCGACCCCTAACGGGAGCAGCCGAAAGTAGTAGTAGTAGTAGTAGTAGTAGAATTGACAGGATATAATTCGCTTTTCTCCAGGTTTAATTTGTAGCCGGACAACTTCCCGAATTGATCTAATTTAGATAGGATGAATGGTATTGATGATGCAGGATGCTAATGAACAGAAGAAGGTCATCTGCATATAATGCTATCTTATATACAGTCTTCCCTTGAACTATCCCCTCAAACATATCACACTGTCTCAGTGAAACAGCAAGCGTCTTGATTGCCAGATCGAAACGCAATGAAGAGCGGGGGAACCCCTGTCTTGTTCCTCTTGGAAGAGGGAAATATTTTGATTGCACTTCATGTATGTGAACACATGCCACAGAAGCCATGTACAGCAGTTCCACCCAGGAAATTAAATTTTGGCTGAAGCCAAATTTTTCCAAAGTTTTAAAGAGGAAGCTTCGCTCTACCCGATCAAATGCCTTTTCTGCATCCAAGGCCATCACAAATTTAGGGGTAGCTCGCTGAAGGTCAGTATATATGATGTTGAAAAGTAGTGGGGAGGGAAATAATCGATTCACGTAAGAATCACGATTCTTCTACAATTCTGAATAGATTCATCCATCATCCATCCATTATCTGAACCGCTTATCCTGCTGTCAGGGTCTCGGGGATGCTGCTATTCCAGCAGTCATTGGGTGGCAGGCGGAGAGGCACCCTGGACTGGCCACCAGGCCATCACAGGGCCCACACACACATATTCATACCTAGGGACAATTTAGTATGGCCGATTCACCTGACCTACATGTCTTTGGACTGTGGGAGGAAACCGGAGCACCCGGAGGAAACCCACGCAGACACGGGGAGAACATGCAAACTCCACACAGAGGATGACCGGGATGACCCCCAAGGTTGGACTACCTCGGGACTCGAACCCAGGACCTTGTTGCTGTGAGGTGACCGCGCTAACCACTGCGCCACCGTGCTGCCAAACAGATTCATAAATTCCAAAAATCGATTTTTAAAAACTTTTTTTTTTCAGTCTTAAGTAGCCTCCTTGCTGCTGGCAATGTTGACTTGCCACCTACCCATTCCAGCTTCCAGAAAACACGACGATGGCTAGTCAGTCGCTGCTAATGTTAGCTCTTGGTAGCCTTTCTAAAAATGGAACAGCAACAAATTCAATCAGGCCCATCATCATTGAAGGCATGCGTTTGGGTGCATTTTGGATTTTACAATCTCCTGGGGAAGAAGGAACTTGACATGACTCATTCAGTATGCAAGATTTGCAAAACAAAAGTCAAGTATTTCGGGAAAACTACAAATGTTAGGTCCCACATCATATGCCATCACCCAGGGATGAAAGAAGTGGAACAACGACCTCCTGCATCATTAACAACCAACCAACCAACGCTCACTGCACCACTTTACCAAACTCCCAGCCAATTCTGAACAGACAAAAAAAAGAAGAAAAAAACAAACTAGATCCATCGCCTGTTTCATTTCAAAATAGCTGTGCCCCTACAGCATACTGGAGAATGAAGGCTTTCGATTTATGATCCAGACAATTGAGCCAAAGTACGACATACCATCGCGTCGGTTTTTTACTGAGAAAGGTTAGGTTTGCCTTTGTGTGTTCACATTATTGCAATCAATTGATATAACTTTTTCAAATATAAAAAACTACATAATCTTATACACACTTTAGTCTGCTTTCATACCATAATTTGCCACGCCACCTTTCTTAAAGCACAGCGGACTGGAGTAGATCCTGAATTTAGCACTCCCTATGTACCAAATCTAGAATTGATTTTGAATCGAATCGTGACCCCAAGAATCGAAATCGAATCAAATCATGAGATTCCAAAAGATCCCACCCCTATTGAAAAACTTACAAGTATTCAAAAAGGGGTGTCTCCCTTGGATGAATCCCTGCTGATCAGGGGATATAATGCATGGTAGCACTTTTTCTAAGCATTTAACCAAGACATTTTGCAAAGATTTTGTAATCGCCGTTGAGTAGCGAAATTGGTCTGTGTGACTCAGAGCAGCCGGTCCATGTCCTTTTTAGGTAGAAGACATTTTGAGGCTTGTCTCAGAGTGTGTGTGTGTGTGTGGGGGGGGTGGTAACTGACCTTCTGATTAATGCTTCCGAGTACATAGCCAGGAGCAAAGGTGCAAGGTCATTCGAAAACATTTTTATAAAATTCTGTTACAAATCCATAATTTCCGGGGGCCTCGCCTGACTGCATGCTTCTTATAGCTTCTTGAACCTCCTCAATCGATAGGGGACTGCCGAGGTTAGATATTTCATCTTCATGTAATTGAGGTAGATTTAGGTCTTAAAAAAAAAAGAATCAGTCATGCTTTCTTTTCACATTCTGAGGTATACAGTTTTGTATAAAATTCAAAAAATATGTCATTAATGTGTTCATGGTCTGAGACTGTGGAACCTGAAGAGGTCTTAATTTGCATTATTTGCCTTTACACGAAGGACTGGCGAGCCTTATGAACAAGGAGTTTGCCAGATTTATCACCATGTTCATAAATCAAATGGTGAGCTTTAATGATTAGATACTCTGCTTTAGCTGCAGTGGCCAAATCAAATTCAGTTTGGAGGCTGATTCTTTTTTGATATAGCCTGGGTGTTGGGGATATAGCATACTATCTGTCTAGCGCTGCTATACCATCAGAGAGCTCTTTCAATGTAGCAGTACTCTCTTTTTTACTATTTGCTCTGTGGCTAGTAATATGGCCATGTGAGAATGCTTTCAGAGCTTCCCATAGAACACGCTGGGACATGTCTGGGGAGACATTAGTCTCAGTAAAAAGCTCAATTTGATTGCTCATAAATTTAACAAATGTAGGTTCTGAAAGTAGAAGAGGTTCAAGCGCCATGATCTAAAAGGGGTGGTCTGGTCTGGAAAAATCAATTCAACGGTCAGGGGGGGGGGCATGATCAGATTGTACTATGCTGTGGTATGTAACCTGATTGATGAGGGGGATAAATCTAATGTCAATGAGAAAATAATCAATTCGGGAAAATATGTGGTGTACAGGAGAGAAGAAGGAAAAGCCCTACTATTAGGATATTTGAACCTCCAGGGGTCACACAGGCCAAAATGTGCTGTAAAACTGTTTAAGGCAGTGGCCATTAATAGTGGTTGAGCAGGTCTGATTAACAGGCGGTCCAGTTTAGGATTTAAAGTACAGTTTATATCTCCTCCAAATATAAGTGAGTGGCTATGTACATTTGATAGGGTGCAGAACAAAGAAAAGATAAAACTTTCATCATCCCAGTTGGGCGTAGATACTTGCCAGAGTCACAGGTTTGTTAAAGAGGTGCCCAGAGGCAATGATATATCTACCATTTGGATCTGCAGTAATTTCACTATTTTCAAAGGGAATGTCCTTATGGATAAGCACTGCTGTGCCTCCGGCTTTAGGGTCAAATCTAGAATGAAAGACTCTCCCTTTCCAACTTCTATGAATCCTTTTGATATCTGCATTGCGAAATTACGTTTCTTGTAAAAACACTATGCATACATTGAACAGTGAAAGATGAGCTAATATTTGGTTCCGTTTACGAGGATGATTTTCCCCTTTCATGTTCCAGGGTATATAGGTTACCTTTCTGTTATGAAGCCTATTCATAAGTAAGAAAGGGCTTAAATAAAAAGTGAAAATGAGAGTAGTCGCTGCAATAAGTAAAAAACGTAGTTAAACACAAGATACATAACCATTGATAAATGCACCATACACTTGACGTAGCCCTCCCACCCCTCAATCGCCCACACTTACCCAAAGTAAGAGCGGCATATCTCAACAGTTTACGAAAGTGCAAAAAGACGCATTAAATCTCAAACTCGCACGCCTTGGCATTCCTCTTTAACTCAAAAATAGAAGTGTTCAAGAAAGTAATAACAGTGTTTGTGAAGTTACACTCAGGATATAGGCCTAGATGAATTAAAAGAAGTGAAACAGAGCAGCATCTCAAGAGGCAGTGTATAAAAATAAGGGGAAGAATAAAATAGAGATAAGATGGAAAAAAAAATGTAACCAGGTTAGAAATGCCATACATGGTAATAAAGTTGATGTTCAAGAGTAAGTTAATTAAGAGTAAAAGGTGCAGTGGAGTAAATAAGTAAAAAAAAGATGAAGATGTATAGTTACAAATATTGTTATTTTGAAACGTTCATGGCAGTAAGAGGAAGTGGTGTTCGAGAATAAATTAATACTGACCATTCATTGGCTGAGGGGGGTTGCATGAGGAAGAAAGAGCTTGTGTGAATTTGGGTAGCCGAGAGTGAAAAGTTAGGAAATAAGTATATAGTTGGTGTCTTAGACTATCTACTCGACAGTCTTCGACAGGATACTCCTCATGTCTTCCGTGAGCAACTGGAGACATTTCTACTTGAAGTATATTGTACAGTTGTTCACATCTAAATATTAGCTCATTACTCAACGTGTGTTTGTTAGCATTCATTAGCAAAGTGAATGGACTCATAGCCACTGTATAGCTAACCCAGCTAACGCCATAGGCCTTTAGTTCATCGTTTCCGACGTGGAAACCCTGAAGATTTTTCCAGATAGTGCTACGAGCTAACGTTACTAAGTCAACGCTCTTGAATTTCTGTGACTACACGGACAGACTCGCCGCTGATGGACAGCTTGCAACAGTCGAAATTGGGAGGTGTACCTTTAAGACTTGCCTAGAGGCAGCATCATAAGACGGCACCTAATGTTCTTTAAGTTAGTCGAGTGACATGCATGCGGTGAACGGATGCATGCTATTTTAGCTCCTGTTCTTCTTTTGCCTCTAAACTAAAGAGCAACGTTTAGGTTATGTGTGGCCTCTGTGGTGTTCATGTATGATCGGGGAACATAGTGCCGTGGAGACCCGGCATTGTGTGGTTAATATATCCATCCATCCATCCATCCATTATCCGAACCGCTTATCCTGCTCTCAGGGTCGCGGGGATGCTGGAGCCTACCCCAGCAGTCACTGGGCGGCAGGCGGGGAGACACCCTGGACAGACCGCCAGGCCATCACACAGGGCCACACACACACACACACACACACACACACACACGTTCATACCTAGAGACAATTTAGTATGACCTCCATGTCTTTGGACTGTGGGAGGAAACCCACGCAGACACGGGGAGAACATGCAAACTCCACACAGAGGATGACCAGCATGACCCCCAAGGTTGGACTACCCCGGGGCTCGAACCCAGGACCTTCTTGCTGTGAGGCGACCGCACTAACCACTGCGCCACCTTGCCAACCACTGCACTACTGTGCCAATAGGTGGTTAATATGTGTGCTGCAGAATAAAGTAGCAGTGTGGAAATCCCCATCTCGTTGTCCGTCAACTCTCTGAGCTAATCAGCTATCCCAGGGCTCGTGCTAACTAGCAACATGCTGCTAGCTCTCTCCACCTACACCAGCCCAACGTTACAAGCTGTGTGCCATCTTGTTCCTCCCTGGAGACCGAGAGACCGGCATAAGCTGCAGATTGGACTCAGAATTCGTTATCAAAGTACCACACTTTTGTCTCGTTGCTCTGTTGAGTGAAGCGGCCAAGTAGTTTTGGGTCTCTCCGCTCCCAGGTGCTGAATCAGGCCTTTTGTGTGTGTGTGTGTGTGTGTGTGTGTGTGTGTGTGTGTGTGTGTGTGTGTATGCGCTTGGCGAGTGTGGGCCCACTGATTTTGTTGTCAAGTTCACTTAGACTAAATATTATCTCGTTTGTTTTATAACATTTATGAAAATAAACAGGAATTCATTATTTTAAAACTAATTCCAGTATGAGGTTTGGTTGTTCCTTTTAATAGAGGTAGTCAAACAATGGAAATAGATGTTAGTGACAATTTAATAAAAGTCTAATAGGTAGTCTGAGCATTAGTCTAATTGCTCAAAGGTTGATTACAGTGTCTAGGTGTGATAGGAGGATTAAGTAAACAGCATAATAATGTGTTACAGTTCATTAGCCACACATAAAGGGGCTCAAGACCATAAAAGGTTTATATAGGTTAAAGAGAAACAGGACCAAGTTATCTAAGTATTTATTGATTGTACATTAAGTCAAGTGAGTTAAAGAACCAAGGGCCCTTCCCTGATTGGACTAGGGATAGGTGGGCTACATAAATAAACCACCAGTAGTAGCGAGAACAATATACAAAACTCCCTGCTCATTATCCATATACCATCAGCACAGCCACACACTCGGCGAGTTTAAGTTGGCATTTCAATCAAGTAAAAATATGAGCAGTGTAACAAACTGAAATTAAAATTTGACGCTGTCATGCACTGGGTTATGTTTTAATCAAGAGCTCAAGTGTGCTCAGTCCAAAGTTTTAATGCCTTGCGTAGTAATGAAAAACAAGCCTAACGGCAACAACAGCAGAGAAATGAAGAAGGGGGGAGGTGGGCATTCATCACTGGTATTACCAGCACGTCGGCAGGGCCAACTAGTAGAATCTTGCTCCTCCCCGGTCTGAGTCTGAGGCATACCTTCAGACTCAGTATCAGCTGTGGGAGCCGCTGCTGCAGGTGGCACATAGCGAGTTATAGGCAGAGGCATCCTCCGGTGACTTAGACCCATGCCTGGATTCATTGAAGGCGAAACGTAGCATAGCAGGATGAACGAGAGAGAACTTTATGCCGGCCTGTTGAGGTTGCTTCTTTACTGGGTTAAATTCAGATGGAGGGCTGAGATCGCTGAGATCGGGGAAGAAACTGACCTTGTATCCTCTGTAGGTAAGCTGACCCGCTCGCTTTAATAACTAATTCGCCTCGTTTGGTAATGATGCAGGCGCGCTATCATGGCTCTCGGGGGTGGGGGGTGTTTGGTGGTGGTGGTGGGCGCAGAGTACGATGTGCGCGGTCGACTTCTGGTTTGCCGGGAAAACTGTCCTCTTCTCTTCCCCGAAAGTGGTAGGATTGCCTTTTTCAAGTTTTTCTGGAAGTCCCACCAGTCTAGTATTTTGACACCTAGATCTGTTTTCCTGGTCATCCATGCGAGCTTGTAAGCGAGTTCCCCCCCCCCCCCCCCCCGGAGCTCCGATGCTGTAGTATCGAGTGTCATCAGATTGGATTCCATCTCCTCAATCTTACGTTCGTTGTTAAGACACTTTGGTTTGCAGTTGGGTAATGGAGCTCCGCAGCTCGGCCTCAATCTCATTGCGCATTGCTGAGACATCAGATCGGCTACTGTCAGTTAGCTCTTTCACATATCCTGTGGCGAGCACGTCGGAGCTAGCGTTATCTTGCGGGCTAACGTTACTTTGGCTAGCTGTTTCTTTTGGTTTCGGATTCCTGGACAGGCACGATTGAGATGGTTTGGACATGTGTGGAAGAGAGATGCTGGGTATGTTGGGAGAAGGATGCTGAATATGGAGCTGCCAGGAAAGAGGAAAAGAGGAAGGCCAAAGAGCTTTGTGGACGTGGTGAGGGAGGACATGCAGGTGGCTGGTGTGACAGAGGAAGACGCAGAAGACAGGAAGAAATGGAAACGGATGATCCACTGTGGCGACCCCTAACGGGAGCAGCCAAAAGTAGTAGTAGTAGTAGATTCCTGGACGATTTGCTGGCCATCTTTCGAGGCTAACGCTATACAAACTCGAACACTTAATGTTTAGATGCTGTATGAGCGTATTTACGGTCAGTTACCTCACACTTCCATCCATCCATTGTCCGAACCATTTATCCTGCTCTCAGGGTCGCAGGGATGCTGGAGCCTGTCCCTGCAGTCATTGGGCAGTAGGTGGGGAGACACCCTGGACAGGCTGCCAGGCCATCACACAGGGCCGAGACACACACACATTCATACCTAGGGACAATTTAATACGGCCTATTCACCTGACCTGCATGTCTTTGGACTGTGGGAGGAAACCAGAGCACCAGGCGGAAACCCACGCAGACAAGGGGAGGACATTCAAACTCCACACAGAGGATGACCCAGGACAACCCCTAAGGTTGGACTACGCTGGGGCTCGAACCCAGGATCTTCTTCTTTTTTTATTTCTGATTTTTCCCTTTTTCTCCCAATTTAGTGGCCAATCGCTCCCTATTTTATTTCAAACACCCACCCTCGTACTGCATGTGTTTGCCAACTGCATCTCTCCGGCCGGCAGTTTCGAAAGAGACGCCTTACCACTTCCATGATGAGGCGAAGCCAGGCCGAACCACTGCTTTTTCCGACACACACACAGACGCATTCATGTAAAGAACACAAGCCGACCCCGTCCCCCTCCCGAAGACAGCGTTGCCAATGATTGCTGCTTCATCGAGTCCGGCCACAGTCGGATCTGACGAGACCGAGGCGCGAACCCCAGTCCCCAGTGGGCAACTGAACCCAGGATCTTCTTGCTGTGAGGCGACCGCACTAACCACTGTGCCACCTCACTCTTAAATTATATAAATTTTTGGTAATAAGAGGAGCACATGTGGAGACGTCCTCACGCTGCCATGAAACCCAGAAGTCTCATCTTTGTCATTTTTAAGTTCGATGTTGGCCAAATGCTGCATCGCACAACTGGCTCTGCTCTGATACGAGTGGCCCTGTCACAGAAATGCACAACCTGCACATGATCTAGTTACAGACAAAACAAAAAACTCTCTTAATTTTTCCACTTCAAATATTTGATAACAGTTCATAAATGGAAAATAAAAGATAACAAAGCCATCTGATTGCATAGCTCGATCAAAACTAAGAATCGGCAGGCGTGCGGGTGGCATGGTGGTCTATTCCGTTGCCTACCAACATGGGGTTCGAATCCCCGTGTTACCTCCGGCTTGGTCGGGCATCCCTAAAGACACAATTGGCCATGTCTGCGGGTGGGAAGCCGGATGTGGGTATGTGTCCTGGTCGCTGCCCTAGTGCCTCCTCGGGTCGGTCGGGGCGCCTGTTTGGGGGGGGGGGCGATAGAGTGATCCTCCCACGTGTTATGTCCCCCTGGCGAAACTCCTCACTGTCAGGTGAAAAGAAGCAGCAGGTGACTCCACATGTATGGGAAGATAGTCTGCAGCCCTCCCCGGATCAGCAGAGGAGGTGGAGCAGTGACCAGGATGGCTCGGAAGTTGTCCAGGTACAATTGGGCAGAAAAAGGGGGGAATCCAACCCCCCCCCCCCACAAAAGAAAAACCTAAGAATTGACATGTTAGGCTTCAGTGGACCAGCGTGTTGAACGTAATACGTTGGCGTTGTGCCACTACGAAGATAATTCACAAGCAACAGTTCAGCAACCACGTCTTTAAAATGGAAGTTTTTTTTTTTAACTTCAAAGTGAATTCAGAACTTGAGATTCGATCCAACAGCCCAAGTGTGTATTTATGTGTGTGTGTGCATGCACACTTAAGTTTAAAGAAGTATATGAGGGTGTTAACATTCACATCTATTCAATATGTCTAGCTAAAACCAGTGTCCGGCCAATTATTTTTCAAGTCTTCACAAAGGCTTTTTCTTGCTGACAGTATTTGATGAGGAGGTGTGCCGAAGTCTATCGACAAGTACGATGTTTTCCAAATATTTATTTTTTGCTTGGTAGATCCAAAGGTATGTCTTCCAATTATCCTTTGATTATATTGATGAATCTCTTCGTGGTGGATGAGTTAAGAGGGTGAAGGCCGAGCTTGCCATTACTTTATTTTTATTTGTTTTTTTGTCCTTTACAAAGAAGTTCAGCTCAAGTCAAGTCAATGTTATTTGTATAGCCCAATATCACAAATTACAAATTTGCCTCAAGGGGCTTTACGGCAACACAACATCCTGTCCTTAGACCCTCGGCTAAGGAACAACTCCCTCAAAAAAACCTTTAACAGGGAGAAAAAATAGGAAGAACCGTCAGGGAGAGCAACAGAGGAGGGATTTCTCTCCCAAGATGGACAACGTGCAATGGATGTTGTCTTTACACAATTTACAGAACAGCTCGGTGATGAGAAGATGCACCATTTCCTTTTATAGTGGTCATGATCCCCGCACATCATCATTCAAAGCAAACGATTTCATCACATTCAAGTTAGTTTTATCACAATTAATTGTGTCCCTTTAGAAAAAAAAAATCTGGGCTTCAATATGAAACATTACTGTTGTCTATGCAGACTAATTATAATTAGGGACCTGGCTTTCTCCTTTGAAAAGCAGCCTCATTATTTACCACAGATTGCCATCATTAAAAGCAGATATCGCTTCCTCTACATGGCAGATTAGCCTTCTTATTCCACTTCAGATCTCAGACTTGACTGGGTCTGTTGGACTGATATGTCTACTTGAGGATGAGAGGAGGATTACATATACGAGTCTCTAAATATTAATATCTGAAGTTAAAAGGTACATGATTTTTTTTTATCAGCTAGCGGCTTTTAAGTAAAAAAACATGATTTGTAGAAATTGATTTTCTGAAGTGCTTTGAACTGAGACTGCAGATATTATAACAGAGAATTAAGGGAATTAAGTCACTGAATGACTGATTTCGATTTGCCTCTAGATGACAATGACAGCATGACGATATTATTTTTCCAAATTTAATTAGATCCTCTTGTTCCCTCGACCTTAACATATCATCCCCTTGGCACTTCTAAATTTGTGATAGACCCTCATTGATGACATTCGTTCTCTAACCCCTAACCCTAACCTTAACCATCAGAACTACAGTGCATCCGAAAAGTATTCACACCCCTTCACTTTCCCCACATTTTGTTATGTTACAGCCTTATTCCAAAATGGATTAAATTCCTTTTTTTTTCTCATCAACCTACACACAATACCCCGTAATGACAAAGCGAAAAAGGTTTTGTAGAAATTTTTGCAAATTTATTAAAAATAAAAAACTGAAATATTGCATGTACATAAGTATTCACACCCTTTACTCAGTACTTGGTTGAGGCACCCTTGGCAGCGATTACAGCCTCAGATCTTCTTGGGTATGAAGCTACAAGCTTGGCACACCTTTATTTGGGGTATTTCTCCCATTCTTCTCTGCAGATCCTCTCGAGCTCTGTAAGGTTAGATGGGGAGCGTCTCTGCACAGCTATTTTCTGGTCTTTCCAGAGATGTTCAATGGGGTTCAAGTCTGTTTATTGAAAGTTTATTGAAAGATGTTGTGTCACTCATCTAAGTGACCTCTTCAATCTAAACTGACTGCAGGTATCCCCACCCCTTATAGATAATACAGTGCAGAATAGTGCCTAACAACCAAAACCAACGACCAGTTTCATATGCAAATATGGGTGTGACCATGTGTGGTATTCACAGAGGGTTGGGGAATAGTTGCAATAACAGCGTTGTAAAATGGCGACAGGTGTACTCTTGCTGCACCCCCCCCCCCCTGGTTCAGGGATGGTCGTTCCCTCTTCACGTAGATGGTAGGACTGTGTATTGGCGAGAATCTGGTGATACGTTACGTATCATGATACAGGGGTTATGATTCAATATTTCGTGATATATTGTGATACTGTAAGAAAGGCGATATATTGTGATCTCATAGGCCTGTGTTCTTTGTGCTTATGCTACTTCCTGTCTCAGTTTACATTGTTGGGTTGGAGTGGAAGAGTCAAATGGCTGAGGATAGATTACAACACTGTTATCTAGCGGTCGTGGGGTTACACACACAACACAAAATGTTTGTCACGAACCTTTACATGTAAACAATAAAAAATTGATGTAGTGGTTTTGAGAATCAATACACTATCACGAAAGATAATATTGCAATACTTGTGTATCAGTATTTTCTTAGACTCCTAATAGATGGCCTCTGATGCCCTGTTAATACCATCGTTCCTCCCTATCAAGGATGTTGAAAGAGTGGCCACTGGCCTGTAGATGGTGTAGACTGTGGAGTGCTGGCCTGATGTGTTAGCTCTCCTGGTTTGTGGCGTCCTCTTGGCAAGCGTCTGTTTAGTTTCCCCAATGTACAAGTCACGGCAATCCTCCTGGCACTTAACAGCATACACTATGTTGCTCTGTTTATGCCGGGGGACCCGTTCCTTGGGGTGGACCAACTTCTGGCGCAGCGTGTTTTGGGGTTTGAAAACAATTAGGTACTGTATTGTTCATAAGGGGTGGGAATACCTTAGTTTTCACTTAGTTGAGTGATGAAACGTATCTGTCACTAAACGTTCTATCCAGATGAACTGATTCAACCTTACTTGATTTTCTTACCCAGATTATTGAGCGCGCATCAAAATGGACCCTTAAAGAAGACACAACCAGCCAAAGTGTCCTCACAAACCAAATTTGAACTCACAAGACCTCACAAGTACAGCAATGTGCCCCCTCACCCCACCCCACCCCACCCCACCCCCAGACGTACACATCTCCCTGTAGAAGTCAAATCCTCATTGTGGATACACACGCACCATTTGAGATCGTAGCCTGGGGATCTTGGAGGTTTGAGAAAACAGTCTGATTTCGAACCAGAAAAACACAGACTGCGTTTACATACACAGTTAAGTCGAGGTACAGTTATAGCTTGATTAGGCCATGTAATTGGACTACTGCCGTTGTCCCAGTATACAAGAACCGGGGGAGAATCGATTTATTGACAGAAGTATGTCCGACTCCTGTACGATAGAATAGAATATTCTTTATTAGTCATTTTGTACAAACACCGCTCAGGTTGGATGGTTTGGAGACAAAGCAAGAGAGGCAAGATTGAGATGGTTTGGACATGTGTGGAGGAGAGATGCTGGGTATACTGGGAGAAGGATACTGAATATGGAGCTGCCAGGAAAGAGGAAAAGAGGAAGGCCAAAGAGGAGGTTTATGGATGTGGTGAGGGAGGACATGCAGGTGGCTGGTGTGACAGAGGAAGACGCAGAGGACAGGAAGAGATGGAAACAGATGATCCGCTGTGGCGACCCCTAACGGGAGCAGCCAAAAGTAGTAGTAGTAGTAGTCATTTTGTACAAAGATACAAATGAAATTTACTCTCTGCATTTAACCCATCGAAGCGCCTGGGGACCAACTCCAGTTATTTCTTCCCATTGCCTTGGTCAGGGGCACATGTGAGCTGCACCCTAGATGACGACACTATTTGGTGCTCTATAGTGTCGGTGGTAGGTGGCAATATGCCCTCTTTCAGCTGGTTGCTATTTTTTTTCTTTCTAATTTTCCTCCTTTTTCTCCCCAATTGTATCTGGCCAATTACCCCACTCTTTTTGAGCCGTCCCGGTCACTGCTCCACCCCTCTCTGTTGATCCGGGGGGCACCCCAACTGACCAGAGCAGGCGCTAGTGCAGCGACCGACATCCGACTTCCCACTCACAGACACGGCCAATTGTGTTCGTAGAGACGCCCGACTAAGCCGGAGGTAACACGGGGATTCGAACCGTCGACCCCTGTGTTGGTAGGCAATGGAATAGACTGCTACGCTACCCGGGCGCCTCAACAGGTTGCTATTGGACCTTCTT
Organism: Lampris incognitus; assembly: GCF_029633865.1. NCBI lineage: Eukaryota > Metazoa > Chordata > Actinopteri > Lampriformes > Lampridae > Lampris > Lampris incognitus. Next base: position 7,279,053 of record NC_079215.1, on the reverse strand, counting down.
CCCTTTGACCGATTGTGTCACATACACGGATTTGCTCAGGGGTTCTTTTAGATCCCGCTTCGTCCAACTTTTCTGCCACTTTCTTAAATAGTTCGCCATTCCGCGTTCTCCTTCCATCCATGTACTTGAAGATGTTCACCTCCTTCAGCTGACACAACATAAAGTTTGTCTCCTCGTCTGTCCAGAAATGCGTGGTTCTCGCTCTAGCATTCGCCATGTTGAGACTACGCTGTTCGACTTCCGGATGAAAGACCGCCGCGGGAACTATGGATCATGGGCAGAACGCCTAGGCCAGTTCGGGGCCGATTGAAGCGTATACATGCCAGAGTAAATCCGAGTAAATCCATCCCCCCAAGCGTTATCTAGGTGTGTTAGTCCGACTTTCAGAAATATTATTTAGTACAATTTCAGTGGGACTAACACGTTTACATGTGTTTTAAAAGTCCAGTTTTAGTCGCACTAACACAATAAATCCACTTTCTCTAACATCATGTAAACGTCGTGACTTTTCTCTTGGCTCGCATAGCTCATACAGCTGGACCAATAGATTCCTTTCACGTATAATTTCTTTCCCTTCCTCTTTTCCTTTTTTGGTTTGGTTTTTTTGGTATATTCTGTAGATTTATTTTTCTATGTTTTTTCCACACCCATCTTCATCTCATTGTCTTTTTTCCAGGTCAAGTGTGATTCCTCTCCATCCTTTAATCGTGTTTTGTTTTGTTTTTCCCCCCCTATGTTATTGAACAATGTGAGAGTTTTGTTTTTTGCAGGGTAGTTATTTCTGCACGGCGTCAGCAGTGGGCTGTTTATTCTGCTGGATGTGTTAGAAATTCAATTACACTTTTGTCTTGTCCGTTTAAAATCAGAATAGAGACACCGTCTCGGTGTTTGTGTAGGCTTCCTGCTGCCAAAGTGTCCGTTTCTCTGACCGCACAGGGGGCTACAGGGAGTGTGTGTGTGTGTGTGTGTGTGTGTGCGTGTGTGTGTGTGTGTGCGTGTGCGTGTGTGACTGCTATGCAACTGCAGACACACGGCCCATACTGCTTCCTGTTAGCCAGCAGGCTGCTATGTCACTTGATTCCCATTCCTTAATTCGTCTGTTTTAGCCATTTTTTTCCCAACTGCTTGTTTGCTTTACATAGAAAAGCACATGAGAATGGGAAAGCATTCGCCGCTGAAATACTGTCCATGTTTTACTGCATAGTGAAATGCGTTTACAGGGTGTATCAATATGAAATATCCCCATGAAATCAGACGGCAGTCTACTGGAAATCCACTGATGATTATGGAAATCAAAGAGAAACGGATGCAACAGCCAAGTGTTTGATCGTGCCTGGTGTGGCCAGCAGGCCACGGCTGCAAGAAAATAATCACCTAATGAAAGAGTTTTGGATGGGCTGTCAACACGACAACGAATTCCCAGATGTAGAAAGTACACACGGATGTAAACACAGGATGGTCGTACCCACCTGTGTCTTTCAGTAAACTTGGTAGCTGAAATATAGGTTCACTATGCACAAAGTCCTGCATGCATGCACAAAAACACACAAGAGACTGGGATGGATTCAAACCTTGACTGATACAATATTAATTTGCACGCATGCACACACACACACGCAAATACAAACACTTGCATGGGAACACACACACATACACCAACAGGCCATGTTGGACTGGTGGACTCTGGAACAGGAACAAGAGAGGGGCGTCTGAGTGGCGTGGTGGTCTATTCCGTTGCCTACCAACACGGGGATCTCTGGTTGGAATCCCCCTGTTACCTCCGGCTTGGTCAGACGTCCCTACAGACACATTGGCCGTGTCTGCGGGTGGGAAGCCGGATGTGGGTATGTGTCCTGGTCGCTGCACATGCGCCTCCTCTGGTCAGTTGGGGCGCCTGTTCGGAGGTGGGAGGGGGACCTGAGGGGAATAGTGTGATCCTCCCACGGGTGACGTCCCCCTGGCAAAACTCCTCACTTAGTACGTTTACATGATGTTAGAAAAAGTGGATTTATTGTGTTAGTCAGACTAAAGATGGACTTGTAAAATACATGTAAACGTGTTAGTCCCACTAAAATCGAATTTCTCGAAGTCGGACTAACACACCTGGATAATGCCGTTGGGGGTTGATTTACTCTGGCATGTATACGCTTCAATTGGCCCTGAACTGGCCTAGGCGTTGTGCGCATGATCCGTAGTTCCTGCAGTCCAATGGCAACCAGCTGAAAAGGGACATATCACCACCTACCGTACGGGGGTCAGACATACTTCCGTCAATATATCGATTCTCCCCCGGTTCTTGTATACTAGGACAACGACAGTAGTCCAGTTACATGGCCTAATGGAGCTCTAACCGTAGCTCGACTTAACTGTGCGTGTAAACGCAGTCACTGTCAGGTGAAAAGAAGCAGCTGGCGACTCCACATTTATCAGAGGAGGCATGTGGTAGTCTGCAGCCCTCCCTGGATCGGCAGAGGGGGTGGAGCAGCGACTGGGACAGCTGGGAAAAGTGGGATAGTTGGCCAGGTACAATTGGGGGGGGGAGGCAGGAACAAGAGCGAGACGAGCAAGCCTTTCTCTGTTGTCTCTTGTCCAGTGTCTCTTCAGGCATGAAATCAATGCCGTCTCTTCATCAGCACCATGTGTGGCACAACACTGTGGGAGTGAAATTGTCTTATGCCACATGCCAGACACAGACAAAAATAGATACAGACACATAGAAAAACATACCAATACAGACACAAATAGATAGAAATACAGATACAGACAAGGACAGATACAGACACAGGTCTATGTATACTGACAGATATAGACTCATATTGATATAGATATAGAGTCATATAGATCTAGACTCAGATATAGATCTAGACTCAGATATAGATATAGACTCATATACAGTGCATCCGGAAAGTATTCACACCCCTTCACTTTCCCCACATTATGTTATGTTACAGCCTTATTCCAAAATAGTTTAAATTCCTTTTTTTTTCTCATCAATCTACACACAATACCCCATAATGACAAAGTGAAAAAGGTTTTGTAGAAATTTTTGCAAATTTATTAAAAATAAAAAACTGAAATATTGCATGTACATAAATGTTCACACCCTTTACTCAGTACTTGGTTGAGGCACCCTTGGCAGCGATTACAGCCTCAAGTCTTCTTGGGTATGAAGCTACAAGCTTGGCACACCTATATTTGGGGTATTTCTCCCATTCTTCTCTGCAGATCCTCTTGAGCTCTGTAAGGTTAGATGGGGAGCGTCGCTGCACAGCTATTTTCAGGTCTTTCCAGAGATGTTCAATGGGGTTCAAGTCTGGGCTCTGGCTGGGCCACTCAAGGACATTCACAGACTTCTCCTGAAGCCACTCCTTCGTTGTCTTGGCTGTGTGCTTAGGGTCGTTGTCGTGTTGAAAGGTAAACCTTCGCCCCAGTCTGAGGTCCTGAGCGCTCTGGAGCAGGTTTTCATCAAGGATCTCTCTGTACTTTGCTCCATTCATCTTTCCCTCGATCCTGACTAGTCTCCCAGTTCCTGCCGCTGAAAAACATCCCCACAGCATGATGCTGCCACCACCATGCTCCACTGTAGGGATGGTATTAGCAAGGTGATGAGAGGTGCCTGGTTTCCTCCAGACGTGACGATTGGCATTCAGGCCAAAGAGTTCAATCGTGGTTTCATCAGACCAGAGAATCTTGTTTCTCGTGGTCTGAGAGTCCTTTAGGTGCTTTCTGGCAAACTCCAAGCAGGCTATCATGTGCCTTTTACTGAGCAGAGGCTTCCGTCTGGCCACTCTACCATAAAGGCCTGATTGGTGGAGTGCTGCAGAGATGGTTGTCCTTCTGGAAGGTTCTCCCATCTCCACAGAGGAACGCTGGAGCTCTGTCAGAGTGACCATCGGGTTCTTGGTCACCTCCCTGACCAAGGCCCTTCTCCCCTGATTGCCCAGTTTGGTTGGGTGGCCAGCTCTAGGAAGAGTCCTGGTGGATCCAAACTTCTTCCTTTTACGAATGATGGAGACCACTACGCTCTTCGGGACCTTCAAAGCTGTAGAAATTTTTTGGTACCCTTCCCCAGATCTGTGCCTCGATACAATCCTGTCTCGGAGGTCCACAGACAATTCCTTTGACTTCATGGCTTGGTTTCTGCTCTGACATGCACTGTCAACAGTGGGACCTTATATAGACAGGTGTGTGCCTTTCCAAATCATGTCCGATCAATTGAATTTACTACAGGTGGACTCCAGTCAAGATGTAGAAACATCTCAAGGATGATCAGTGGAAACAGGATGAACCTGAGCTCAATTTTGACTGTCATAGCAAAGGATGTGAATACTTATGTACATGCAATATTTCAGTTTTTTATTTTTAATAAATTTGCAAAAATTTCTACAAAACCTTTTTCACTTTGTCATTATGGGGTATTGTGTGTAGATTGATGAGAAAAAAAAAGGAATTTAATCCATTTTGGAATAAGGCTGTAACATAACAAAATGTGTGGAAAGTGAAGGGGTGTGAATACTTTCCGGATGCACTGTAGATATAGACTCGGATATAGACTCAGATATAGATATAGACTCATATACGTAAACACGTGCATATAAACACAGACAGATATAGACACAGATGAAGTCAGAACCGGAGATACAGATACAGACATACGTAGGCAGATACAAACAAAGGCACATAGACAGACACACACAGACAGACACAAACAGGCACAGAAACTCACAGATGTCCACTCTGATAATGAGCTGAGGAATTCATCTGCTGTTTGTGTCTTGCTGTTACACACCCCACCCCACACACCCCCTCAACAACAACAACACACACACATCACACACACACACACACACACACACATACGTATCTATCTGGTGTGTTGTGCTGTCAAGACCTAGACGATGGAGAAGTGGTGAATCATCTGTTAATTTGGCTCAGTCAGAGAGAGAGATGGACGGATGGAGGAGAGAGGATAAGATAAGATAAGATGTACCTTATTAATCCCTGTGAGGAAATTCATCCTCTGCATTTAACCCACCCCAACAGCACACTGTTGCTAGGAGCAGTGGGCAGCCGCTGTGCAGCACCCGGGGACCGACTCCAGTTCTTCTTTCCATTGCCTTGCTCAGGGACACAGACAGAAGTATTAACCCTAACATGCATATCTTTTTGATTGTGGGAGGAAACCCACGCAGATACGGGGAGAACATGCAAACGCCACACAGAAAGGACCTGGGATGGCCTGGGGTTCGAACCCAGTGGAGGACAGGTGGCAGTAGAGAGGAGGTTCTGCTGTAGTGTAGATGGCCTCTTGTTAGCTGAGATCATATTCACATGAGCCTCGCCGGTGATCAAGAGGAAAAACATAAATATCACACACATGTATACACTTGAGCACAGACACTCACAAACATCATATGGCTTCAGCAATTATAGGTTTGCTGGGCTAATGTGTTTACAGTGAGATACTATGGGGACACAACGGGTAGAGAGAGCCATAAAGAAAAAATAGATGGAAACAGGCAGAGTGACATGAGTGTTGAAAAAATAGAAATAGAGACAAACATACACAGACTTTTAGATCTAGCCTCCTCAAACACCCGGGTCAGATTACAACAGTAAACATCTCCCTTTATCTGTCACAGGTTTTACATAGCAACCATCTCCCCGATGACCGTGGAAAATCAAATATAGTGTTGCCGTCTTCTCTCCTTGGCTCAAAGTCTACGCTATTATCACAAGTATTTACACACTCACAACATACTTACGAAGAAGCAAGTTTTCTTAAAGAACTTGATCGTCTCAGGTACTGAATTGACCATAATTGGTAACTCGCGATCAAATTTCGGAATCAGGAACATCATTCATTCATCTTCAGCTGCTTTTCCGGGGTCGGGTTGCGATGGCAGCAAGCTAAGTAGGACACTCCAGACATCCCTCTCCCCAGCAATGTCCTCGAGCTCCTCCTGAGGGATCACAAGGCGTTCCCAGGCCAGATTGGACATGTAGTCCCTCCAGCGAGTTCTGGGTCTACCCCGGGGTCTCCCCCCAGTTGGCCGTGCCTGGAAAACCTCCAAAGGAAGGTGCCCAGGAGGCATCCTAATCAGATGCCCGAACCACCTTAACTGGCTCCTTTCGACTCGAAGGAGCAGCAGCTCTACTCCGAACTCCTCCGGATGTCCGAGCTCCTCACCCTCTCTCTAAGGCTGAGCCCAGGCACCCTACAGAGGAAACTCATTTCAGCTGCTTGTATCCACGATCTCATCCCTTCGGTCACTACCTAAAGCTCATGACCATAGGTGCGGGTTGGAACGAAGATTGACTGGTAAATTGAGGGCTTTGCCTTCCGGCTCAGCTCCTTCTTCACCACAACGGTCCGATACAACATCTGCATTACTGCCGATGCTGCACTGATCCGCCTGTCAATCTCCTGTTCCATCCTACCCTCACTCGTGAACAAGACCCCGAGATACTTGAACTCCTTCACTTGAGGCAACAACTCATCCCCAACCCGGAGGGAGCAATCAGAAACACTTTTCTCATTTTATGAAATGAAATATAACTTCCCCAACCCACAGCAGTGCAACACAAAGACAAAATCATATCCAAAACTTACAAGAACACATATATCAAACTACAAAAAAAATCCCTGTCCAGGAGAACAAATGCAGGATGACTGTCGGAACTGCTGGTCTGCATGGGCTAGCGGTTAGCTTAGCCCGATTTCTTCCTCTCGTTCTCACATGCTACTTTGCCCTCTCTCTCATCCCCTGTGTCTCTGTCTGTCCCCTCATTTCAGATCCTTTTGAAATCAAATCCTGCATATCCCGCTGTACACCGTATATCATGGATATCATGCTGCATTTGAAATCACAACCTGGATATCATGCTGTACACTTGCCAAACCTATCTGTAATTCATATTTATTTGCAGTTGAATTGGCATTGCAAATCAGTACAATCTAGTCCATTGTATTTCTTCATAGAACATATATAACTATTTATTTCATATGATGCACATGGGTATACATAGTGCACATTGGATGTAACTGTTTACAGTCACTTGGACTATTTAGGACTTTTTTGGATTGAGATTGTAATATTTCTTTTTCCTTTTTAGTTAGTACTAGCTCTTGGATTCCCTTATTCTTCGATCTTGTTTTACTATGCCTTGCAACGTCATTGGAGAATGCCACCTAGCAATTCAATACAGTGTATGAGTAAAAGTATGTATGTGACAAATTAACTTTGAACTTTGTTTTTTTTTCCACAAGTTGCTTTATTGCTTACGGAGCATCTGTGTGGTCACATCATATTTTATTGTCTAGTTATTGCACTCATTTTACTAAATAACTTGTCCTTGGAGTTCGGTAAAGTTGGAAATATATTTGTACTTCCTGGATCAGTAACTCCTGTAAAAACAAGTGTTAGACAGGGTTGTTCTATTTCATGGCAACTATATTCATTAGCCATTGAGCCACTGCTTTGCAGAATAAGAAATCAATTAAATGGATTTTAATGGACAGCCTGCTGCTATACAAGAAGGCCTCCTCAGCCTAAGTCAATTGGGAGAAGAGTGAGGCCTTTCAGATGGGACGATGGAGGGAGGAAGCAGCTCCCAGCCTGCCTTCTGGGCTTAGATGGGGAAAAGAAGGGATGAAGATCTCGGGGATTTTTTTTTTTTTTTTTTTAGACACTAAAGAATGCAAAAAAATAAAAAAGAATTGGGAGGGGATAGTGGAAAAGGTATCTGCCCGACTGTCTTCGTGGAAATGGTTGCTACCCCAGTGGTCATATAGGGGACGAGTTCTGGTTGCTAACAACGTAGTTGTTTCGACCATTTGGCAGAGACTAAACATCTAACCTCCACCAAGGGGCCTAATAGAACAAGTTCAAAAGACCATTGTGGATTTTTTTTTCTGGTCGGCACAAGACTGGCTTAAAGCTTTCAGGTATTGCTTCCTTTTAGAGCTTCAGAACAATGCAACCACAACAACACCTTTTAACCAGTTGCTACTGCAGTCCTGAGGAATATTCAGAACCCAGCGGGAAACCCAAACCAACTCTGGGGATGTGGCTTTTTGAAGAGCCCCTGCTGTTCAATCCCTGAATAGAGACTCAGAGCCCGTCATCACTCAGCCTGAGGTCCAACCTGCGTGAGGCTGGTATTGTCATACTGAGCCATCTGCTACAGACACTGGTAGTTAGGTTAGCAGAACTGACAGAAATCCGGTTCTGCAAGGACTCTGCAAATTGGTGGAGGAGGTCTGTGCATCTCTGTCAGGGCCCCTCAGAACCTTTACTGAAAACTGTATCATATCTGATGAGTGGGACGATGAATGCGAGTACATTATACCTTCTCTGACTGTCTCTTCAGCTGTTGGACAGACTCTGGCAGTCACCCATCGATAAATGGGCGGGTGACCTCCAGTGGAGTACTACAGTGGAGTACATGGGGCGAGAGCTACAAAGACAGACGTGTGACACACCTGCATCCAAGCACTGGGGAGGGACGTCCTTTTTATTTAGAGCAGGAGTCTCTAGAGAACCTTTTTTATTTTTTGGGATTTTTCTCCCCAATTGTACCTGGTCAATTACCCCGCTCTTCGGAGCCGGCCCGGTTGCTGCTCCACCCCGTCTGCCAAGCCGGGGAGGGTTGCAGACTACCACAATCCTCCTCCGATACATGTGGAGTCGCCAGCCACTTCTTTTCACCTAACAGTGAGGAGTTTCACCAGGGGGACATAGCATGTGGGAGGATCACGCTATTCCACCCAGTTCCCCCGCCCCCCTGAACAGGCGCCCCGACCAACCAGAGGAGGTGCTAGTGCAGCGACCAGGACACATACCCACATCCGGCTTGCCACCCACAGACTCTGCCAATTGTGTCTGTAGGGACGCCTGACCAAGCCGGATAGAGCATCATTATGCTCTGAGTCGTAGGTCGGTGGGTTTACTTTCACATTTAGAGATGTGTAATGGTCCCAGGTTTTGGTCCCAGGTTTGGGGCCAGGAGAAAGAAGGTGCCTGCCCTGCTCAAATTTTTGTCAGGAATTGCAAAAATATCAATATAGAAAACAGGGAAAAACAGGATCCAGGGTCATGGGTCAGTGGATACTCTCTCCATGTGAAGGCAGGCCTGCTCGTGGCTTGTCTCGAGATTGAATTTGAGTGTTATAAACTAAAGGAGGATCTGGAAGCTTTTGTTTACTTGTGGGATCGGCCATGTTTTGTGTTCTATCCAGAAGTACTCTAGATCTTCATTTCTGAGCTTTTCAGTTTTTGTATCTACCTACCTACCTACCTACCTACCTACCTACCTACCTACCTACCTACCTACCTACCTACCCTACCTACCTACCTTTTTGTTATATTTTTTTAATTGGTTTCCAGTTTGCAAATCAGAACATTATACAGTGAGTAACAATTATATAAAAACACAGCAAACATTTCCACCCTGTTTCCCCTCCCCTCACCCCATCCCTATCAGCTAATTACACACATAAAAAGAAAGAAAAAAACATAAAATGATAATAATAAAATAAAAAGGGTGTTTCTAAAATCAATGTACAACATGATAACACCAGCCTCCTCCCTCAGATCTTGTTCCTACTGAAGCCGGTTACCAACATTAGCATCATGTCTTAAGAAGTACAGAAAAGATCTCCAGATATCATCCAAAACCTTTTGCCCTTGGGCGTCCAGGTAGCGTAGTGGTCTATTCTGTTGCCTACCAACACGGGGATTGCTGGTTTGAATCCCTGTGTAACCTTCCGGCTTGGTCGGCCATGTCTGCGGGTGGGAAGCCGGATGTGGGTGTGTGTCCTGGTCTCTGCACCAGCGCCTCCTCTGGTTGGTCGGGGCGCCTGTTCAGGGGGTGGGGGGCTGGGGGAAATGGCGTGATCCTCCCATGCGCTACGTCCCCCTGGTGAAACTCCTCACTGTCAGGTGAAAAGAAGCGGCTGGCGACACCACATGTATGAGAGGAGGCATGTGGTAGTCTGCAGCCCTCCCCGGATCGGCAGAGGGGGTGGAGCAGCGACCGGGACGGCTCAGAAGAGTGGGGTAATTGGCCAAATACAATTGGGGAGAAAAAGAGAGAAAGAAAATCAAGTTAAAAAAAACGTTTCGCTTACATCGGATAATATATATGAACTTTTCCATTGACGTGTTTGACGCCATTTCTTTAATCCACATTCCGGTTCTTTAATCCACGTTCCGGTTCTTTAATCCACGTTCCGGTTCTTTAATCCGCATTCCGGTTCTTTAATCCACATTCCGGTTCTTTAATTCGCATTCCGGTTCTTTAATCCATATTCCGGTTCTTTAATCCACATTCCGGTTCTTTAATCCACATTCCGGTTCTTTAATCCACATTCCGGTTCTCGGCCCACCAACATTTTTCCAACCAAGGGCAATTATACGTTTAGCTTGTAGCATACACACGTCTGCAAAACTAACGCCGTGCTTTGTAAGTGTGGGTTGGTCGGATATGTACCCAGAATAAAAAGCCTATGATCTTTATCTTTTATTATTTGATTATCTTTATTTGTTTTAATTGAATCTATGTAAAAAGTGTAAATACCAAAATAAATGTAGCTTTAAATTCAAATTCTCTCTGTGTCTCTGTCTGTCTGTCTGTGTCCTCCTTCTCATTGTCTGTCTTATCTACCTTTCTCTGTCTGACTTATTTCTTACTGACCCCCCCCCCCCCCCCCCGTGGTTCTCTCTCAGTTACGCTGCAGTTTTGTGTGCGTCTCAGCTGATGAGTTCCAATTAATGTTTCAGTGGAGCATCGAAACTGTTAAATCACCAGTTAGTTCTGCCCCTCTCTCTCTCCCTCCCTCTCTCTCTCTCTCTCTCTCTCTCTCTCTCGCTCTCTCTCTCTCTCTCTCCTCTCTCTCTCTCTCTCTCTCGCTCTCTCTCTCTCTCTCTCTCTCTCTCTCTCTCTCTCTCTCTCTCTCTCTCTCTCTCTCTCTCTGTATGTGATGTCCCCAGGCCATCAATCTGTCAGGCTGTCTTCTGCTCTCTCTTTTTGTCCATCTCTCTCTCTCTCTGTCTGTCTCTGTGTCCGTCTCTGCCTGTGTGTTTGTGTATAATGTTCAGCTCATTTCACCACCACTAACGCAATCTTTCATTTCTCTCCCTGTTCATTTCCTTGTCTGTCCCTCTCTCCATCTGTGACAAGTATATTTCTTTCCACCCGCAGCGTCACACGTTTTAGCACCTTGTAAACAACTGTGGGGGGCAAAATGTCTAGCCTGCAACACAGACGAGCACAGACTGAAGTCACACACACACACACACACCACCACCATATGATACAGCCACATGTACACCGGTATCTGCCTGTAAACATAAATGTCAGTGACCGGGTAGGGTAGTGGTCTATTCCGTTGCCTACCAACACGGGGATCGGCGGTTCGAATCCCCGTGGTGCCTCCGGCTTGGTCGGGCGTCCCTACAGACACAATTGACAATTGGTTGTGTCTGCGGGTGGGAAGCCAGATGTGGATGTGTATCCTTGTCACTGCACTAGCGCCTCCTCTGGTCAGTCGGGGCACCTGTTCGGGGGGCGGGGACTGGGGGGGGGGAATAGCATGATCCTCTCACGCGCTACGTCCCCCTGGTGAAACTCCTCACTGTCAGGTGAAAAGAAGCGGCTGGCGACTCCACATGTATCGGAGGAGGCATGTGGTAGTCTGCAGCCCTCCCCGGGTCAGCAGAGGGGGTGGAGCAGCGACCGAGACGGCTCGGAAGAGTGGGGTAATTGGCCAGATACATTTGGGGGGGGAAAGTTCCACAAAAAAAAAAAATGTAAAAAATAAAAACAAGTGCATTGACATTTCTTGTCAGAATGGCAAGAAATGTTCCCAGTAAACAGCTAGTTGTTCTAACTCCCGCCCCCCCACCTTGACTTCCTGTGCCCCATACAGCACCACGGGCATCAGCCTGCCGCGGCCGTACTACATGGCTGACGAGGATGATGAGCGGCCCTTCATCTGCTCCCTGCCCATCGACAACGGCATCATGTCCTGCTCCGATGTGCCCGCTCGTCGTGAGGGAGGCCGGACGTGTTGCCTGGACAAAGAGGACGCCATGTACCGCCAGACGCTGGGCCTGAGCCCCGAGCCGCTCGTCAACGACAGCGTGGGCTCAACGGGGCTTTGTGTCAACTGGAACCAGTACTACACCAGATGTCACACGGGGTACAGGAACCCCCACAAAGGAGCGATCAACTTCGACAACATCGCCTACGCTTGGATCGTTATCTTCCAGGTAAAACGATGAGCAAATGTCCCAGCTGTCAAGGCTGCTGAGCCGCATTTCACACACGCGCACACACACACACACACACACACACACACACACACACACACACACACACACACACACACACACATAAATAGTGGTGTGAAAAAGTGTTTGCCCCCTTCCTGATTTCTTATTTTTTTGCATGTTTGTCACACTCATCAAACAAATCTAAATATTAGACAAAGATAACACAAGTAAACACAAAATGCAGTTTTTTAATGAAGGTTTTTATTATTAAGGGAAAAGAAAAATCCAAACCTACATGGCCCTGTGTGAAAAAGTGATTGCCCCCCCCCCCCCCCCCGTTAAAACATAAATGAAGTGTGGTTTATCACATCTTTGGAAAGCTGAGTTCAATTTCTCTAGCCATACCCAGGCCTGATTACTGCCACACCTCTTCTCAATCAAGAAATCACTTAAATAGGACCTGCCTGACAAAGTGAAGTAGACCAAAAGATCCTCAAAAGCTAGATATCATGCTGCAGTCCAAAGACATTCAGGAACAAATGAGAAACAAAGTAATTGAAATCTATCAGTCTGGAAAGCTTTGGGAGTCCAGCGAACCACAGTGAGAGCCATTATCCACAAATGGCAAAAACATGGAACAATGGTGAACCCTCCCAGGAGTGGCCCGCCGGCCAAAATTACCCCAAGAGCGCAGCGACGACTCATCCAAGAGGTCACAAAAGACCCCACAACAACATCCAAAGAACTGCAGGCCTCACTTGCCTTAGTTAAGGTCAGTGTTCATGACTCCACCATAAGAAAGAGACTGGGCAAAAATGGCCCGCATGGCAGAGTTCCAAGACGAAAACCACTGCTGAGCAAAAAGAACATAAAGGCTCGTCTCAGTTTTGCCCGAAAACATCTTGATGATCCCCAAGACTTTTGGGAAAATACTCTGTGGACCGACGAGACAAAAGTTGAACTTTTTGGAAGGCGTGTGTCCCATTACATCTGGCGTAAAAGTAACACAACATTTCGGAAAAGGAACATCATACCAACAGTAAAATATGGTGGTGGTAGTGTGATGGTCTGGGGCTGTTTTGCTGCCTCAGGACCTGGAAGACTTGCTGTGGTAAATGGAACCATGAATTCTGCTGTCTACCAAAAAATCCTGAAGGAGAATGTCCGGCCATCTGTTCGTGACCTCAAGCTGAAGCGCACTTGGGTTCTGCAGCAGGACAATGATCCAAAACACACCAGCAAGTCCACCTCTGAATGGCTTAAGAAAAACAAAATGAAGACTTTGGAGTGGCCTAGTCAAAGTCCTGACCTGACTCCGATTGAGATGCTGTGGCATGACCTTAAAAAGGCGGTTCATGCTCAAAAACCCTCCAATATGGCTGAATTGCAACAATTCTGCATAGATGAGTGGGCCAAAATTCCTCCACAGCGCTGTAAAAGACTTATTGCCAGTTATCACAAACGCTTGATTGCAGTTGTTGCTGCTAAGGGTGGCCCAACCAGTTATTAGGTTTAGGGGGCAATCACTTTTTCACACAGGACCATGTAGCTTTGGATTTTTTTTTCCCTTAATAATAAAAGCCTTCATTTAAAAACTGCATTTTGTGTTTGCTTGTGTTATCTTTGTCTAATATTTAAATTTGTTTGATGATCTGAAACATTTAAGTGTGACAAACATGCAAAACAATAATAAATCAGGAAGGGGGCAAACACTTTTTCACACCACTGTATGTATATATATATGTATATAAAATTGTGAGGTCTGTTACTGTGTGCATGTGTGTTATTGTGTGTTTTTATAATTTGTCATGGTTTCCATCGTTGTAGGCTTTATTGAGTTGTTGTGTGCTGAATAAAAGTTGCAGTAGAAAAAAGGTACAAAATATTTATTTTTCTTTAGCTTTTTTTTGTCTTCGATTCAGTTGTGTGTAATTTCATTATTTTTTTCAATCTGTATTTCTCCTTGAGGATCTGGGAATGTCGGGGGGGGGTGGGGGATGAGGGCTTCATTGTGTTAAATTATTCAATATGTGACTTGTATATATTAAAATTATAAACGCCAAATAAACATATTTTTAAATAAAAGAAAAGAGGTACAAAATAACTCACAAAAATGTTACAAAATGTTAACATCACTGTTTGTGTGTGTGTGTGTGTGTGTGTGTGTGTGTGTGTGTGTGTGTGTGTGTGTGTGTGTGTCCGTGTCCTCCCCTGCTGTAGGTGATCACTCTGGAGGGCTGGGTGGAGATCATGTACTACGTGATGGACGCTCATTCCTTCTACAACTTCATTTACTTTATTCTGCTCATCATTGTAAGTCATACACCGTAACACACACACACACAAACATACAAGTGTGCACATCAACACAAGTGGCATATGATGGATACTCTAATGGCTCACATTATTTCAAGCCAGTTGCAGGTCTGTCATGACTCAACATGTTTGCACCAAACCTGGAGGTTATGTGGTGGTAGCGTTCTAGTTTAAACAGACATCTTGGTCATGTCATGATGTCATGATGTCAGGTCATGATGTCATCATGTCATCATGTCAGGTCATGATGACAGATTAGGTTTTGGTGGCAGGTGGATCAGATTATACTTGGTTGCACATCTTGAGTGTTAGTCTTAATTCGAGTTTAATAGATCATATACACAAACATGGCCGACACACTTCTGCAGATTGGTTTACACCATTGCAGGCAGCGTTAAGAATCCTGCTTTCTGTCTCTTCCGACTCTCTCTGATCACTTATTTTGTTTCAGTACAACCAGTCACACAATAGAGGTGGTGTCAATGACTTGTCTCCCTGTTTCTGTTGTCAGATGACTGCACGACCGTAAAAGGTGATTTTGATCGAGGTTCACAAAATGCTAACACCTCAAGAGTCACCGTTAGCTCATGTTAGCAAGTTAGCATTTTTGTAACCCTGGATATCAAATCCTGCTTCTCAGTTCTTAATTCATGTTTTGCCCCTCATGAAAAAAAAATGCATTGACCTCGGCCATTCATCTGGTTCTGCTTCCGGTGTGGGAAGATGGCTGCGCTAATTCACATTTGCGGCGGCCTCACCCAGTACCGTCCATGCAGTGTCTTTGTCCACGTCTGCATCTAAGTTTTGTCTTCGTTTGATGGCTGGGAGAGCTGGTGCTGGATCAGCTGGGAGAGCGGGGCAGGCTAAACTAACTGCCAACCCATGCAGACCGGCAGTTCCGATAACACAGAGGGCGGTCTGGCAGCGGCCTCACCTGGCGTTGACTGTGGTGTTTTTGATGTCGTCGTGAGGAGTGCGGGGAGGTGTGTCGAGGGTGGCTGGCTGGGAGAGCTGGCACTGGATCAGCTGGGAGAGCTTGGTCTGCTTCATCCTCTGGGTCCGGGGACCACGGCCCCTTCCTGGAACTGCGCCCAAGCAGGAAACGCCGAGGGCGGTCTGACAGGACGTGAAAGCAGGGCGGGCTAAGCTAACTGCTAGGCCATGCAGACCGGCGGTTCCGACAGTCATCCTGGCTGGCGTTCGTTCCCTTGGACAGTGATTTTTGTTTAGTCGGATATATGTGTTAGTTTGGATGTGTGTTCTTGTGGTTTTTGGATGTGTTTTTGTCTTTGTGTTGTACTGCTGTGGGCTGGGGGAAACGAAGTGTTCCTGATACCTGATTTCCATCTTGATTGAGCAGAAATACTTGAATCAACATCCTACAGAGGAAAAGAATCTTTGGAATCAGCCTCAACGAAAGACCACTAAACGTACATTTCTCATAACATTACTATGAAATGAGCAGAGTAATACTCTAGACAGTACTTCCATCTGTATTGTCCTGCCTTTCTGTGAGGATTTAGCGGCTCAGCTTTCCTCTGCTGGGTTTACACCCCATTTGAGAACTTGTCCATCACAAAAAGACAGAGTGAAGGTAATTTATTCATTTTTTCATCATCCACATAGTGCAGTTTCATCTCCATCCTTTGTGCGTGTGCTTGTTGTGACACATCTTCATCTCATAGCGAGGCAGATGAGGAAAGCTGTAGGAATTTTGTTTTGCTTGTCTTTCATGTGATGGGAAACAGCACGCCGAAATGGTGAAGACGTCAAGGAAAGAAAGTCAGCAGTTTTATTAAGACGCCTCAGAGATATAGTTCACACAAGCTTATCCCTGTCAATCCAGCCAATTATACTTCTTTTGAATTAACTACTTCTACTACTACTACTACTGCTGCTAATACTATTACTACTATTACTGCTACTACTGCGACTACTATTACTACTACTACTACTACTACTACTACTACTGTTACTCTCGGCTGCTCCCATTAGGGGTTGCCACAGCATTCTATTGTATTGAAATTTCAATACAATAGAATGCAATACAATCTACTTTCAATTGAGTGAAACTGCAAAGATAAAAAGAGTAATGAGAAAATCTCAAAACATACAGAATACTAAGTAGACGAAAAATAGAATTGAAGAAATTAATTAAACCTTGATAAGAAGAGTGAAGAAGATATTAAGGAACAAAGAAATCTATTGCTACTCCTACTTTCGGCTAGGGGTCGCCACAGTGGATCATCCATTTCCATCTCTTCCTGTCCTCTGCATCTTCCTCTGTCACACCAGCCACCTGCATGTCCTCCCTCACCACATCCATAAACCTCCCCTTTGGCCTTCCTCTTCTCCTCTTCCCTGGCAGCTCCATATTCAGCATCCTTCTCCCAATATACCCAGCATCTCTCCTCCACACATGTCCAAGCCATCTCAATCTTGCTTCTCTTGCTTTGTCTCCAAACCATCCAACCTGAGCTGTCCCTCTAATATACTCGTTCCCAATCCTGTCCTTCTTCATCACTCCCAATGAAAATCTTAGTATCTTCAACTCTGCCACCTCCAGCTCCACCTCCTGTCTTTTCATCAGTGCCACTGTCTCCAAACCATACAACATAGCTGGTCTCACTACCATCTTGTAAACCTTCCCTTTAACTCTTGCTGGTACCCTTCTGTCACAAATCACTCCGGACACTCTTCTCCACCCACGGCACACTGCCTGCACTCTTCTTCACCTCTCTCCTGCACTCTCCATTACTTTGGACAGTTGACCCCAAGTATTTAAACTCATCCACCTTCATCACCTGTACTCCTTGCATCCTCACCTTTCCACTGTCCTCCTTCTCATTCACGCATAGGTATTCCATCTTGAATTTTTGAATTAAAATGAATTGAAATGAGAAAAAGAGAAAGAAGCGAGAGAAGAAGACGGTCAAAAAGAAACGTGTAAGTGGGGAAAAAAGGAAAGAAAGATGACAAGAGAGAGGTTTTGTGTACTGATTGCTATCATATACAGTGGCTTAGACTGGAGGATCAGTGGCATTAAGGGCTTTGCATAGCGTATTTGTTGTGCTCTATATGGAATTGGGCTTCAGCCGTCTCACACGTCATCTCTAACCTGTTTTGTTGCGTGGTGCATCTGTGCAGTAAGCCTCTTAAATTGCCGCCACGGACCCTCAAGGTGTCGAGGAAAAGTAATGAATGAAAAAATCTCAGCCCCCGCCCCCCTACATCTACCATGGGCATGTCTCTTTTTCAGGTAGGGCTTAGATATGATTCTGTTATGACGATACAAGCGTCTGTCTTCTTGTCCACATTGAAATTGCAAGACTTGCAAAATATAGATTACCACACCGGGTGCTTCCCTTCATAATAACTTCAGCCTTTAGAAACACGGCACACACTCCAGAAACCGAGCTGTTGGGGTGTCCAGGTGGCGTGGCGGTCTATTCTGTTGCCTACCAACACGGGGATCGCTGTTTCGAATCCCCGTCTTACCTTCCGGCTCGGTCGGGTGTCTCTACAGACACAATTGGCCGTGTCTGCGGGTGGGAAGCCGAATGTGGGTATGTGTCCTGGTCGCTGCACTAGCGCCTCCTCTGATCAGTTGGGGTGCCTGTTCGAGGGAACTGGGGGGAATAGCGTGATCCTCCCACGCGCCACGTCCCCCTCACTGTCAGGTGAAAAGAAGCGGCTGGCGACGCCACATGTATCGGTGGAGGCATGTGGTAGTCTGCAGCCCTCTCTGGATCGGCAGAGGGGGCGGAGCAGCGACCGGGATGGCTCGGAAGAGTGGGATAATTGGCCGGATACAGTTGGGGAGAAAAAAAGGGGGGGAAATCGCTTGTGGTTATGTAGCTCTGCCAGAAGTTTGCAAACTCTGTGATTTAATTGAAAAATGTTCTACACTTCATTTGCATATAAACAAGTTTACATCCAAATGCCCTTTCTAGCCACCAGAGGAAGTGGTTCAGGTGATTAGATCTCCATCCTGAGTTTTGATATGACTGCCACTACCAGAGCATGGTCTGAGCAACAATACTACCTCCCTCTCTCGCTCCCTCTTGCTCTCTCTCGCTCTCTTGCTCTCTCTAGCTCGTTCTCCCTCTCTTGCTCTCTCTAGCTCTCTCGCTCTCTCTGTGTCTCTCTCACTCTCTGCCTCTCTCTCGCTCTCTCCCTCCCTCTTGCTCTCTCTCGCTCTCTTGCTCTCTCTATCTCGCTCTCGCTCTCTTGCTCTCTCTCGCTCTCTCGCTCTCTGTGTCTCTCTCGCTCTCTGCCTCTCTCTCGCTCTCTCCCTCCCTCTCGCTCTCTTGATTCAATTCAATTCAATTCAGTGATGCTTAATTGGCATGACTGCATTAATTACAATGTTGCCAAAGCAGGTGACAGCAAAACAGGTCAAACAAACAAACAAACAAACAAATAAATAAAACAGAAAAGGGAATAGGTAGAATTGGCAGAAACAACTCTCTCTTGCTCTCTCTCTCTCTCTCTCTCTCTCTCTCTCTCTCTCTCTCTCTCTCTCTCTCTCTCTCTCTCTCTCTCTCTCTCTCTCTCTCTCTCTCTCTCTCTGTCACACACACACACACACGCACACACTAATCAAATGTATGTTGTTGGCACTGATAGTGTGCAGGTTTAAATATTTGATGGGATCGGTGAATGCTGCATGGGCCCGAGACCCTCCTGCCACACTCTGAGTCCCCAGTCCACAGAGTCGGCATGGAAACCAGGCAAACCAGCCACAAATCCCTGCTTTGGATCAATAAAGACAAGTTATAGCTTAACACCATCGGAACACACACACCTTCACACACACACACACACACACACACACACACACACACACACACACACACTCACACTCCCCGCTAGCCAGGGTCTTTGTTAGGGCAGATCAGATGGAGACCAGAGGGGATTATCAGGCTTCGCAATCACTATTGATCACAGCCGAGAGTTTATCCCTCTCTGCTATGCTATTCTCCCTCCCTCTCTCTCCTCCTACTTTCCATTTCTCGCTGTTCACCTCCTTTCTGTCTCCCTCCCCATAGGTTTTTTTTCTGTTTTACCTTCTAACTCTGAACTCCCTTTACCTGCATCTGCTTGGCTGAATACACATAGTAATGGGGCTTCAGCGAAAGTTCCTTCAGCAAGACTTTTACATGCATAGGCCTGAAGTTATATTTCTTATTGATTGAATGAATGCATGAATGAATGCATGCCATTATTTGTCATCACACAGCTGTACAATGAAATTAAGTGCAACTCCCCAGTGATACAAAATAAATAAAATAAAATATATACAAATAGTCAATGGGTGGCACGGTGGTGCAGTGGTTAGCGCGGTCGCCTCACAGCAAGAAGATCCTGGGTTCGAGCCTCAAGGTAGTCCAACCTTGGGGGTCGTCCTCTGTGTGGAGTTTGCATGGTCTCCCCGTGTCTGCGTGGGTTTCCTCTGGATGCTCCGGTTTCCTCCCACAGTCCAAAGACATGTAGGTCAGGTGAATCGGCCGTACTAAATTGTCCCTAGGTATGAATATGTGTGTGTGTGTGTGTGTGTGTGTGTGTGTGTGTGTGTGTGTGTGTGTGTGTGTGTGTGTGTGTGTGTGTGTGTATGTGAGTGTATGTGTATGTTGGCCCTGTGATGGCCTGGCGGCCTGTCCAGGGTGTCTCCCCGCCTGCCGCCCAATGACTGCTGTGATAGACTCCAGCATACCCGCGACCCTGAGAGCAGGATAAGCGGTTCGGATAATGGATGGTTGGATGGACAAATAGTCAAAATACGAATAGACACACATTTGCAGAGCACAATCAACATATAGATAATGTATGCGTAAGTGTAAAAACAAGTGTAATATCTATTACACTAGATAAATAGTCTGTGTATTGCACTAACCCAAGTCAGCATATTCTATTGCACATGCCATATGTGCAGGTGTTTTTGCACAGTTTCAGGATATTATTGCAACCTTAGAGTTTGTTGGTTGTTCAGTTCTTTAATGGCACTTGGGTAGAAACTGTTCAAAAGTCAGGAAGTACGGGTCTTGAAAGACCTATAGCGCATTATTCTATCCTGCCATTCTCTCACGCATGCTCACTCATATTTTCCCTTGCTGTCATTGTCTGGGGCTGTTAATTGAGTTATCAGCTGATCATGTCAGCTGTTCTCATCTCTCCAATAGCACAGTGACACACCTGCATTGTTAGCCCACTATCTTGCTGCTATCGTTTTTTAATATGTTTCTTCCTCTGCCTCTAGGCCAGGGGTCGGGAACCTTTTTGACTGGGAGAGCCATAAAAGCCAAATATTTCTAAATATATTTCATTGAGAGCCATATAGTATTTTTAACGTATAATAAATTAAATATGTCTTACTTTTAATGCGACTTCTGGTGCTGCATGGTTTTGCTGATGGCCTTGTAGTCTGGTTCATACGTGGTGAGGTTGAGCTTCATGCAGGCGTTGAGGCTTCCATCAGTTAAACGTGAGCGTAGGTTGGTCTTAATGTTCCTCATATGCGAGAAAGACTGTTCACATGCATATGTAGAGCCAAACATGGTCAATACGGCAATACTCACACGCTGCATTGTGTGGTATGTCACAGGAAGCTCGTTCCAAGTTTTAAGAATCAGCTGGTCTTCAGGTTGAAGATTTTTAATTTCTGTCCACTTGTGTTCCCTCGCCAGCTCTGCTCGCTGTCGCGCAAGACTTTCCAACTCTCCATTAAGTGACTTGAACTTACTCATCCACATGTCTGATGCCTTCAGGTCAGCAACTTCCAGCTCAAAGTCTCCGATAGAGACCCCGGGGATGCATGTCAGGTCGATTTTGTCCACTGCACACTCATGTGGATGAGTGATGAACTTGAAAAGACCAGTGCGGGCACGAAATTCTCCAAAACGTGCTTTGAATGACTGCAGGAGATTGAACGTAAAGCCAGCTAGCTGCTGGAGATCCAGATGTTGAGTGGAGTCACTTGCTAAGCATGCATCTCTAAATTGTTGCAGTCTTTCAAAGTGCAGAAGACGACCTGTTTCAATGTCCCTGAGAAAGACTTCCAGCTTGCTTTCAAATGCAAACACTGCTTGTTGAAGGGATGAGATTGTATTTCCAATACCTTGCATTTTCACATTGAGCTGGTTCAGATGGCCAGTTATGTCCACGAGATAGTGAAACTGCAGGAGCCAGTCAGTGTTGTCTAGCTCAGGATGCTTGACGCCTTTCATTTCAAGAAAAGTCCGGATTTCACTCAGGCAAGCTGCAAAACGGCTGAGCACCTTCCCCCTTGACAACCAACGCATGTTGCTGTGTAAAAGCAGACCGGGATAATGATTCCCAACTTCTTCTAACAGAGCTTTAAACTGGCGATCATTTAAAGCTCGGGCAACAATAAAGTTGACCACTCGAATGACCAGAGACATCACCTCGCCAAGCTCCTGGCCACACGTCTGAGCGCAAAGCGCCTCCTGGTGCAGGATGCAATGAAAACTTAGGATGGCTCTCTTTTCATGTTCACGGAGAAGCGCTACAAATCCTTTGTTCTTCCCCAACATACAGGGTGCACCATCAGTACAGACAGAAATAAGTTTATCCATCGGTAGTTTTTTTTCTTTAGCAAACTCCATGAAAGACATGAATAAATCCTCTCCTCTTGTTGTCCCTTTCATTGGCAAAACAGCCAAGCTTTCCTCACGCAGTGTGTCACCTGCAGCATACCTGGCAATGATACTGCACTGAGATAGATGGCTAACGTCTGTTGACTCATCTAACGCGAGAGAAAAGTATGTCCCGGCGTTTATGTCCTTAATTTGTGTTTCCTCGACTTGATTTGCCATCATGATGCTACGATCGTGCACAGTTCTTGCTGACAGGGGCATGTCTTTTATTCGTTTGATTATCTTGTCTTTATTTGGGAAGTCATCAAACAGTTCATTGGCCA
Organism: Lampris incognitus; assembly: GCF_029633865.1. Taxonomy (NCBI): domain Eukaryota; kingdom Metazoa; phylum Chordata; class Actinopteri; order Lampriformes; family Lampridae; genus Lampris; species Lampris incognitus. The sequence continues at coordinate 7,256,520 of NC_079215.1, read as the reverse complement.
CATCAAGCATGAATGTTTTGGCATACTCGCCATCTGTGAATGACTTTCCATTCCTTACTATTGCCAAAGCCCCCGCAAAGCTAGCGGAATTCCCGTCACCTTGCTTGGTCCACACACGTAGTTGCTGCTGACTCGTCTGCACTCTCCACTGTAGCTCCTCGCATGCCCTTTTCCTGCTGTCCCCCGCTGGATATTTCGATGCAAATGAAGCATGGTGTGTATCGAAGTGCCGCTTTATATTTGACCGTTTCATCGATGCAATTTTATCATTGCATATTAGACATACCGCAGATCCTGCTCTCTCCACAAATGCAAATTCCTCTGTCCACGCAGCCTGGAATGCACGGTAATCATCGTCTTTTTTTCTTTTCGCCATCTTTTCCGTTACAAGGGTTGAAGCGGATAAACTAGTTGGCTATCTAATAAAATCGATTTCTTCACCTTTACAATGACCCGGACATGCTCGCGAGCCATTGGTTCCCGACCCGACCCACGGGTGACCCGTGACCCGTGAAATTTATCTTCAAAACTAATTTCTGTTTACTTTAAAATGACACAGTATTATTAAGAAATATCACAAGTATTTTAAAATCAGTTCCAAACTGATTTTTTTGAAAAAAAAATAATTTTCAACTCAAAATTGTCTGGGAGCCATATGCCGTCACCGGAAGAGCCATATATGGCTCGCGAGCCATAGGTTCCCGACCGCTGCTCTAGGCATTCGTGCTGCTGTTCTATGCACATTGGTCATTGTGCAGGTCATATATGTGGCGAGTTTACTCCTTGGGCTCTCATCTTATTTCCCGCCCCCCCCTTTTTTCTCCCTAATTGTACTTGGCCAATTACAACACTCTTCTGAGCCATCCCGGTCGCTGCTCCACCCCCTCTGCTTATCCAGAGAGGGCTGCAGACTACCACATGTCTCCTCCGATACATGTGGAGTCGCCAGCTGCTTCTGTTCACCTGATAGGGAGGAGTTTCACCAGGGGGGCGTAGCACATTGGAGGATCACACTATTCCCCGCAGTTCCCCCTCCCCCCTGAACAGGTGCCCCGACCGACTAGAGGAGGCACTAGTGCGGCAACCAGGACACATACCCACATCCGGCCTCCGAACCCGCAGACCCGGCCAAAAATGTTGGTAGGAATGCCCGACCAAGCTGGAGGCAACACAGGGATTCAAACCAGCCATCCCCGCGTTGGTAGGCAATGGAATAGACCGCTGTGCTACCTGGACGCCCTCTCATCTTATTTTTTGAGGTCAGACTCAGAAACTGATCTGATCAGTGCTGACTGACTTGAAATGGCTTTTATCTCTTGGGCAACTCAGCACAGTATTCAGATTGCGGCTCAGCAAAGAGAATCAGGTTCAGGAATTCTGGAGATTTTAAAAGCCCAGGGTATCATTCCGGCTCCAGGGCTGGATTTGGCTAATGAAGTGGTTTGCAAAACACCAGATTGGGTTGAGCCCCCTGCAACCAAGTGCAGGAAGGTCTTTGCCAGCTATGTGCTTCCTGATCAACCAAATGCTGCCATTCATCCATCAGATAATCACGTCAGCTCTCCAGTCTCTGGTAAATAGCATTTCATGCAATTGATGCTCGCCTCCAGTGTCTGGAGAACACCCAAGCCTCATCATCTTCCTCTGCAATGCTTATTGCCTCTCAATTTCCGTTGATTCATGCACCGGCACCTGCTCCTCAGCCAGCTATTTCCACCACAAGTGCCCCAGTTACGCCACAGCACTCCCTGGCCTCAGCTGTCTCTTCTCCTTTGCTAGGTAGTCCTTCTGTTACTTTCAGAGCTAACATCGCTCCTCGATTAAGGTCAAAAATTTTGCAGGGAAAAGACATGAACCTCATCAGTCTGATACTCCCATCTCCACAATGTGAAAATAAAGTTTCCACCGGGGAAAACCTCACAGCTTTTATTAAATCTGTCGATCCCAGGTTGTCAGAAGTTATGCCATGGGTAAATTTGTAGTTGCTTTGACATCTATTGTGATGTGATATGCTCTGTCTACCCAGAGCATAGACAAGAACTGGACTAATTTCACTCTGGTCAGCGATTCATACTTGAGATATGGGGGAAATATTTTACCAAAACCACAAAGGTTTCTCCAGCAAAGCAGCACATTAAATCACTCAATCCAGCTCCCGCCTGAACCGGTCTGTCTTGGGCACTGAATTGTTTGTCATGGTAATGGGCGGCAGGAAGTGTCATGCATTACTTGTATTAATATGGGTCATCAGAGTCTCTCTGCCGTCTGGTTCCATTTTTCCCTCAAGAGAACGGGGCCCTGCCCAAAACTAACCATGCTCTAGTTTCCACCCAAAAAAAAACAAAAAAAAAAACAATATGCACACCTTCAACAATCAGCCCATATGCAATAATTTCAATGAAAATAATATAATAATAATGCATTTTATTTACATAGCGCTTTTCATCGTACTCAAAGACGCTTTACATAAATTAGAATAAACTTAAAATCAACACACCAAAAACATGCAACACAACATAGTATATCACACATGAAACAAGTCTGAAGAGGTGAGTCCTGATTAATGACTTGAATGTGGGCAGATCGCAGCAGTGTCTGATGTGCTTGGGGAGGAAGTTCCAAGAGGAGGGGGCAGCAGGTCGAGTGCTCGGTCCTTAGTCTGCCTCACATTAGGGGTGGATAAGAGGGCGGCGGGGGGGGGGGGGGGGCACGAGAAGACAGTAAAGAAGAGGTGTGTCTTGAGACGGGATTGGAAGAGTGGGAGGGATTCTGAGTCTCTAATGATTTGGGGAAGTGAGTTCCAGAGCTGGGAGCTGCCCTGGAGAAGGCTCGGTCACCAAAGCCATGAAGGTTGGACCTGGGGGTGGAGAGAAGGGAGGCTGAGGTGGATCTGAGGGACCAAGAGGTTTGGTAGGGAGAGAGGAGGTTGGTGAGGTATGGCGGAGCCGGTTGGTGAAGGGCTTTATAAGTGAGAACCAGGATTTTGTAATTGATCCGGTGGGAGATGGGTAGCCAGTGGAGGTCTTTTAGGACTGGGGTGATGTGGTGCCAGGATTCGGTGAAAGTTGAAAGTCGAGCGGATGCGTTCTGGACCAATTGGAATCTCTTGATAGAGCTAGCACTGATGCCATAGAGGAGAGAGTTGCAGTAATCAAGGCGGGAGGAGATCAAGGCATGGTCAGGTGAATTAGCTACTAAATTGTCCCTTTGTGTGTGTGTGTGTGTGTGTGTGTGTGTGTGTGTGTGTGTGTGTGTGTGTGTGTGTGTGTGTGTAACTCAGTGACCTATAACATCTCTAATTTTCTGGCATCTGTTCATAACCCATTGGTAGGCAGTGATGAAATAACATTCAGAACACTATGGATTTTGTGGATAAGGTAAGGGACGCCATTATGAAGGTGGATGAAACGATGGTCTGACCAGTGGCCACTGTTTCAAGGATGAGGATGTGCACATCTGTGATAGGGAGGAACGCCGGTTTTAATGGGGGAGTCAAAGAGGCTAGCTATGTGAAGAGGGAACAACCATCCCTGAACCGAGGGATGGGGGGCTAAGAGTACATCTGTCGCCATCTTAGAATGCAGTGATTGCAACTATTCCCCAATCCTCTGTGAATAGTACACATGGCCATTGTAACTCTAGTTAATGGTCACAGCAATTTAGTTATGTAACCAATCGCCGGTTTATGTCATTTTGAAGTTGTGCTGTTTATAAGGTTGAGGGATATCTGCAGTCAGTTGAGACTGAAGAAGTCATTTAGATGTGTGATGAAATGGTTCTCCTACTAAACGTTGTGTCAAGATGAACTGATTCAACTTTCTGGGGGTTTTAGAGACCTCTGGCCTTTTCTGGGACCTGCAATGCTAGACATTGTTGATTTATCACTTATTCCTGGCATTGTTCCCAGCAGCTTTAAGACAGCTGTGGTCAAACCTCTACTTAAGAAAACGCACCTTGATCCAAGGTCTCTTAATAATTATCAACCAGTCTCTAATCTTCAATTTTTTTGTAAAGTTCTGGAGAGAGTGGTATATCAACAACTTTCGACAAATATAGAAGAAAACTATGAACCTTTTCAATGGGCTTTCAGGGCCTGTCTCTCCACTGAAACTGCTCTGACCCGAGTGGTAAATGAACTTCTTCTTGTTATGGACTCTGATTCCACCTCTCTGCTTATATTGCTGGACCTCAGCGCAGCCTTTGACACCATTTGTCACTGTATACCCTTAGATAGAATAAATTGTCATTTTGGTGTCTCTGGCCTAGCTCTCTCTTAGCTTAAGTCCTACTTATCTGGAAGAACACGGTGTGTCTGCTATAATAATATTACAGTGAAATTATCTGATTTTTATATATGGCATATCTCAAGGATCGGTTCTTGGTTATCTACTTTTCTTTCTGTATAGTTCACCTCTTTGCCAAATTATACACAGTCATGGAATAAATTTCCATTCTTATGCTGATGATACTCAGCTGTATGTGCCTGTAAGGACTGATGATCATACTCAAATGACTAATTTAGAGGCCTGCTTGGCTGCTGTGAAAAATTGCATGTCTCTAAATTTCCTGCTTCTAAATTCAGATAAAACTGGGACGCTTGCCATTGGCCCTGATAGACATAGACACCGATTTGATCAAGTAACAGTAACTCTTGAGAAAACTGTGATTTCACAACGTGTGACAGGCAAAAATATTGGTGTTACATTTGATCCCAGCCTTTCATTTGATAAGCACATTAAAGAAATTACCAAGACTGCCTTTTTTCACTTACGTAACATAACTAAAATTTGGTCTTTTCTCTCCATGGCTGACGCAGAGACTCTAATACATGCATTTGTTTGATCCAGACGTGATTACTGTTATATTCTATTTTCAGGTCTGCCACGCGTTTTCAGATGGTTCAGAATGCTGCTGCTGGAATCCTAACTAAAACAAAAAATTTTGACCATATTACACCAGTTCTTGCCTCCCTTCATTGGCTTCCTATCCATGTTAGATCAGAAAACAAGGTGATTCTTCTGACTTATAAAATCCTAAATGGGCTGGCCCCATCTTACCTATCTGATCTCCTTAAACCATACATTCCTTCTCAAGCTCTTCGCTCTCAAAATACAGGGCTCCTGTGTGTACCCAAAGTTAAGAAGAAGTCAGAGGGCGGCAGGGCCTTTTCCTATCGGGCCCCGTTCTTGTGGAATAACCTGCCTGCTGCCATCCGACAATCAGAGTCTGTTGAGTCTTTAAATTCAAACTTACAACTCGTCTTTTTGCCTTAACCTACAATTAGTTGTTTTTAAATTGAGTACTTCATGACCTACTACATGGAGGGTCGGTTTCTGTCTCAAAGAATTTACAAGTACTGTTCTGCCGACAAGGTTATAGAGTATAGATTATTGGTTATTACTGCTGTTCTGTGCTCTCTCACGTCTTTTTTCTCTGAAAAATGTCGTTTCCTGTCTCTTCTCACGTATATGTGGATGGTGTGATGTGAATCTTTCCTGTGTGCACGTTTAGTCTTTCCTCCTCCCAGGTCTCGGCACCGGGACCCACCACCATGACGCTTCTTGCCATCCGCCTCATCACATTCTTTATATAGCTTATAAATCCATGTAATTTTATCCTGTTTCAATTTTGTATTCTTCGCTCTCACCGATGTGTGACTAACGTCTTTTCCTGTCTCTTTTCCCGTGTATTTGAATGGTATGATGTGAGTCTCCCCTTTGTGCATGTGTAGTGTGTCATCCTGCCAGGTCTACATGGTGATGGTGGTCGTGTGGCTCAGGTCCTAGCCTCTTCTTGTGCCATCTGGACATTGCTTTGCATCCTCCTTATCACATTCTTCATACATCATATAATTCCATTATAATTCTGTTATCCTCTTTCAGTGTTGTATTCTGTAAATTGTGTTCTATTATGTACATACAACATCCATTGCACATCCATCCCTCTTGGGTGAGAGATCCTCCTCTGTTGCTCTCCCTGAGGTTTCTTCCTATATTTTCTCCATGTTAAAGGGAATTTTTAGATAGTTATTCCTTAGCCGGTGCGAGGGTCTAAGGACTGGATGTTGTGTTGCTGTAAAGCCCCTTGGGGCACATTTGCAATTTGTGATATTGGCCTATATTGACCTGACTTGATTTGAATCAGAAAAGGTGGCAGCAAGTGCAGTACATGGCTGAAATTTTTGAAAAGATGGATTAGCGAATACTTACTTGTGCTGCAAGAGAGACAAAAATTGGCAAGGCCAAGAAGGAGCCTCCCTCCTGGAGACATAAGCATTAACGCTGATGCTGCAGCCTCTAGAGGGTCTTGGCTGATGGGCAGAGTCCAGAGTGCTGAACCTGATGCCAAAGCTTTTTATGCGTTCTGTGCGCTTTCAAGCAAAAGACGGGTTTTTTAGAAAGGTCCTTGACAAAGGTCTGCCTGTTGCTGGAGGCGGTTGTCTAGTATCATCGAACAGAGGACGATCCAGTCAAGATTAGTACATGATATATAACATACACAGTGCATGTGGAGGAAGTAACGCCGTTGAAATATAAATTTGTAATTGTGGGTAACACCTTACACAACGATGGGCCGGAGTGTAGAAGTTATTCATTGTTGTTTGGCGTTTTTAAGTTATATTTTTTTGTGTGTATGATTTTTTTTTTTTTTAATTAAGGGGGTGTATTATAACGCACCTGAGATCATTTGGGTAAGGCAGGACCAATATGCAGCTGGGGAGGGAATTTTTTTTTTTTTTTTTTTTACCAGAGCAAGAGAGGCAATAAGAACTATATCTTTGTTTGTTTGCTTGCTGATGGGAATTAACCATAAAGAAAGGCCGCAAGTTTGTCTGGACATTGGACTTCTTTTGCCTGCGTTTGATTTATCCTAGGGTGTATTAGTTGCCTTTTGATGTGATGTTGTTTGTTGCAGCATCAGCAGTAATGTAGACATTGTGCTGGACCGATGTGGTGAAGAGGGAGCTGAGCCAGAAGGCAAAGCTCTCAATTTACCGGTCAGCCCTCACCTATGGTCATGAGCTTTGGGTAGTGACTGAAAGGGTGAGATCGCGGATACAAGCGGCTGAAATGAGTTTCCTCTATAGGGTGTCTGGGCTCAGCCTCAGAGATAGGGTGAGGAGCTCGGACATCCGGAGGGAGCTCGGAGTGGAGCCGCTGCTCCTTCAGGTCGAAAGGGGCCAGTTGAGGTGGTTCGGGCACCTGATTAGGATGCCTCCTGGGCGCCTTCCTTTGGAGGTTTACCGGGCACGTTCAACTGGAAGGAGACCCTGGGGTAGACCCAGAACTCGCTGGAGGGACTACATGGCCAATCTGGCCTGGGAACGCCTTGTGATCCCCCAGGAGGAGCTGGGGGGCGTTGCTGGGGAGAGGGACATCTGGAGTGCCCTACTTAGCTTGCTGCCACCGCGACCCGACCCCAGAGAAGCAGCTGAAGATGAATGAATGAGTGATTTGATGTTTTCTTAGTTTAATCATGGACAAATAGCCACTACAATGCTTGAAACTGTGCTTCCGGGCTCCTAATATTACAAGTTACCGACTCAGCATGTGTTTATTTCACATTTACCCTTCCTTTGAGTAGTGGCACGTGGACTGAAATAAACACGCTGCGCAGAGCTGATTCAAATAATCCGTCTCGGGCAAATAACCCACCTATCCACGAACATGCAGCAGAGCAAAATAATAACCTTAGAATTGTAGTGAGTGACATGCTCAGTAAATTAAGCCCGTTTATTGTTATTGCCCCGTCCAGGTGGGTTCTTTCTTCATGATCAACCTGTGCCTCGTGGTCATCGCCACCCAGTTCTCAGAGACCAAGCAGAGGGAGCACCAGCTGATGCAGGAGCAGAGGGCGCAGTGCCTGTCCTCCTCCACCTTAGCCAGTGAACCAGGAGACTGCTACGAGGAGCTCTTCCAGCTGGTCTGTCATGTCCTCCGAAAGCTCAAGAGACATACCGTCACCCTGTTCTACACTCTGCGGGGCAAGCCACGGGGCTTTAGAGGAGTCGGGAGAGGGGTTGGTACGAGGGAAAAAGGAATGGAGGGAAAGGCCAATGGAGGGAGAGAGCATGAAAGGAGAGCAGTGCTGAAACACGGTAAGGAATGGAATGAATGAGTTAACTTTTTTTGTTTTGTTCTTTAGAGTTCTTCTATGGACACTTATGCAACTTAGACACCCCTCCCCTGTGGTCTAATTCTTGTTGCTATATCTCAAAATGTTATATATCCATATGAGCAATGAAAGTCATGACAAGTTTATTTTTATTTACTTTTAAAATATAGTTCAAAATAGGTTTCCACCCTTGTTGGTCTGCTAGTAATAAACACCACTACTACTATCAGCTCAATGATGTAGTTTCTTGTTAACATCTACACAATTGCTGAAGTCTTTGTGTCTTTTATAAAATGATTGCAGTAACCCCATAATTAAAGGCCATTAATTACATAGTAATTGTGAAGAAATTATATAGTAATGTGAAAAATTGCTATGATAATTCCCGGTAATTCCAGTACTACAACTTGTCATTATACTGATTTTATTTTACTGTTATTTCTTAGCAATTTCTTCACATTACTGCGTAATTTCTTAGCAATTGCTTCACAATTGCTATGTAATTAATGGCCTGTAAATTACAGTTTTTCCACTAATTCTATAGCAGCATCGATGCTAACCTTTCCTAGCGTGGCCATTGTTGTCAACTAAGATACAGCGCTGCTCGTTGTCATCATCATCTAAACTTCTCCAGAGAGTTCGCTGATTGGTCTGCCGGGCTCAATCAGTTCTCAGTGGATGCTCTCCAGACCGTTATCTCTCACAGCAAACTGAGCCGAGCCCACAAGGTTTAAATTAGCTTCACGAGGCTATATTTTTGTGAGACATCTCAAATGCATTCAAGTTATGGAACTATAGCGTTGAAACTATACAGCCCGCTTAGATGTCATTTTATACTGAAGGTATAAGGTAAGGTTGAAATTTAAACGAATTATGAATGAAATGGCCGTTAAAACCCCTTCATTTGTGTCCTTTCAGTCACTCATTGCCCTCACCAAGGTAAACCTGACAGTGTTCCTCCCACTGGCCCCATGGCTCTCACTGTCACCTCCGCCACCGACAACTGCCCTCACTGCACCATGGCCCCGTCACTTGACGATGGGGCAGGACCAACCTGTGGCCTGACCAGTGACGAGGCCGAAGATGGAGCCGCGGATGAAACAGATGGGGAGGGCACCCAGTCGAGTGGCAAAGGGAGGGTACAGAAAGACAGGGAGGGCTCGGGGAGCTCTGCCGGATGTAATCCAAAACAACGCTGTCAGGACCTCTGGCACGAGGTCAGGATGAAGCTGTGGGGCATCGTGGAGAGCAAGTACTTCAACCGAGGCATCATGATCGCCATTCTCATCAACACCATCAGCATGGGTATCGAGCACCATGAACAGGTATCTGGTCTTTTCCATTTAATTTATTTATTGATTTATACTATATATGACTGGATTTGACTTAGATTCACGCTCGTTTAGGTTTTAGAGCTTTCATTGTTTTCCCTTTGCCAAATTCTTCTGTCTCCTCCACCTTGTTTCCCTCGTATGCTATGGCTTCTTTGTCTTTCAGAGTCTCTTTCTTGACCTCTGCTGGACTCTCTCTGCATTACTCTGCGTCAGTGCCCCGCTTCCATTTCCCTCCCCATCCATCAGCCTCCTCAGTAAACACCCTCTAATCAGAACCAGAGGATGGTCTGTTACATGGCCAAGTAATTCTGTGCTTAGGGACTTAATTAAGTAGCTCCCCCACAGTAAATCACATGAAGTGTAGACCACCGAGACTTATAAACACAGTAGCGAGTAGGAGTTTAACGTACAGTCGCACATTCTCTCTGTTTGCAATGACAAAGTTGTAGATGCATGTAGAAAGCTGAACAGGAATGCACGTCTATATCACGCTTCATGAATTTCAGCCACAAATACTGGAGAAAAAAAAGAAAAATGCAGCACCCGGGTAGCATAGCGGTCTATTCTGTTGCCTACCAACACGGGGATCGCCGGTTTGAATCCCCGTGTTACCTCCGGCTTGGTCAGGCGTCCCTACAGACACAATTGGCCGTGTCTGCGGGTGGAAAGCCGGATGTGAGTATGTGCCCCCGTCGCTGCACTAGCGCCTCCTCTGGTCAGCTGGGGCGCCTGTTCGGGGGGAGAGGGGGGAATTGGGAGGGAGTAGCGTGACGCTCCCACGCGCCATGTCCCCCTGGCGAAACTCCTCACTGTCAGGTGAAAAGAAGCGGCTGGCGACTCCACATGTATCGGAGGACGTGTGTAGTAGTCTCTAGCCCTCCCCGGATTGGCAGAGTGGGTGGAGCAACAACCGGGACGGCTCAGAAGAGCAGGGTAATTGGCCTGATACAATTGGGGGGGAACCCCCCCCCCCCAAAAAAAAAGCTTTACAGGAATTGGAATGGTACAAATTGTAAATCTGTAACTAGTACAGATACTCATGTATTTACAGTGATGTCAAACTACACAACAGGTACAAAAGAGTGTACAAGAACTCTGGTTCTGTAAGATGTGTACATCACCACAAAAATACACAGCAACCATAAATACAGAGCAAACTGTGGCACGGCAGTGATAACTTCTTCTATCTGAGCCTCATCTGTTTTTTTTTCTCTCTCAAATTCTCCCTCTCCCTCTTTGTCCAGACAGCTCATTATAGTGTACAGCTCTTATTTTCTGTCTTCTGTACATCAATCTATCTCCCACGCTCACCCCGTCTCCCTCGCTCTCTCTCTCTCTCTCTCGCTCTCTGTCTCTGTCGCTTACTTGCTCTGTCTCTCGCGCTTGCTCACTCTCTCTCGCGCTCTCCCTGTCCTTCTCTTTCGCTTGCTTGCTCTCTCTTTCTCTCTCTCTCTCTCTCTCTCTCTCTCTCTCTCTCTCTCTCTCTCTCTCTCTCTCTCTCTCTCTCTCTATTTTTGTCTCTCTGTCTGTCTGTCTGTCTCTCTCTCTCTCTCTCTCTCTCTCTCTATTTTTGTCTCTCTGTCTGTCTGTCTGTCTGTCTGTCTCTCTCTCTCTCTCTCTCTCTCTCTCTCTCTCTCTCTCTCTCTCTCTCTCTCTCTCTCTCTCTCTCTCCCTCTCCCTCTCTCCTCTGCGTCTCTTTCCTCAGTCCAAGAGAAGGCCTTAGATAGTGTGGACCAGGGCTGTCCTTTAGGGATGCATACAGGTCTTAAATGTTGGCAGCTTTTTCTAAGTTCAGTTAAACTGCTAAATCAAGATGGCCTCCCGCCTCTTAAAGCTAAATGGGGGCCTGATTTAAGGGTTGGTTTACACAACTGCCACATCTTCTTTCTTTTTTTTTTTGCCTATGCCTGCCTGGCTGTCTTGATTAGGGTTGAGATGGACTAATGATTGGGTGAAGGACAAATCACACATTTATTAAAGATTTTTTTCTGATAGTTTCAACGAGGGAAAGCAACGTGGGATTAAGATGGAGGCGTGTGCTCCATCACTATCAGATGGTAGATAATGAAAAGAGACAGGGCTAAAACAGAGCATAATGCAGTTCAGCAGGTCTCCAATAGCTAATGACTTTTTTGGTAATCAAGTAATACATCAGTCATTCACTTGATTGGATAAAAAAAGTGCTTTTAAGTGTTTTATGAAGAGCAGCGAGGTAAGGTAAGATTTACTCTGGCTGATGATCCTCACCCTGCTCCTCCCTGTCACCTACTGGAATCTAACGTCTCTCTCTTTGTGATGTGCTTTTCGTTTCTGGGCTGTGTTCTTATGTTGTCACTGTTTTATTACATATTTTAATGTAAGGTGACCTTGAGTGTGTGGAAGGGCAGTCGCATTAAATTTGTCAGCAGTGTGCTTTGTGTTACGGTGCTGCAGCCTGGACGTCGTGCTGTTCCGGTGAGCAAGTTTAGCGTTGCAGCCCTTGCAGATTGCTGCATTTTACAATGTAAGTTTCATTTAGGCGGCACGGTGGCACAGTGGTTAGCACGGTCGCGTCACAGCAAGAAAGTCCTGGGTTCGAGCCCCAGGGTAGTCCAACCTTGGGGGTCGTCCTGGGTCGTCCTCTGTGTGGAGTTTGCACGTTCTCCCCGTGTCTGCGTGGGTTTCCTCCGGGTGCTCCGGTTTCCTCCCACAGTCCAAAGACATGTAGGTCAGGTGAATCGGCCGTCCTATATTGTCCCTAGGTGTGAATGTGTGTGTGAGAGTCGGCCCTGTGATGGCCCGGCGGCCTGTCCAGGGTGTCTCCCCGCCTGTTGCCCAATGACTGCTGGGATAGGTTCCAGCATCCCCGCGACTCTGGGTAAGGATGAGCGATTTGGAAAATGGATGGAATGGATGGATAGTTTCATTTAGCAGACACTTTTATCTAGAGCGACATACATCTGAGCGTTAATACAACACAAGCAAGGATCTAGTCAGGAGGCAAGAACGCAAGTGCCAAAAAACTAGGTTCAAGGGCATCCAGGTAGCATAGTGGTCTATTCCGTTGCCTACCAACAGGGGGCTTTCAATCTCCGGCTTGGTCAGGTGTTGAGCTTGGCAAGCACCTTCTTTCTCCTGGCTCCAAACCTGGGACCAAAAATAAAAGTCTCAAAATTAAACCTTTTTCCTTGACCATAAAACCACCTCTCTAAGTGTGAAAGTAAACCCACCAACCTACGACACATGCTCTATGTCAGGCGTCTCTACAGACACAATTGGCTGTGTCTGCGGGTGGGAAGCCGGATGTGGGTGTGTGTCCTGGTCGCTGCACTAGCGCTTCCTCTGGTCGGTTGGGGTGCCTGTTCAGTGGGGAGGGGGAACTGGAGGGAATAGCGTGATCCTCCCACATGCCAGTGAATTATACAGCTGGACTTTTCAGCTCTCGTGACAAATTCTCTCTTGCTTTTATGCACCTGTGCCAACAGCATTGGTGCCTGCAGAGGCATACCTCTGGCAGGTATAATGCCAGAACTAATGCAACACTTTATGGGGGATGGGATTAACAAGGTGGTACATCTGCTCTGGAAGGGCAAAACAAGAGCTGGGACAGCAGAGAGGAGCAGCTTGGTTTGGACTCTGTGAAGGGTGGTAAGCTTGGCCTAGGGGAAACCTGGCACAACATAAAGGTTGACTCTCTTTCTCCAGTTCTTTTTTTTTCTTTCCCTTTTTCTCCCCAATTGTATCCTGCCAATTACCCCAATCTTCTGAGCTGTCGCTGCTCCACTCCCTCTGCCGATCCAGGGAGGGCTTCAGACTGCCACATGCCTCCTCTGATACATGTGAAGTCACCAGCCACTTCTTTTCACCTGACAATGAGGAGTTTCACTAGAGGGACGTAGCACACGGGAGGATCACGCTATTACCCCCAGTCCCCCCCCCCCCGGACAGGCGCCCCACCCGAGCAGAGAAGGTGCTAGTGCAGTGACCAGGACACATACTCACATCTGGCTTCTCACCCACAGACATGGCCAATTGTGTCTGTAGGGATGCTCAAGCAAACCGGAGGTATAACACGGGGATTCGAACCAGTGATCCCCATGTTGGTAGGCAATGGAATAGACCGCCACGTTACCCGTTTTCCAGTTCTTAAGAACCAGATGACCAGAGGATCAATATAAGCGGTCTAACATGAAGTTTATTCAGGAGGAAACAGGTTTCAGGGTGGGTGCGGCCTAAACAACAAACAAGATCATGTAAACCCAGTAAAAAAAAAAAAAAAAAAAGAAACTCCCAAACCAAAAAACAAGGGAAAAATAAGAGTGACACGCCCCCCCCCCCCCCAAAAAAAATCCTTTGCCACTAAAACTATACGTATTTTGGCCATATTTGCTATTATACATGTGGGCCACCTCAGGCTCACATCCATTTTGTCAGGACCAGAAGAAGGCCATCAGTGCTGCATCATTGCCTGAAGTGGCCCACATCCGGATGCTGTCTGGGTAGTCAAATCAAATCAAGTCTTTCATTGGGATTTGTGGTTATTTTATTCCTGTTAAGCACGGTATTGTCGGCAGGGGGCGCTCCATGTGTCGTACTAGGCATCCGCGGCTGACGCCAGTAGAGTAGGAGCCGTCAGTACGTGATGAGTGAGTCCAAATATGCACGCGACAGAGAGCCCTTCTGACCCGAATGGCGTTTTCACGTTTTCCAACAGGTAAGCCGACTAGAAACGGAACCAGGCAGTCCACAATGGTAGTACAATTTGAGTGAAACCTTAGTTTGTAACTGTAGCATGCGGAGACGTTGAGTTAGACCGTAGCGGAAACTGACTTGTTCAGTTTCTGTGACGAAAATGGCGGACGCCGAGCCGAAGAAGTCCGCTAGCTAAACTAAGGGACAGTCGGTACCTTTCCGTGTGAGCTTAAGGCGGTCATTATGACCGTTTTTGGATACTAAAAGATACACACCTGCCGTTCCCCAAATTCTCCTAAAATCGCATATATTTGCATTAGAAGTAGTTTTAGATCAATCGCACACACACACAAAAGAAAGTTACGATGAGATCGACCTAAAGCGACCACGGGCGGTCAACCTGACCGTCTCGTAATTTGCGCGCGATCTTTCGCGTCATGTCAGTACTTATGACGTGTGTTTAATTATGAAGTCATTTCCGTCGTGAAGTTCGTTGCTCTCCTAGAAACGCGCTAGCGCCCTCCAGTGCAGAGAAATAGTCTAAACTTGATTATTGATTATTTCCGACATGTCTGGGTACAGACGCACCATGGCTACCACCGACGCGTTGCGGTATTTACAGGCGTTGGACAGCCGCCATTTTGAATTGTTTGAAAAATAGTATTTAAGTTGTTAAAATGTTAATTTTGGTGTCAGTTAGTTTCATAACAGACATACTAACATATGTAATGCATTAATATCGCAACTGGGTATTTATCTTGACAGAAAATAGAGTTTAAAAACCGCGGCGGTCAAAATGACCGCGGTCGTTCTAGTAGTTTTGTTTTTAAAGTCCTGGTCGTTGTTTGGGACTTTCAACATTTATTTAAAAAAAATTTTTTTTTACATTTCACGTTTTATCGGCCATGTTATGTTTGTTAGATTAGCAATATGTGTTTTCCGTTTTGTTTTTCAGGTAATATTTTCACCTTTTCAATTTTGCTGTTCAAGTTTGACCATAAGTTTAAATTGTTTAAAAATAGTACCATAGTTGTTAAAATGTTAATTTTAGTGTCAGTTAGTTTCATCACAGACATACTAGCATATGTAATGCAATAATATCTCAATTGGGTATTTATCTTGACAGAATATAGAGTTTAAAAACCGGCAGTCATTTTGACCGCCCATGGTCGTTTTAGGTAGGAGTGAAATCCCGGTCGTTCTAGTGTTAAGTCAGTGGAGTTACCAGAGTTTTATGTTTTTGAGGTTTATGTTTGGTAAACTGTGTGAATGATGCTGCCTTAAAGGAATGTTCGGTAATACTTTAGTATGGGGAACATATACACCATTAATTAGGTGCGTATTAGCATGCAAATTAGCAACATATTGGCTCTTCATTCGTCTTTATTAAGCACTTATTAATGCCGTATTCTGCATGGCCTTATTATACAACCAGTAAGCCATTAACTATGAGTTTTCCCTCTATAACCTCAGAATTATTGCGTATTAGTAGTACCATCTCAATATGCTTTGCTTAGTATGGACTTTATAAGGTGGTAGTACCACAAGAAGAGTTATTCTCCCTTACTAACACTTAATGATTATAGTCTGTTCTTACATAACAACACACAAAACTACAAGTGTTAAATTACTGTAAATTAAGTTTTTGTTACTTAGAATATGTTCCCCATACTAAAGTGACATCTTGATCATTACTAATTCACTAGTAATTAAGTTTTTTACTTAGAATATGTTCCCCATACTAAAGTGTTACCGAATGTTCATAGCAATGTAGTTCAGTAATGTGTCAAGCAGACTGGAGAGTTAATGGTTACATGGATCGATATGCTGATGTTACAGCCTACGTTATTCTTATGCTATCCCTCCAAAGTTATTGAGTCGAAAATATGTTTCAAGGTATAAAGGTGGGAATAAGACAAGTTGATACCATTGTGAACTCTAGAGCAATGTTAAAATACTACTCATTACTTACCGGGTATTTTTGTGCTAACTTTTTTTGTCTTTTTATTGATTTTTGAACCAGTGTAGCATACAAAACATTGTTATATATACAAAATGTCCAATTGAACTGGTTTCATACATATATAAACAGAACCTATTATAGTGGGGTATACAAACAGTATAAAAAAAAGCGGTAACAAGAACAGTAATCAGTCCCTCTTCTAGTTAATTCTTACCCAATCTTTATATACCCATTAGCCCCGTAATTTCTCCTACCCAATCCCATCCACTTGTTACAAGAGAAAAACACCAACTGAAAGGCAAATAGGTACACTCATTATACCTATTAACTCAATAACGTTTCCCGGCCAAATTCTTCCCACTGGCTATAAAAAAAAGGGGAGGGGGCACGTTCTTCCCCCCTCACACAATAGCTGGCTCAAGGAGATACTATCTTTCATCAAATTTGGAAAAAAATAGATTTTCACTTAAAAACCCCAGCAAATCCTTTGACGTGACCTGGAAGCCCTTTATCGGGTATTTGTAGATGGCTACCCAGATGACAACTAACTGTTGTTTTTTGCTTACCTGTTGATACCTGGCAGCATCGCCATCGCCAGGTCATTTTGCTGGGGCTTAAGCCCCTGAAGGTTTTGAGTGTAGCCCCAAATATAATTTTAAATTTAAGCCTATGTGAAGCCCGACAGAAAACATAATGTGTGTGAATGTCCAATAGTCTTCGTAACATATCAGCCTGTCAAAATAAATGCAGGTCTCTAAACTAACTTGTGTGTGTGTGTGTGTGTGTGTGTGTGTGTGTGTGTGTGTGTGTGTGTCAGAGAGAGAGAGTGAAAGAAAATTTAATATTCCAATAAACTAATGTTAACATAAATCCATTTAACTTTTTTTCTCTAGTCTGGTACTGTAGCATGCCAATAAATGTTTAATGATAGCAGTTAAGTATTCTGCTTCTACTCAATACTAATTCTAATTACTAACAACTACTAATATTTTTAACATCACAATTCATAATTAATCTGGAGAGTAAACAACAGTTTTTGAGGTACACGTTTCAATTTTTCAATGATTAAGACATGTAATCTGAATGTAAATAAGGTGCCAGAGTGCATTAAAAAAGCATCAAAATAGAGCTTGTTTAGTGGAAAAAAAATTCCAGGGGAGGATTCCCCCGGACCCCCCTACAGAAGTTCAGGCTAAGCCCGGAATGTCCTCAAATCCTGGAAACGCCCCTGCCTGAAAGGAGAGTGATTCTATCGCTAAACAGGTGCTTACCTGTATTTCTGTCATTCCTGTAAGAGACATGAAATTGAACATTTACTGAAGACGTCGAACAGAGAAAACCTGTGAAAAGAGAATCCAGATCAGGATAGGTGAAAAGGTGTTTATTCTTAGGTTCAAATAAGACAACTGTACTTATTTAACTGAGTTTTATTTGCGCTCTCAACAGCAAGTGGCTACAGCCTACCGAACATTTCAACAACAGCCTTTTACTAGCTGCGCGCCTCCCTCCTAACAGCAGGGTTACCGTACAGACTGCAGTAGAAGTGACTAACAAAACAGGCTACCGTATTAACTGTATTATAGGTACCAACAAAAGTTAACTTAACAAACTTAACAATCTCCCCTTTTTTTTAAAAACAAAACTGCAAGGATAATATTTCAGGAAAACAAAACAAATGTTCAATTATCAACAGTCAGACTCACTCATCTAGCTTCCATTGTCCATTATTCAGTGCCTTAAGCAATACCAGGGAAGAGGCTCCCTTATTGGTCAGACAGTCTGCCAGCTGTTCCTTTGTAGCTGACCACAGAATACAATGAATCCTTTTGTTCTAGATAAATTCTTTGATGCCACTTATTTCAAGTCTCAGTCGTTTCTCAGTCACTGACTTAGTGGACTTGATTGCATCCACAAGGGAGTAGTTGTCTGTTACACACATCACAGGTAGGGTGTGCTGTTGGACCTTTCCTGTGGTAAGTTCAGAGTAGAGGGAGGACAGAAATATGGCATTATCAATACCATCAGCAAGGGCAAGTGTCTCTCCTGCCAGCGTGCTCCGAACCACTCTTCTGATCCTTTTTGATTGCCAGCAGATGGGCGAGAATCTTCTTTCCTCGCCCATCAGCATGATGAGATGTCCTCCTTGTGTTCCCCCATCTGGGAGGTTTCCCATGGAAGCGTCACTGAAAACAACAAACTTCAAAGAGTCCTCATTTCCTAAGTTCTGAAACTTTAGGGTGACGCGTTCTGATTTCAGTTTTCTTACTACCTTATTTGCTTCATGCATGGTCTGTAGAGTAGCATGTTTAGATTGGCTGCAAGGGCGCATGTATCAAACATGATATCCGGCCTACTCTGTCTAGCCACCCATAGGAGTTGTCCTATCTTTGACCTTAATTTGTCAGTCTCACCTCTGTGAGAAGAGCATCACGCTGCAACGCTCTTGATGAGTCTATGAGAATGGGCTGAAGGTTCTTTATGTAGATCTCTTGTTGCATGTGCACTTCTCCATCTACTGTGGCTAGTTCTATCCCCACATAGTGAAAGTTGTCCTGTTCTTCACGTCCCACTTGGAAAACTGTTTTGAGATGGGGAATGATTGTGGTGGCAAATTTGTGGGAGCCACCCCAGATAAAATCATCCACATGACAGGCAAGGACACCGGTCACATTACAATCTTCATCAACCCAGTAGAAAACAGCAGGATCAACTTGTGACATTGTGGCCCCTGTTTTCAGCATCGTTGCTTTGACTCTGTTGTACCAGTAGAGTGATGCATCAGCGAGTCCATAGACACATTTTTTGAGCTTCCACAATGTTCCCTCACTTTTAGCCTCAGGAGGTGGGCGAATGTGGCTGTCCCGAGACAGCTCCATTCCCTGAAGAAAAGCTGACTTGATGTCCATAGAGTTTAATGTCCACCTTTTCTGACATAGAGCTGACATGAGTAGTCTGAGGGACTCTGATGAGCATGTAGGTGAGTCCTTCTGTAGATCTTTAGTGTTGAATTCTTCAAAACCCCTAGCCACAAGCCGTGCTTTGGGTATTATACCATCAGGGGTTTCTTTCAGTGTACATACCCATCTAGTGGACACATGCCTTTGACCCATATCTTTTACCTCCTCAAACACCCCATTATTTTTCCAGCTACTGATTTCATCTAGTTTAGCCTTATCAAATGAAACACCATCTGTGACTAATACATCATTTTCCTGCATATCAGAGCATAGTTCTACACTATCCAGTGGATTAACCTGAAGATTGTCTACCTTAGTAAGATCAGCTGACCCCATAGTACCAGCGATGTCAGATGGTTCGAAGTACTGTAGGTTGTACCAGTTTCTGTTATTTCCTGTAGCCTTTCCTGTTCGTCCCATCACTTTAGCTCTGTGAGACGCACCTGTTACATTATCCACAAAGCTGATTGTTTGACCTGTTTTCAGCCCTAGGGAGGCTCCTACCCTTATGCCTGTCTGTTGATTATCCTTATGATTGTTACCTTCAGTGACATCTGTATCATTGTCTGTAACACCCCCAGCCTCATTGTTCATATCAACATCTATGTCACAATCAGTACCAGGTATGTTCCCACTGTCATTGTTAACAACATCCACATCACTATCAGTAACAGGTACATTCATATTGCCCTCAGTAACATTCTCCCCAGGGTGCTCTAGACCCCCACTAGCACTTACGTCACTCTTATCAGCCTTCCGCAGCCTAGAATGATGAACCCTGACATAGGTCCCACCATGGCGTACAAAGATCACCACCCCATGTTGTCCTATCACGACTCCAGGACCTTTCCACTCAACACAGTCTGTCCTTTTGTAGAACACCTTGTCCCCAGTTTCATACTTCTCATCTGTTGG
Organism: Lampris incognitus; assembly: GCF_029633865.1. Taxonomy (NCBI): domain Eukaryota; kingdom Metazoa; phylum Chordata; class Actinopteri; order Lampriformes; family Lampridae; genus Lampris; species Lampris incognitus. The sequence continues at coordinate 7,236,565 of NC_079215.1, read as the reverse complement.
ACGAAGTTGCTTTTGTAGAGCTCTTCTGATTCTCTCTGAGCACTCTGCCTCTGTGAAAGCTTTCCTTGCTGCATGTAATGCTGTTATGTGCTGTCCCACCCATGCACTCATAGTAGTTCCCTCCAAAGCAGGTGGCTGATCCACTAACACAGAGGGAAGGTTCGGATTCGGTCCAAACACCAGCTGATGTGGGCTGAAGCCATGCACATTCTGCATTGTGTTCTTTGCCATGAGTGCCCAATCCAGTGCAGTTTTCCAGTCAACTCCGTTGTCAAGTTTTACCTTCAGCATTATCTCTGTGAGCGTTTGGTTATGGCGTTCCAGCAAACCATTGCTCCATGGACTATAGCCAGCAGTCGTCTTTATCTCGATGTTGAAGTTCTCTGCCATGTCTCTTATTTCCTCATTATTGGACTCGCCGCCATTGTCGCTGAAGAGACGCTCCGGTGGACCATGGACACTGATCCAGGAATGTACAAAGCATTTCACTATCACACTTGGTTTCTTTGAGGTCACAATGCCACCCGCACTGAAGCGTGTAAAGTGATCGATAATGTGCAGGTACCACACATTCGGTTCTAACTCATGTAAATCTACTGCAACAGTCTCATTGTATTGGGAGGCCATGGGCAGACCAACAGCAGGCTTGGGCTTAGGCCTGCTGTACTTAAGACATATCTCACATTTTCCTACTATCTCTTCTAGAATAGCAGTGCTCTAATTATCAGTGTTTCCAGCATTTATCAGCAGCTTCTTCAGTTTGTCAACTGATGCATGTCCGAATTGCTTGTGAAGTTTCAGTAAAGCTTTGTGTTTTTGTTCCTTAGTCATATTCTCTGTGATGGCCAGGACCACATTCTCATATGTATCGCATGGGGACTCATTATCCATTATGTTCAGACAGTAGTGTCCTGAGGAGGTCATCTCCAGAGCTATCGGTTGCTGAAACATTATTGCTGTATCATTCTCCAAGTTCAACACAGCTCCTGCTCTCTTTAGCGACATTTTACTCAGCAGTAAAGGGATGTCAGATGGGACCACTTCTGTTTCTATACAGCATTTTGTTTCTCCTATCTTGGCTGGTATCTTGACCTTTTTTGTCGAATGTACAACTCGCCCATCCCCAAACTTGAAAGGCTTGCTACTCTCTGTGATAACTATTTTCTGTATTTCTTTCTCATTTAGTCCCCCTACATAGTTATTCAGCCATTTTTCACCACAGACAGTCCTTGTGCACGCCGTGTCAATGACAGCTGATCCCAGAGCCTCAACGATTAATATTTCTGTATCCGATTCCTTACAAAACAGCGTTACATTACACTCATCAGGTTCTTCTGTGCATTTATTTTCTTCTGTCACCTTTACATGTTCTTTCTTATGTGGGCAATCTTTCACCCAGTGGAATGTGCTTTGACAAATCCCACACTTTGTTCGTCTTCCGTACTTATCAAGTGGATTTGTGCCTGCGAGTGGTCCTCTAGCTTGCACACTTTGGGCTCGTGGGTGCGGTTTTCTTTGGTCTGTGTAGTAGGCTGCATCCTGACTCACGTTAATGGCTCACGCGTTCTGCTCATATTTTTCTCCGAATATACGTTTCAGTGCTGACTTCATATCATCAAAAGTGTGCTTACCACATGCAGTCAATGCCAGTTGCTTGTCTTTCACATCAAGACCTGCTGTATCCAGTAGTTTAAACGCCAAAACAGCGTCGGGCAGAACCATCTCGAATTTACGGATCCTGTTGTATTTCTGTTCAAAATCAACAATAAAGTCCACCATCCAGACGCCATTTTCCCTCGATATTCGATCAAACTCAGAATAGGCTTCGTAAGCCCGGTCTTTCTCTTCTCTCAAAAAAACCTTGTCAAGTTCCCCAATCAAAGTGGTCATTCCATCAGCCTTATTTAGATCATCCACATTTATTCCTAAAACAGTATCCCTCGCTCTACCTGTCAACGATAGAGCCACAGCCAACGCTTGCTTTTTCTTGTCCAAGTTCGTCACCCATCTCCATATTTCCACTTCATTTTTCCAGTTTTCATACGGCTTCTTTTCATCAAATCCAGGAGGCTGTCTGAAGTCATTCGAGGCAGCCATCCTCTGCTACCAATCTTAGGTTCAAATAAGACAACTGTACTTATTTAACTGAGTTTTATTTGCGCTCTCAACAGCAAGTGGCTACAGCCTACCGAACATTTCAACAACAGCCTTTTACTAGCTGCGCGCCTCCCTCCTAACAGCAGGGTTACCGTACAGACTGCAGTAGAAGTGACTAACAAAACAGGCTTCCGTATTAACTGTATTATAGGTACCAACAAAAGTTAACTTAACAAACTTAACATTTATGATATTCTGTATGAGTTGTCAGTGGCATTTATGTTCAGTATTGTTAGAAGTGTGAAGGAATGGAGTAATATGTGGAAATTATACAGGCCAGAAAAGTAGGAGCCGTCAGTATGTGATGAGTGAGTCCAAATATGCATACGACAGAGAGCGCTTCTGACCTGATTTGCTTTTTCATATTTTCCAACAGATTCCCAACAGAAATTAAATGTGTTGCACCAGAGTGAGCTTCACGTCATTCTTGTCCGTGTAACACACATCAACAAAGGATGAGAAATTGATAATTGAGGTAGAGACTGTTTAGTGTATGAGTATTTATAATGGTAGAGTATTTGTATTGAATACATATGCTATTTGTTCCTAAGCAATTTAGCTAAGTAGGCCAAAGCATTTGAGTACTTCTTCTGCCACTGCAATGCTGCAGAAGTCATGTCACTTTTTATTGATGCCATTATTGTTTAAATGACTTAACCAGCTGCATTGAAAACCGAGTGTACAGAAATATGTTAAAATACAATTGTGTGGGGTTAGCAATGATGTTACTGATCACAGAGCATGTTTCCATCGCGTGTCTAGTATAAAGGCGTCTGCTGTTGGTCATTAAACATGATGGTCCTGTACTTTGACCCACATCCTCTGTGGCCATCATATCAGAGGTCAGTAGATACGCAGCAGAAGGAAGGTTCCTGGCACACGTTGACACGCTTTGGGTGATGGTGGTCCTTTCTGTGAACTTCCTGAAATGGTTATTCACGACTTTTTTCAGTGTCAGAGAATTATGTTATATTTATTTTAACACTGGAATGACCAAGGCCGTCTTTTTGGTGGTTTTGGATTTTCAAAGTTTAATAACTTTGCGGAAAAAAAAGATACAGACCTACCGCTCCATGAATGCTCCTAAAATTGCATAGATTTGCATCAGAATTAGTTTTACATAAATTATAAAAACAGTTATGATAAGATCTACCTAAGATGACCATGAGCTGTCAAAAAGACGAGTCGCAATTTGTGCATGATCGTGCGCTTCATGTCAGTATTTATGACATGTGTTGGTCGCATCAGTACCTTCGTGAAGTTCGTGGCTCTGTCCTAGAAACACACTAGCATTCTCCAGTGCAGAGAAATAGTCTAAAGTTGATTTCTGATTATTGCCAACATGTCTGGTTACAGACACACCATGACTACCACCAGTATTTACTGGCGTTGGACAAAGGCCATTTTAAATTGTTTGAAAATAGTATTAAAATTTGTTACAATGTTAATTTTGGTGTCAGTTAGTTTCATAACAGACATACTAACATATGCATTAATATCTCAGTTGGGTATTTATCTTGACAGACTATAGAGTTTAAAAACCATGGCGGTCAAAATGACCGCCCACGGTCGTTCTAGTAGTTTTTAAGTTCCAGTCATTGTTTGGGACTGTTATAATATTTATTTTCAGTTCTTTTTTTACATTTCACATTTTATAGACCTTGTTACATTTATTAGACTAGCAATATGTTTCCTGTTTTTTTTTTTTTTTTTTCAAGTAATATTTTCACTTTTCCACTTTTGCTGTTCAAGTTCGATCATGTTTCTCTGAGGTTTAAATGATTTAAAAATAGTATTATAGTTGTTAAAATTTTAATTTTGGTGTCAGTCATTTCCTAACATACATACTAACATATGCAATGCATTAATATCTCAATTGGGAATTTATCTTGACAGAATGTAAAGTTTAAAAACTGGCGGTCATTTTGACCGCCCATGGTCGTTTTAGGTAGGAGTGAAACTCTGGTCGTTCTAGTGTTAAACATGTATAGGATGCTGGTGGAGAGTTGAACGATGGGGAATGACAACCTTATGCAATAGTAATCGCTCTGTAAAGAGGCACAGCATGTGGGTTTTTTTGTTGGTTTTACCAAAGGTTTGGCTGACCCGAAGGAGTTAAAATGGTTTCCTATTCTGTGGCGTTGTTAAAAACCATGGTTTTCTTGAGCCTTAATGCAGAGTTAGTCATGGAAAATTGTACTTGATGGGTGGATTTACCAGACGGGCCTACCGGGCCCAGGGGCCCAAGGGCTCAGGGGGCCCTTAAGCCAGAGTCTCTGCGTGAAGTTGCTGTTATTAACTTTGCATTTCTTGTCACATAGTCGAAGGGCTTAGTCATCCATGTCAATAACAGAGCCCCAAAAGACCTACTGAAAATCTGAAGGAAACTGTGTGTCTTAGTTAATATGCTGTTGGTGTTAGGTGTGGGTGGGTGGGGGGCTTTTACGTGTCCGTGCCCAGGGGCTCATTGTCTCATAATCTGCCTATGGAGTTAATGTGTTTCAGTTTAAGAAATGATGTGGTCACTTTTTTGCTGAATGTTGTATGTATGGCGGGAGAGGAGGGGCTGACCCTTTGCATTGAAATGCCAAGTGAATCTAGGCCAGGAGAGCTGGTGGTTTTGTAGATATTATGCATGTGTGTTTGTTTACCTGTGCGCATGTACATAAATGCAAAAAGTAAGCAAGCAAGCACATTTTTTATTTATATAGCACTTTTAAAAACATACAGTTACGTAGTGCTTTACACTCAATACACAATACGAATAAATGCATGAAATAAATTGAATGAATATAAAAACATGGCATAGGGAGTGACAGACCAAGCTAAAAATGAGACAAAACAGAAGTCAGGGGTGGGAATCTATAAAAAGGCTTGCCTGAAAAGATGTGTTTTTAGAAGCCGCTTAAAACAGTCCAAAGATTCAGCGAATCTAATGGATTGAGGGAGATTATTCCAGAGGCTTGGAGCTAAAACTGCAAAGGCGCGGTCACCTTTCATTTTGCAGACAGAGTGAGGAATGGATAGAAGACCGAGGTTTGAGCATCGGAGTGGTGGGGAAGTGGAATGAGGAATGAGGGGATCAGAAATGTAACTGGGGGCAAGATCTTGCAGTGTTTTAAATGCAATCAATAAGATCTTATAGATTATTCTGTATTTTATGGGAAGCCAAAGGAGGGATGCAAGAATAGGGGTAATGTGGGACCTATGGCTAGTTCTAGTTAGTAGTCCAGCAGCTGCATTCTGAACCAGCTGTAGCCGATTTAAAGTAGGTTGGTTGAGGCCAGAGTAGAGGGAGTTACAGTAATCTAGACGGGAGGAAATGAAAGTGTGAATTTATTTTTCGATATCCTTAAAAGAGAAAATATCCCTGATTTTTGCAATATTTCATAGCTGAAGAAAACAGGATTGGACAAGCTTAGTAACATGGTGATTGAAAGACATTCTGGTCAAAGATGATACCAAGATTTTTAGCGGTAGGTTTGATGTTTGAATGAGGTGGACCAATAAACTGATCAACTGCCGTGGCAAAGTTCTCAGGACCAATTAAGAGAACCTCAGTTTTGTCAGGGTTTAGTTGGAGGAAATTAAGGGACATCCAGTCTTTGATGGCAGCTAAGCAATCATGGAGGGGGGACAGTTGATTCAGGTTATTGGGTTTAGCAGAGAAATAGATCTGAGTATCATCGGCATAACAGTGGTATGGCATGTCTTGAAAGTGACTAAACAAATGACCCAGAGGAAGCATGTATACAGAGAAGAGGATTGGCCCAAGGACAGACCCCTGAGGGAATCCACACAGTAGGGGAGCTGACGAGGATACAACATTGTAAATACAAAAAAGTGTGGGTGTAGGATATATTTCCTTAAGTTACTATATTGCATAACATTTCCCCTCTTCCCCCACTGCCTCTGGCCATTTCTCCCATTTCTCCATGTTGTGATTTCCCAACCAGGTGGGTGGACGTGCCCACACACAGGGCTCGGCCTGGAGGGTGAAGCCCGGGTCGCAGGAACATAATCACACCTCTAGGCGCTCGTAACAGCACATAAATTATTCCTTTTTGTCCCTTTTTTTTCTTTTGTATTCTTATAAATGTATATGTATTTTTTTCATTTGTTAATTCTTTGTCTCACCTAATCGTGTTCTCTCTCTCTCTCTCTCTCTCTCTCTCTCTCTCTCTCTCGTTGTATCATCGCCCACTTACTTTATTCCACTGCTGCAGTGGTGGGTTGTTTCTCATCTCAGGGATGGCTAAAAATACAGAAGGAGAAATAGATAGAGATTAGGGTGGTGGTGGATGAAGACAGACTGACAGAGAGAGAGAGAGCGAGAGAGAGAGAGAAAAAAAACTGCACAGACTGTTTGATATTTTATGCACACACATGCATGTGTGCGCGCACACGCACACACAAACACATACAAACGCAATTTGCTCTGCCTTGATCCATCTTCTTAATATAGCGGTCTCACCAAAGGCCTAATTAGTCTTACTGCTCTGATCCTAAACTTAAAGCAGCTTTAGGTTGAATACCTCAATCTGTTACACTGCGTGTCAGGCCAAATTTCGCTGTTCTGGGTACATCCGGCAAACCCAAACTGGCGATTATTGAGAGGTGATCTGGGCTGAGACAACCTAGTTGCCTTCAAAGTTTTTTTTTTTTTTTAGAATATTGACATAACGACTACTGCTGTGACCACCGGAGGAGAAGAAGAAAAGCTAATTTCCTGCTGATAATTCCCTGCCGATAACATTTGGCGGCTAACATGAGCAGACAGATTCAGACATTGGGTTCTAGGAATGACTGACCTGCAAAGAGTCGACATTTTTTTCTCACAGTTAGATGTTTGGTTTTATTTGGCTTTTTTGGGGGGGGGGATTCCCCCCCCTTTTTTTTCACCCCAGTTGTACTTGGCCAATTACCCCACTCTTCCGAGCCGTCCCGGTCGCTGCTCCACCCCCTCTGCTGATCTGGGGAGGGCCGCAGACTACCACATGCCTCCTCTGATACACGTGGAGTCGCCAGCCGCTTCTTCTCAACTGACAGTGAGGAGCAGTGTTGTAGTCGAGTCACTAAACCTTGAGTCTGAGTCTAGTCTCGAGTCCCCAGTGTTTGAGTCCGAGTCCCAAAAGAACAGTCTGAGTTGAGTCCGAGTCAAGTCCCCATTACCTGAGTCTGAGTCCAAGTCATTAAGGTTGAATCTGAGTCGAGTTCCAAGATGGGCTCCAGTGCTCCACTATGGCACCGTAAAAAAGCTGACATACAAATAAAAAGGTACATTAAACAAAAATGACACAGCTGTCACCACTTCAAAGGGAGTTTATTTACTTTGTGACACAATAGCCAAACAAAAAAACTAACGAAAACAAAAAACAGTCTTTATCGATTAACAAGTCCGAGTCCTCATCTCCAATTTACGAGTCCAAATGCAGTCAATGTTCGAGTCCAAATCCGAGTCATCAGTGCTCGAGTCCCAAGTCGAGTTACGAGTCCTAAAAATCAGGACTTGAGTTGGACTTGAGTCCGAGTCCTGGACCCAAGTACTACAACACTCGTGAGGAGTTTCACCGGGGCATGTGGGAGGATCACACTGTTCCCCCAGTTCCCCCTCCCCCCTGAACAGGCGCACCGACCGACCACAGAAGGCGCTAGTGCAGCGACATCTGGCTTCCTACCCGCAGACACGGCCAATTGTGTCTGTAGGGACGCCCAACCAAGCTGGCGGTAACACAGGGATGTGAACTGCTGATCCCCATGTTGGTAGAATACGGAATAAACCGCTCTGCCACCTGGACGCCCCTTGTTTGGTTTTATTTGTATCTGCCGTAACAGATACAAATAAAACCAAAAAAACTGCCTTAACTTAACATCTACAAAAAGACCTCAGGTAGAAATGAGGAGCAAGGGTGTTACGCAAAAATCCGATGCTTGAGTTGAGATTAGTTTAGATGCAAAGTAATGTAGAGTTGAAAGAAAGAAAGAGGGGAAAAATGCAAGAAAACAGGTACTTCAAGAAAAAAGATAACCCAGGAGCAAATATATATCAACTTGGTTATTGTGTTGACCTTCCTGAAATATTTTCTGGCCAAAGTGTCGACAGTGTGCTCAGCATCACTGCCTGGAACACAAGCATCCTTAAAGCGTGTTCCAGGTCTGCAGAGATGAAAAAGCTTTAATAGATCTTCAGGGGGCGTTGGCACCATTCATCTGACCCACGAACAGCAGTCAACCATCACATTGTCACCACCACCAATGGCCAGTCATTAGGCTGTGTTTTCACACAGTTTTAATGCTCATTAGTGCTCACACACACACAAAGTTTATGAGTAAATACAAAACACGGTGTCTGTTGATTGGACAAGTGAAATGTCAGAGGTGTCATCGTCGGAGTCACAGGAGTGCTCTGCGGAATAGTGATGCGCTGTAAATTACAACCCAGACAAATTTAGCTCACAGCTTGTGTGTTTGCACGTGTGTGTGTCTCCAGTTGGGAGTTTATCCAAAACAAAGTGCGATAGAGCGAGCTAGAGAGACAACGAGAGAGAGAGAGAGTCGGGTCAGAAACAAAGACAGACTGACAGATCGCTATCGACCAACACATTAGCAAAATGACTTGGATTTAGACAGAGAGGTAATCAATTATAGCCATTAACCCCAAACCCTCCTCTCCTTGTCTCCCATTATAAATTAATCCTGCAACTGTTCCTATTCCCATAATAGCCACCGCAGCCTATCGAGCCTGCTTACACACAAACGAATAAACTATTTATGAACTGATAAAGGCATTACTCAGCCTTTAGAAACAGTCATGTAAACGGCTTTATTGGGTTATCAATAACAGCTCCAAATTTGGGTAAGCGTTAACTGATTACAGCAACTGGGGTTTTTCCTCAATCTTTCGATCTATTCACAAATGTAAATGCAGTAGTTGGCTTATCATCATCTCTTAATTGCTCTGTTAGATGCAGTGAACCAGTTGTTTGAAGCCCCATGTTTTGAGTGAGAACATACTACCACTGAACTTACGGCATCATATGTTCAGTTTATATGAACATACAGTAACAGCCCTGCGCAGGGGGCTTTTGCAGGGCTGGAAAAGTCTGGAGTTACAAGTTACTGATTTTCAGACTGGGCGGCACAGTCGCCTCACAGCAAGAAGGTCCTGGGTTCGAGCCCCGGGGTAGTCCAACCTTGAGGCTCATCCCGGTTCGTCCTCTGTGTGGAGTTTGCATGTTCTCCCCGTGTCTGCGTGGGTTTCGTGGGAGTCGGGGGGCTCTGGTTTCCTCCCACAGTCCAAAGACATGTAGGTCAGGTGAATCGGCCATACTACATTTGATGAAATGAGATGAATGAATATCGATCCTTTAATCAAAATATTGCCTTTAACCAATCACATCCAGTAATCAGATTATTGATGTCCATGTAAATATACTCGTGGCCTGCAGAATGCTGTACCTGCACCTGAAAAGGCCCATCATAAAGCACAGCTACTTGGCAGAGCTCTCTGTTCACCTTCCATTTGCCAAGAAGAGAACATAAATTCAGATATTCACCTATTTCCTCTCAGTAATTTAGCAAAATTGCACCGGTGGCGCTGTACGCTGTCAGTACTGCTAGCATTGACTGCAGTGCGTCTGTTGCACGCATGCTGAATAAAGATAAGGTTATGATTTCCTTGCTTGTGGAAGACAAAAGTGAAATGCAGTGGTACACCATATTGTAGCGGTAAGAGAAAGCAACCTGAACACAAACGTGCTTAATGACTGTCACAGGAAACAATCGGTGACCGTCAGCAGGGTCCATGATCTTGATGTTGCTTATATGGATCAACAGCTGGATGACAGCCAGATGTCTTACACAGCGTGAGTGTGGAGTCGCATGTGTTTTAATAGCCATGGTGTAGTGTTTTAATAACATGCAGCCAACTGGCCTGGATTTATAGTACTCTCAGATGGTCTGTGTGTGTGTGTGTGTGTGTGTGTGTGTGTGTGTGTGTGTGTGTGTGTGTGTGTGTGTGTGTGTGTGTGTGTGTGTGTGTGTTTTAAGCATATGGATTGGTACGTGCACAAGCATGAGTACATCCTGATATGTGCAAAAACCACACTGCCAGTCCTTGCCCTTTTGAAGGAATCAATTTGGGGCAGTCAAGCCGAGGAGATTGAAATGGCTGATAACAAGACCGAGTCAAGAAAATGCTGGAGAGAAAGAGACGGGGCGAGGATTTAGCCATAGCAAATCTTATTCTATATCTTATTGTTTTTTTTTTCATTTTCAGTAGTGTCTACGGTGTGTGTGTGTGTGTGTATATATATATATGTAGCATTTTTTATGTAACCTGTGCTTGGCAGAAAAGTATTTTATTATTTACAGACCTGATATATCCACCTTGAACAATAGAAACGAATTGGCCACCAGCTGTAGACACCGAAAAAAATATCTCCTTTGCAACCACAAGTAAAATGTCTTTATTACCCCCCCCCCCATTAGATGATACACATGTGACATTTATTAGATGTTGTATTTTTTTACATTTTAACTGTGCCCCAACACCACCCCACTCACTATATGATGTAGTACATAAATTACCCCATTTGACATTACCTTGTTATATTCTAAATGTAGGCCATTTCAACAGTGCCCTGGTCATTAATGCGTTTTCAAAACAAGCCCCAGCCCCTTACCCCATTGGTTGTAATGTTTTCTACCCCTCCATTTGTTGCTGTGCGTCGTAACTACCTACCCCATTGGTTGTAATAGTTCAGATGTTTTCTCCTCTTACTGGTCGCTGTCCACCAAAATTAGGGGCGTGACGCAGGGCAACATGTACTGTGTGTTTCCTTTGTTGAGTCACATTAGCAGCCGATGAGTGTGCGACGCACGAAACAAGCTTGTACTGCTATGTATTAAAAGGTTTTTTTCCCTACATCTATGTATGTATATATATATATATATATATATATATATATAGTGCGTGTGTGTGTGTGCACATGGAGGTGGGTGGGTGGGGGGTTCATGCAGTATGTGTGCGTACCATTGCACAGTAACTTTCATCCCTCTATGTATTGATTGACTGAACCAGCATGTGCGGTTACTGAATTTATCATCATATGACCTACAATACTGCCACAGTGTCCTCGCATTCCTCTGCTTTCTCCACTATTTGTTTTCTTCTGTCCTCTCTCTTTCCGTCGCTCTTCTTATCGGGTCTATCTCCTTTCCTTAAAGCTGCCCCCTTTCTCCCCCATTAGCCACATTTCTCCCCTTTTCTCGGCCATCCGTCTCTGTCCGTTCCTCGCCTTTTAATTTGATCCCCCCCCACCCGCCATCATCTGATATTTCCTCTATACGTTTTCCTCTTTTTTCCTCCTTATCTGACATTCCCACTTCTTTAGCTCCATTATTTTTTTTTTCCACAGAGGTTCGGATCAATAGAAAAGAACCGTCAAAATGTTCTAATTCAACTAAAGAATCTATATTCGTTTGCTGGCCTTTTACTCTGAGTTTAGCCTTTCACATGTTGGGTGATGCTTTTTTTTTTTTTTTGCATTTGCTATAAAATCAGAACAAAATTAAAACACATAAATTTCTGACATCACTTATCACTTTAATAGTCATGCATTCTATACTTTCTATTTCTGCTGGAAATAAGAAATGTAAGTATAAAAGGAAAATTTCAGCTTTTCATTGCTTTTGAAGAGAGCTCTCCTCCAAGGCAATTTTTTTCCTGATATTCATGATGTCATCAGACACTCATTTGCATACAGCCAATCAGAGCAAACCATCAAACTATGTAACCCCGCCCACCTTTGCCACCTACCACTGTCTGTACTTGTCACTCAAAGGCCAGCTTATTAATATTAATGATTACACCACTCTCTTGTCTTCAAGACAATTGAGAACAATTATGGATTAAGTTTAAAAAAAACAATATTACTTACAAATAACATTTTTTGCTGAATGTTGTATTATCTCATGCTCAAGGTTTTTAGACATAAAAATTTAAATCTGATTGCTGTTTTCAATCCAAACATTTTTGTGTTTTTCCACGTTATCTCTTTTTCTCTCGTTGTAGCCTCCCTTATTTTTTGTTAACTGTCCAGGTGCAAATTATTATTGCGTTTTTGAGTCACTGTAATGAGTTGACGCGACAATGACTTTACTTCTGTCCTCCTCTGCTCCCCTCTTCCAGCCAGAGGAGCTGACTAATGTCCTGGAGATCTGCAACATCGTCTTCACTAGCATGTTCTCGTTGGAAATGATCCTCAAACTCACAGCGTTCGGCTCTTTCAACTACTTGAGGAACCCCTACAATGTGTTTGATGGAATCATCGTTATCATAAGGTACGCTGAAATGATGTGAGCGCAATGAAGGGGCAGATTTTAAACGCAGTGTCTGGTTGCGCATTGCACATAATGTGTGGTGGTACCACCAGAGCGTCACTGACATGGGGTGAGAAAGGTTTAGAACTGCGTTTACAAGTACCCCTTCCTTTATAATAGATAAGATACAGCCTTAATGTAAGACTCAGAATCCTTTATTTATCCCCGAGGGGAACATGGGTTCTGTTACAGACACTCATGCTAATAACTAAAAACTAACAAGATACAAGATGAGAAAATAGAAACAAATACGGACAAGAAAAACAAACGGATAGAAATAAAAGATAAAATAGGAATAGAAATAAGAACAAATATATCAACAAGCATGGTACACACAACACCCTATCTATACTGCACTACCGCAGCACAAAACAAGCGGCACAAACAAAACCCGACAGGGCCGGTCCAGTGACCATTAACTCTGAGTGCCTGACAGTCTGAGTCCGAGGGAGGAGTAGTAAAGTTTGATGGCCGCAGGCAGGAATGACCTCCTGTGGTGCTCTGGTGCTTTTCGGCAGAATGAGTCTATTACTAAAAGTACCCCTGTGCCCAACCAGCGCGTCATGAAGTGGGTGGGAGACATTGTCCATGATGGCACATAACGTCAACAGCGTCCTCCTCTCAAAATAAGTTAATGAATGTAACTTATACATTAGAGAAACCTTACTGTAATTGTACAATCCACCAGCCTGTTTCACTGTGTCGTAATTTACAGCAGGGAATAGTAGAGATAACGCGCAATAGAGGAACACGTCCATTGTTGTCTTTGGAAGTGTGAAATCCAGTACACATCAACTCCGACAGATATTCCACACAATGGGAGTGTATGATAACAACTCATCTCAACTTTAACTGCACTCTCATTTTGAATTTTGAAAAGAGCAGTGTCATTTCATCTGCATCACCATCACCACTACCACCATCATCAACGCCCCCATCATCGTCATCATCACCATAACCATCAACATCATTATTGTCAGACACTGTAGGAGAAGATAAAAAAAAAAGTATTTCAGTTGAAGCGCTGAGGAAACAATAATGAGCATCACATACAGCTCGTAAAATGCAACAGAAAAATACGGCTTGTTCAGAGGCAAAGGTTGTGAATGTCATCCTCGTCTGTTTCAGTTAAATAACTGTCAATCTTTCAAGATTCAGCCTCACAAGTGTAAATCATCATTTTAATGCTACACTTGCATATTTTATGAAGTTTAAAGCCTGGTTATGTTCAAAAAGGAGGGTGAATTCTGTTTGAAATTGACATACACACCATCGATGAAGAGTTTCCACCTCCTTTAAAAGCTGCTAGTATGAACGTAAAGCTCGGCAAATTACAATTTAATGAGTCACCCTACAGTGGTACATTGGAAATTATTCGTTTGAAGGATAAAATTGTCCACTTTTGTTTGCTAAAACGGATATAATTTAGAACGACATCAACACGGTTAAGTTATTCACAGCCTATTTTGTCAAATTGTCATTATCTGTGTTCAGCCCTGTTGAAAAATACCACCTGTGAGTGTTTGGCTGTCACTCTGTCGCGATGGCGAGGCCTCGGTATCGGAAAGGCTTCAGTGTTCCTTTGTCATTTGCACGCTGAGCCCGAGGCTCTGGCTTTGATCTGCCGATATCTCCTCCATTCATCTGGCTGAGTGCCACTGATCCCCTTTATAACCCGCAGATCAAATGTGCATCAAAGCTATTGCAGCTAAACAAGATCAAATGCGCAGGCCATCACAGCAGATACATGTTGATTGGACAAATCTATGTCTCTGTTCTAATGTGCCGTCTCCTCTCATCCCCACCAGCTCCCCAAATCTCCTCAGCTATTTTGTATTCCATTGATGATGGATGTTATTCAAAGTGCTTATACCGTGCATAAAACGTCGGTGACCTGTGCTAAAACTAATCCCTCTAGGGGGCGTCCCGGTTAGCATAGTGGTCTATTCTGTTGCCCACTAGCACGGGGATCAGCAGTTCGAATCCCCATGTTACCTCCGGCTTGGTCGAGCATCCCTACAGACACAGTTGGCCGTGTCTGTGGGTGGGAAGCCGGATGTGGGTATGTGTCCTGGTCGCTGCACTAGCGCCTTCTCTGGTTGGTCAGGGCGCCTGTTCAGGGGGGAGGGGGAACTGGGGGTAATAGCGTGATCTTCCCACGCACTACGTCCCCCTGGCGAAACTCCTCACTGTCAGGTAAAAAGAAGCGGCTGGTCCGGGGCGTACTGGTGGCATATCAGTCTATTCCACTGCCTACTAACACGGGGATCGCCGGTTCAAATCCCCGTGTTACCTCCGGCTTGGTCGGGCATCCCTACAGACACAATTGGGCGTGTCTGCGGGTGGGAAGCCAGATGTGGGTACGTGTCGTGGTCGCTGCAATAGCGCCTCCTCTGATCGGTCGGGGCACCTGTTCGGGGGGGGGGGTGGCTGGGGACAATAGCGTGATCCCACCACACGCTACATCCCCCTGGCAAAACTCCTCAGTGTCAGGTGAAAAGAAGTGGCTGGCGACTCCACATGTATCGGAGGAGGCATGTGGTAGTCTGCAGCCCTCCCTGGATGGGCAGGGGGGTGGAGCAGCGACCGGGATGGCTTGGAAGAGTGGGGTAATTGGCTGGGTACAATTGGGGGGGGCTAATCCCTCTCACCCTGGCCTTGTCAGGACCATGGTGGTCCCACCGAGTGACCCAAGAGAAGGGATACCTAAGGCTGCAATCACATTGGACGACATTTAACGCGAGGCTTGCTGTACTGCCCCCCCCCCCCAAACAGTCCCAGCCCGATCACGTCGGACATGTTTTCACGTCGGACATGTTTGTGGTAGGTTTTTGCAGTACCTACTTGTGTAACATTGTTAGCGATAAGTGAATCGGCGACACAACTCTACCCATCAAACTTATTACTTTTTATCCTTCTTATTGTTGTGACTATTTGTTTCTCTAAAACATGGAGAGGCAGAGGGCGCTCCACCGCTCAGTCACTGCCTTCACACAGCTGCCGTGTGAAGGCAGTGAGTGTGTGACCTGTTTGGCACATCTCCCAGTGTGGCGTCACAACCGGCTGGATTTTCGTAATGGCTCGTATGGCTTGTTGTCTGTGCACCTGGTGGCTTTACACCAGGTCTTTAAAGCTGTGTCCAGAATTGTTCCCTCGTTCACTATTCCCTCCATATGAAACACTCAGAAGGACACTCCAAAAGACAGTAGTTACCGGATATTTTGGACCCTACTGAATCTTCCTTTTCCTCTCCCATTCTTATTCTCTCGCTCTCTGGCTACAAGGTATTTGACGGTGAAAAGAGCATACAAGCAGAGCGGAGGAGAGGCGAGCCATTGAATCGTGGTATTTTTAGTATAAAGTGGTTTACAGCCAATGGATTTTCAGTTGCATTGTGGGATTTTTTTTATGGATTTTCTCCCCAATTGTACTTGGCCAATTACCCCACTTTTCTGAGCCGTCCGGGTTGCTGCTCAACCCCTCTGCCGATCCGGGGAGGGCTGCAGACTACCACATGCCTCCTCCGATACATATGGAGTCGCCAGCCGCTTCTTTTCACCTGATAGTGAGGAGTTTCACCAGGACGTAGCGCGTGGGAGGATCACGCTATTCCCCCCAGTTCCCCCTCCCCCCTGAACAGGCGCCCTGACCGAGCAGAGGAGGCGCTAGTGCAGCGACCAGCACACATACCCACATCCGGCTTCCCACCCGCAGACATGGCCAATTGCGTCTATAGGGACACCTGACCAGGCTGGTGGTAACACGGGATTTGAACTGGTGATCTCCGTGTTGGTAGGCAACGGAATAGACCGCTACACTACCCGGATGCCCGATGTAAACAGCATTTGATTAAATCTTTTTTACATGCTATTTTAGAGCTCTCAAGTAGTTCTAGTGAAAGCTATTTTTCCTCATATTTGAGTACATTTTCCCAAAGAGTAATCCTACTTTTACTCATGTATGGTTTTCCAGTACTTTATACACCTTTGTATTCCTTCCATTCATCCATCTCTCCATCTGTCCATACCTTCCACCGCTCATCTATTTATTCACCCATCCATCTTTACAAACAAACTCTCCTGCTTTAATTTCTTCTCAGCATTTCTCTTATATCTCCAACCTTTACCTCCTCTTCCTTCAGATGAATAGATACTAGAAAGAATAAATGCATTTATTGAACCCATCACTGCCACTCTTTCAGTCTAATCCGGTGCTTTCACTTATTTGGGATGTGTGTGATGTTCCCTGCTTGTTTGGTCGGTCATCTCTCGGTCCAGTGTGTGTGAGATCATCGGCCAGTCGGACGGCGGTCTTTCCGTGCTGAGGACCTTCAGACTATTGCGGGTACTGAAACTGGTGCGGTTCATGCCGGCTCTGCGGAGACAGCTGGTGGTCCTCATGAAGACCATGGACAATGTGGCTACCTTCTGCATGCTCCTCATGCTCTTCATCTTCATCTTCAGGTAGGATGGCATGTGCATGACCACAAAGATTGATCAGGCCCGTCTCCCTTGACATTTTCTCATATTGTCTTCCACTTATTGGTACCCAGTGGAGTTTTCCTTGTAAACAACTCGGTAGTGTTTACATGCAAAGTGTCTTATCAAAACACATCTTGTGTGTATATGAGGTCTAACAAACATGTTGAACACAGTTCCTACTTCAGAAAAATTTGCAAAGCCTTTTTATTTCTAATGTTTTCAAAGCTGCATTGTTTACAGTCTTCCTCTTTGCTTCTATTAGCAGATATGTCACCTTACTGCGACCAACTGTGGAATTGCCCTGCCAGTATTTATTTTTGTTTTTTATTTTCT
Organism: Lampris incognitus; assembly: GCF_029633865.1. NCBI lineage: Eukaryota > Metazoa > Chordata > Actinopteri > Lampriformes > Lampridae > Lampris > Lampris incognitus. Next base: position 7,219,211 of record NC_079215.1, on the reverse strand, counting down.
GTGTTTGTCTTTTTTTCCCTCCAATATTTATTGCGGCCGAGCTGACGTTTCTTTGCTTTTGTTACAGCTGCCATGCTTCCTCCAGTCAACAGGTTGTCTTCCTCTTCCTCCTGCTTCTTCTTCTTCGTGTTTTATGTCCAGAAATGTGTGACATGTCACCTCCATGCTTGTGATATGCGTGTGCTGAAAAAACACGGGATACTAACATGGGGACCTGCTTTAATTGTGCTCTGTAGCACTACTAGTGGTAGAACATTTCATTGGAAACCTTTAAGATTCAAGATTCTTTATTTGTCACGTTTCATTATGCGAGTACAAGAGAGTAAAATTCTTGTGTTTCGGCTCCTCAACACTGCAGCAACAATAGTAATGAAATAACAAAACAACAAAAAAAGCAGTGATAATGATAACGAGTAGTGTGTGGTGTGTGTGTGTGTGTGTGTGTGTGTGTGTGTGTGTGTGTGTGTGTGTGTGTGTGTGTGTTGAGAGGGAGTCAAGATGTTCAACACAAATACATTGTCCCGCTTTGCATTTTTCTGTACATCTTAGAGGATGAGGGAGAGAAAGCAGGGCAGCAACAGACAGAGCTTTATTGTTTCCACCTCATCAAGGTGTTTGTGTTTGCAACTGTCTCTCCAGATGTTGATGATGATGATGATTTATTTCGAGCATATAAATAAGCAGGATATAGCATACAGATAAGCCATTGCCAATAATCTGAAGTGATCAACAAATCCACACATCAAACTCGGCGAACAGATCGCCGCATGCATATTTGTTACATGTTGAAAAAGGAGTAGGAGGAAGTATACACTTCTATTTTCCTGCCCCTTCTCACCTACTCTTAAGTTAATTCAGCTACTATTACTACTACTACTACTTTCAGCTGTTCCCATCAGGGGTCGCCACAACATATCATCCGTTTCCATCTCTTCTTGTCCTCTGCGACTTCCTCTGTCACACCAGCCACCTGCATGTCCTCTCTCACCACATCCATAAACCTCCTCTTTATGGATGTGGTGAGAGAGGACATGGGTGTTCCTTCCTCTTCTCCTCTTCCCCGGCAGCTCCATATTCAGCATTCTTCTCCCAATATACCCAGCATGTCTCCTCCACACATGTCCAAACCATCTCAATCTTGACTCTCTTGCTTTGTCTCCAAACCATCTAACCTGAGCTGTCCCTCGAATATACTCGTTCCGAATCCTGTCCTTCTTCATCACTCCCAATGAAAATCTTAGCATCTTCAACTCTGCCAGCTCCACCTCCTGTCTTTTCGTCAATGCCACTGTCTCCAGTATAAGTAGTATATTTATACCTACTTCTAAGACTGAGCCCAGACACCCTTGTATCCGTGATCTCTTTCATTCGGTCATTACCCAAAGCTCATGACCATAGGTGAGGGTTGGAACTAAGATTGACTGGTAAATTGAGAGCTTTGCCTTCTGGCTCAGCTCCCTCTTCACCACAACGGTCCGGTACCATGTCCCCATTACTGCTGATGCTGCACCAATCCGCCTGTCAATCTCCCGCTCCATCCTACCCTCACTCATCAACAAGACCGCGAGATACTTGAATTCCTTCACTTGAGGCAACAACTCATCCCCAACCCAGAGGGAGCAATCCACCATTTTCTGGTAGAGAACCATGGCCTCAGACTTGGAGGTGCTGACTCTCATCCCGGCCATCATGTTTGTGTAAAGTCCAATACATTACAACCGTAACTGCCATTGAATCATGTGTCACAGTCACAGGTACACAGTACACCAGTACCGTGAAGATTCTTTCAAGAAAAAAAAAGAGAAAAAAACACTTTTGTGGCTCCATGATTGAATGTTACACAAATTAGCTGTGGTGTATTTCAGTGGTATTATCTGTCTCTGTTCTGCATTCTCTGAATCGTCTTTAAGAAACTCAGTATCACATGTAGTGTTTATGGAGTGTTATGACCCTAATTTCAGTTCAACAGATAAATGCTTATGTAGTGATCACACATACACACACACACACACACACACACACACACACACATTAGTTGTCCGTGACCCAACGGTGGACATGATATGCTGATGTATTTCATGCTTTTTTCATGGCAGAGCTGTAATAAGAGTGTATTTTTGTGTTCCTGCAGCTTCTATAGTAAAAAGTTCTTTGGTTTCCCAAGATAACATAAGTCCAATAATTTGACTAATTTCTGGATGATCCATTCAGGTTTTCATGAATTCAGCTTGGCTGAGCAGAACCTTCATTTGCAGTATGTGCTTTATACGAATCTGTTGTTAAGTCACGTCTGTGCCTTTTTTTGTCCTAGTATTCTGGGGATGCACATCTTTGGCTGCAAGTTCAGTCTGAGGACAGAGGCTGGAGACACTGTGCCAGACAGGAAGAATTTTGACTCTCTGCTCTGGGCCATTGTCACTGTCTTTCAGGTAATTGAAAACACACACTTGCTCGTACACATGCTTGTATGTGGTCTGAATGGATGTTTTTACAGAAATACATGTACAACAAATATACACGATACATGAGCTCTCTCTCACTCTCTATCTTTCTCTCTCTCTCTCTCTCGCTCTCTGCACTGCATGCTGGGAGGTTGGGTGTGTGAGCGTGAGTGAGGGTGTTGAATGAGCTTGAGTGTTTTTTTGGGATAGTTCACTGTTTTTTTTGTTGTTTTTTTTAACTGCCTTTCACTTTTCTTCTGTCTATGGTAAGGTACGAGGAGTTTACTTTTACTTTGTTGCTGGTTGTTGGAAAGTGACTGGAGTCACTGGTCGGAGTTTGGTGGTGTGCAGTATGGCGTTCCTCCCTGGTGAGGGTTCACCTCCCGTGTATATTATACACAGGAGGTGAACCCTCGAGTCGTGGCTGACTCGCAGTACACTGTTGAACAGGTTCTCCTGGCTGTAGGAGAACAAGGTTGGCCATGAGAATGTCACATATGGCTCTCGGATGAATAAAGCCATGGTGGCTTTTGTCCAAGAGCAGCGTTTGGTCCACCGGGGCAACAGGGAGAAAAAGTAGGAAGAAATCTCAGGGAGAGCAACAGAGGACGGATCTCTCTCCGAAGATGGACAACGTGCAGTGGATGTTGTGTTTAAACCTCACAAGAGCTGGACTTAACTAAGATAGGGTGTCTCAGATCAGGAGGACAGTGGAAAACGGCTTCCATTTTGAGCCAAGAGACTGGTTTTAAATCTCGTCGTCTAATGGAGAGGTTGTTGGAGGAAGTGATCAGTGCACTTCCTGGTTTCTTCAGAGAGGCACTAGGAGCAGAGTGTGGAGAGGATCAGCCAGTTATGCAGCCTGGTTTTCCATCTTTGTCCATCCGTGCTGCAGTGAACGAGCAGGAGGAAGTAAATGGGGCTCTTGTGTCTTTTCAAACACCAGAACCACAGGACTTCTCAAGAACATCACAGAAGACCTTGTATGCAGTCACTGTAAAGGTTCTCAGCAGGACATCACTAGCTGGTGTACAGGAGTCGAGGTGGTTGGGTGTGTTGATACCAGGTTCATCTCCCAAAGGCAGCTGGAGGTTCCTGTACAAGCCCCCCATAGAGAAACGCACATGGCTCTACAGTGGAGGGTGGTACATGGGGCTGGCGCTATGAACAGACATGTGGCACATACAGATCCTAGAGCAGGGAGTCACTGTTTATACTGTAATGATGTAGAACCTCTACAGCACTTGTGGCTCAGCTGTCCCAGATTGAGCCGTCTTTTCTCTGTGCTGCAGTGGTGGCTCAGGGGTTTAGGAGAGGTTTTCAAAGACAGCCTGTTTGTCTTTGGTCCTAGGTACACAGCAGCACAGTGCAGATGTGTCACCTTGGTTAACCTTCTGATAGGTCAGGCAGAAATGAGCATCTGGCTTAGTAGAAGAAACAAAATGAAAGAGACAAGGGTCCACGGATGCTCCTCTCATGTTCAGGGGTCTGGCGGCTGCTTGGCTGAAAATTGAGCTCACATATTTCAAAATGATTCCGAACTTGGAAGAATTTGGTTCTGTTTGGGGACATGGAGATGTTCTGTGCACTGAAGAAAACCAGTTACTTATTCTTAATTTGTGAGAAAGGGAAGGTCTGTATCTTTGGTTTTGCTGTGTATGGGGCTTGTTGTTCAATATGTACAGGAGTATGTGTGTTAATTGGACCATTAAAAGATTGTTTAAAGGTCAAGCTCTCAATATAACTTATTCTCTCTCGCTCTCTCTTTCTCCCTTTCCCTCTCTCTCTCCCCCCCTCTCCCTCTCCATCCACACTATTCTCCCAGATCCTAACCCAGGAGGACTGGAACGTGGTTCTGTATAATGGCATGGCTGCTACTTCGCCACTAGCTGCCCTCTACTTTGTGGCTCTCATGACCTTTGGCAACTATGTCCTCTTTAACCTGCTGGTTGCCATCTTGGTTGAGGGCTTTCAGGCAGAGGTAAGAGGAGCTTGCCGCTGAACATGAACGCCACTCACGTTTTACTCATGGTGAATTACGGCAGGACAGGTTTGTCCTCATGTTTTGACTCATGTATTAGTTTAGTTCAACGATAATTTGATGATGTACCTCAGAGCACCTCTTAACTAATCAAACGTGGGCCCCTCCTATTCTGCCAATATAGGTGTAGTCCCTTTTATCATCAAGTGTTTTTATGTGGATTTTGGCGTTAAATAAATAAATGTGATAAATAAAAAAAGCTTGATGGACATAGTTAATATAATGTCATGTAACTAAAATTCACGTTAAATTTTATACACTCGCTTGAAGCAGATCATCTTTTTATTTGATATAAAGAAATGTCATATATTGTAGTGGAAATGCATTGCTGCACATGAAAAGTGCAATGTAAATAGAACGAAATCACATGATTAGCTGTTTCTTCATCTTTACTTGTCCATTTTTCTGGTGAGTGTGGAAGTATCGACATATAACGTGGGACACAGGCTTACGTTCAGGGCTCTGTTTGCTTAAATGGATGATGATGATGGAAGATTATGGAAACATACTGCAAATCATATGATTTATTTTGTGGCATTTAATTATTTGCTTTAAATGTATTAAAAGGGCTGATAGAAACCCTACTATTAGAAGGTCCTTAGAGATACCGAACGATAAACTCATTAAATCTGAGCCCATTTTTTTATTTTTGTATTTTCACGTTTCTTGTTTCTGTTGCTTTTCTACTATTCATTTAGTGTTTTTCTCACTATTTTATTCTATATTCATTGTTGTAAAGTCCATACCTTTTTGCTGTAGCTTTTTTCTTCATCTTAATAACTAAAATTATTATCTAAAATTAATATTATCTATTGGAGATTATGTGATGACTACATTCTCTGCTTTTCTAACACCTCAAGCAGATTTTTATTCCTCACTGGGGGGGGGGGGGGATCTCAAATGTGTTTGCACAGTCACAATCCTCCAGTGTAAGTCAGTTGGTATCGGTACTCAACTGATATTTGTTGGAATCAGTGGTGGAAAAAAAATAGATTTGATGCAGTGTTATGCTTCCTTAACATAGTCACCTGAGTGATACTTGGTGGAAAATTATGGTGTGAGTTCACCATGTCACATCAAATGTCAAAACGACGCATCACTGGAATAATGTAGTCGCCTCTAGGTTCCCTTTAACTACACACAAACGTTATAAAGGAGCAAGGCACCACAACATCAGGCAGCCGCCAACGCCCTTCTAACAGACCTGGGACCTCATGTATCAATCGTTACAATGGGCAAATTTGCGCTTAAACACCCAGGGAATTTTTTAACCCTTAAGATTGTCTGACAGGTGGTAGCAAAGCATGGTTATTTGTAATTCCTTCCTCCTAGCATGTATTGTCTACCTCTCGCAATGAGCAATCACCCAGGCCTTCAAAGACATCAGTGTTAGCCAGCTGGTGTCTAAATTCAGGGGTTACCCAGGTTCTACACTGGTCTCTTGAGACAAACTTCAGGGCTAAAAAAATCCTGTGGGTGTATATGCACAAATTTGCCCATAGTAACGATTGATACATGAGGCCCCTGGTGGTAGAATGCAGTATGCCTCTTCAAATCACAAGAGAACCAGTATTTCCCACACTTCCATGCCATCGGTGTATGGTGTGTGTGGTGTGTGAATTAATTAACTGTAAAGCACTTTGAGTGGCTGTTGCAACTAGAAAAGCGCTATAAAAATGCAACTTGATTGATTGATTGATTGATTGATTTGTGTGATGGAAACTTGTAATAAATCAAACATTTTTAGATCAATGGGTTGGCCCTTTTGAAATGCCAAAGTAAAACACATCCATCCTTCTATGTTGGACTCACTTTCTTATATGCCCACTCTCTCTCTCCCTCTCTCTCATTCTCTCTCGCTCTCTCTCTCATTCTCTCGTTCTCTTCTTTTCTCTCTCTTTCTCTCACTCATTCTGTCTCTCTATCTCGCTCTCGTTCTCTCTCTTTCTCTCTGTCTCACTCGCTCTCTCTCTATCTCGCTCTCTCTCTCGCTCTTTTGCGCTCTCGTTCTCTCTCTCGGAGCAGGATACAATAAAATTAATGCAACAAAGTGGCAACTTTTGAACTTCCTTGCTGGCGAAGCTAAACTGTCAGTATATATCACCAGAAAGAACAAGCTAGAAGGAAAACTGTGTGAAGAAATACTCCGTGTTCACCTCTCTCGTTAAAGCCAGAGTTTTAATTGATTTTAAATTTCATAAATTAATGAATAGCACGGTTGTGTTTGTAAATCAGTTGTGTTGTAATGAAGTCATTTGTTCAGCAATGAACGATGAATTAATTTTAGCGACTTTTCAGACAATGTTATTTCTGTTAGACTTTGTTTCAAAACTGCTGTAGATGTGTGATAATGTATTAAAGTTGTTTTTTTTAAAAGTCTCTCTCGCTCTCTCTCTCTCTCTCTCCCTCCTCTGTTTCTTTTTGCCTCTGATTCTCACTTTGTCAGGGAGATGCCAATCGCTCCTATTCAGACGACGACCGCTCCTCTTCCAACTTTGATGAAAGTGAGAAGCACGACTCCCTGAAGCTGTCCGGTGAGGCGACGCTGCGTTTGTCATCCACTGTTGCATCCTGGAGACATTGTGGTTATTTGTTTACCAATAAATCAGAGTCTGGAGTGACATTTAAAAGAACTGACAGAGACGGCATATAAATATAAAGGGTTTAAGACAATTTCCAAGAACATCCTTTTTGTTTAGCTTACTCATGTAGACATACCGGTGGCTGTTTTAGTGCTCCAGATCTCAGATCTATTGAAAATACAACTGATTTTTTTTAATGAATAGACAAGGTTTTATTCTGTAAGTTTATACAAATGTAGACCTACATGCTGTTCCATTCAATAGAGACCAACTTGTTTTTTCAAAACTTTATTTATTAGGGTTTCCAGACAATTAACAGATAACAGCAGCGTACCCAGTTTCTAATGAGGCTAGATGTAATTACAAAACAGAAGATAAGAGAAAGAAAAGAAACAGAACATCTGCACAAGAAAGTTAACAAAGCAAGATAAAACAAAATCTAAACAAACAAATGAACAAGCAAAACAAACAGATTTGGTCACCTGTGAGAACTAACAAATTATGTAGTTACATTACATTACAGTCATTTAGCCGATGCTTTTATCCAAAGCGACTTACAATAAGTGCATCATTTAACGTAGGAAATCAGGAGAACTACTAGTCATCAGAGGTCATAAGTGCATCTAAACAAGCATCTAAGAGCAAAATCAGTGCTAAAGTAAAAGCGCAACAAAGAGGTTGTTTTTTTTTTGAGTGAATACAATAAGTGCTAAGAACAAGTAACAGGGTAGTAGTTCTTGAAGAGGTGAGTTTTCAACCTGCGCTGAAAGATGGGCAGCAACTCCACTGTCCTGACATCAATGAGGAGTTCATTCCACCACTGTGAGCCAGGACAGAAAAGAGCCGTGACCGGGTCGATGGGCAGCAAGGGCCTCTGAGCGACGGAGCAACCAAGGGTCCCGAGGCAGCAGGGCGAAGTGGTCAGGCGGGGGTGTAGGGCTTAACCATGGCCTGGAGATAAGAAGGAGCTGTTCCTTTCACTGCCCTGTAGGCTAGCACCAGAGTCTTAAACTGGATGCGAGCAGCTACTGGGAGCCAGTGTGAGAAGGGGAGTTGTGTGGGAGAACTTGGGGTGGTTGAACACCAGACGAGCTGCAGCTTTCTGAACAAGCTCCAGAGGTCTGATGGCCGATGCCGGGGTGCCAGCAAGAAGGGAGTTGCTGTAGTCCAGCCGGGAGATGACCAGAGCCTGGATGAGCACCTGTGCCGTCTCGTCGGCGAGGAATGGGCGAATCCTCCTGATGTTATAGAGGAGAAATCTGCAGAGCGAGCAACCGATGCAACGTTTGCAGCAAACGACAGTTGGTCATCCAGGATCACACCCAGATTCCTCACAGTCCGAGTTGACGTCATCACGGTGTTGTCAATGGTGATGGCCAGGTCTCGGTGCGGGCAACCTTTTCCCGGGAGGAACATCAGCTCTGTCTTGTCCAGATTGAGCTTCAGGTGGTGTGTCATGGCAATTGTAATAGTAGTTACGGGGCAATTGTAATAGTAAACAACTAAGTGTGTATACACACACCTGCATATATGTGGAGTATGCAACAATAAAGGCAAGGCAAGTTTATTTGTGTAGTACCTTATCGTTTATTTGTATAGTACCTTATCATCGCAGAGGTCATTCAAAGTGCTTTACAGGCAAAAGGCAAGAAAAAAAGCATTATGAAAGCATAAAATAAGATAAATAAAAGTAAAGTTTAAAACTGAGTTAGTATAATGAATAAAAGTGCCATAAAAACTGATTAATTAAAAGTACCAACTATCTGAGCAGAGTATATAAAAATAGCAAAATATACAAAACACACTTATATACACACACACACACACACACACACCAAGAACTTAGCCATAGGCTGTTTAAAAAGTGAGTTTTTTAACCTGTTTTTAAATGTGTCCAGTGTCGGGGCCGCTCTCAGGTCCTCAGGCAGGGCATTCCATCTACTTGGGGCGTGAATACAAAATGCAGCGTCCTCTGCTCTTGGCCTAGCATGAGGGATGGTTAAAAGACCACTGCCATTTGACCTGAGAGTTCTTGCTGGTTTGTAAGTAATATGTATTTTATATAATGATGTGAAAGGCCATTTAGCACTTTGTATACAATTAACAGAATTTTAAAATCGATTCTAGTTTTGATGGGGAGCCAATGCAAAGATGTAAGAACAGGTGTAATCTATTCATATATTTTTGGAATGTGTGTGTGTGTGGTGTTAGTGTAGATAGCGGGACCAAAAACTGAAGCACTTATGATCCTAATTCTTTTTGGAGGTGGTAGGTATTGTTCCAGAGAGTACGGGAAAAATCTCAAAAAATTAAAAATATGCATAGTTATGCATAAATATGCAAAATATGCATTTTTCTAAAAATGGCACAAAAAAAATTTCCGGACTTAGAAATGTTTTGGCATTATGCAAAATAAGTGCATTTTTGCAAAAATGCACTTATGATCCTAGTTTTTTTTGGAGGTGGTAGCTGTTGTTCCAGAGAGGACCAGAAAAACAGCAGAAAATTAACATAATTATGCAAAATATGCATTTTCTAACAATGGCTAAAAACCACTTTTCTCGGCATTTCAGATGATTCTGAGCATTTGGGGGAGGGAGTTGGAGACGGGGCGGGTTTTAGGGGTTAGGGGAAAGGCGGTTAGCTGGCAGGATGAAGAGGAGGGAGATTTAGATGGGTGGATAACCAAACCGCTACATTGTAGCAGGGTTCTTCTAGTCTACTCCCGTATTTTCACAATGTGTGTCTGGTGTGTGTCTGTGTGAGAGTTTATAAACGGCCAAACTAAAGCACTTGGGGCCTTGATTCTTTTTGGAGGTTATTGGGGATGATCAGGGGCACCTATAAAAAATAGCAGAAAATTAAAATATAATTATAATAATTATGCGTAATTATGCAAAATATGCATTTTTCTAAAAATGGCTAAAAAAACACTTTTCTCGGCATTTCAGATGATTATGAGCATCTTTGATTTTTTCACCTATATAAAAAAAATTCTGGGACTTAGAAATGTTTTGGCATTATGGAAAATATATGCATTTTTGCAAAAATGCACTTATGATCCTCATTTTTTTTTTGGAGGTGGTAGGTATTGTTCCAGAGAGGACCAGAAAAATAGCAGAAAATTAAAATAATTATACATAATTATGCAAAATATGCATTTTCTAAAAATGGCTAAAAACCACTTTTCTCGGTATTTCAGATGATTCTGAGCATTTGGGGGGAGGGAGTTGGAGTGGGGGGATTTAGGGGCAGGGGGAAGGTGGTTAGCTGGCAGGATGAAGAGGAGGGAGATTTAGACGGGTGGATAACCAAACCGCTTCATTGTAGCGGGGTTCTTCTAGTGTGTTCATTCTTTTTAGTTCTGGTGAGAACACATGCTGCCCATTTTGAATTAACTGTAGTTGGCACACAACTGATTTTGAGAGGCCGATGAATAGTCCATTACAGTAGTATAGTCTACTTGTTACAAATGCATGGATTAATTTCTCAGTCTGATTTTGATAGAAAGCCCCTTAGTTTTGAAATGTTTTTAAGACCATAGAAGGTTGCCCTTGTGAGATGATTGGTGTGGTTCTTAAAATTCAGATCACTGTCTATGATTACACTGAGATTTCTAGCTTCGCTTTTGCACTCCAGAGACAAAGAGCTGAGATGAACTGCAATTCTCTGTCTCTGAGTCTTTGTACCTAAAATAAGTATTTCTGTCTTGTCTTTGTTCAATTGTAAAAAGTTCTCCGAAATTCATAGATTAATATCGATACACTGAGTTAGGGAATGTATGGGACCTAAGTCATCAGGAGATAGAGATATGTACAGTTGTGAATCATCTGCATAATTATGGTAATTCACTTTGTGTTTCTGTATAACATGTGTGAGTGGAAGCATATAGAGATTGAACAACAATGGTCCAAGAATCAAACCTTGGGGTACCCCACACATTATACCCACTTTGTCTGAGGAGAAGTCTCCAATAGACACAAAGAACTGCCTGTCCTGTAGGTATGTTCTAAACCAGTTGAGAACCGGACCCATTTTTATAATCTCTCTAGCAAAATGTCATGATCAACAGTGTCGAAGGCGGCACTGAGCTCTAGGAGCACAAGAACAGATAATTTTTTAGAGTCCGTGTTCATATGCAGATCGTTCACAACTTTGATAAGTGTTGTTGCTGTGCTATGGTAAGATTGAAAATCTGATTGATAAATGCCTAGAAGGTTGTTTGATATTAAATAGTTATTAACTTGTGAATAAACTGTTTTTTCAAGTATTTTGCTGAGGAATGGCAAATTGGAGATGGGCCTGTAGTTGGCAATAGCTGTCGCATCAAGATTGCGCTTCTTCAGAAGTGGTTTAATAATAGCTGTCTTAACTGCTGCAAGAAATATACCAGCCTGAAGAGAGCAGCTAAAATGTTTCTAAAGCATCATGTGCAAACCGTCAGTTAAACTTAATTTACATGTAAAACATCAATTACATTTCTTTTTTTTTTTAAATGTGGTAGGGAGCGGATCCAAGCAGCAGGTGGATGACCTGAGCTGCCTAACATTATTGTCTAGACTTTTAAGGTCGAGAGGATCAAAGTGAGACATGGCGCTGGTGATATTTCTGGAGAACTGGAGGGTAGGTTCATTACTGGATCTTGAGGCACTAATGTTCTGTCTAATGGTAATAATTTTGTTATTAAGGAATGTAGAGAATTGCTCACATTTTCCAGTAGGCAGCATCTGTGATGGGGTTGGAGATAGTAGATTAATAAGTCGATCAATAGTAGAGAAAAGCACTTTACTATTGTTAATATTTTCATGAATGATTGCAGAGAAAAAAGATGGTCTGGCCTGTTTAATTTCTTTGCTGTACTTATTCAGTCTGTCCTTGTAAATTTCATGGTGAACCTGAAGTTTATTCTTTCTCCGCCGTCGTTCTGCCTGGCGACACTCTCTCTTAAGCTGCCTAACAACCACTCCCATTTCTCCAGGGTTTTTTGTTTCTGTTTTTCGTTTTTCGTTTTAACTTTAGGTGCAATGTTGTCAAAGATATTTCATATTTTTGTGTTGTTCACAATATCCTCAGTTTGTGATGCCATGAACAGCGATAACTCATTTTCAGTTTTCTTGAAGGTTTAAATTTTATTATTTTCAGTGAAACTTTTTTTTTTTAATTTAATTTTTATCATTATTATTCAAGTGCTCTTCTGTTGTACAGGAAGAGCAGACACATCAAAATATATGCAACAATGATCTGAAATAACAGCATCCATGACATGGTACAGTAATATTAAGTCCTTTTGATATGGCTAAGTCCAGAGTCTGCCCCTTATTGTGGGTAGGTCCAGAAATATGCTGAGTGAGAGCAAACGCCTCCAGTAAGCTAATTAGGTTTCTAGCATTGGGGTCTGTTTGATTGTCAACATGAACATTAAAATCACCCAAGATGATGAAACAATCAATCAACGGAAACCATAGACAGTAGCTCAGAAAATTCATCAAGAAAGCCATGTTTAGATTATGGTGGTCGATAGACAGTAATTATTAAAATCTTAGCATTACAACATATAGTAAAAGCAAGGTATTCAATAGATGTGGCTTCCCCGAGGGGGATTTCCTTGCAGCTATAGGAATCAGAGAAGACAGCAGCTATTCCACTGCTTCTCTTATCAGATCTGGTGGTATGGATGAATTTGAAGCCAGGAGGTGCAGTCGCGAGACTGTGCCATTTCTATCCATCCAGGTCTCTTGTCAGTAGGGTGAAGTCCAGGTAGGTGGTACTTATAAGATCATTGACTAAAAATGACTTATTAGATAGTGACCTGATGTTTGTAAAGCCATTTTTATTGTCCAAGGTGCATGGTTTTGTGGGGGACTAATTGAAGTCCGAACTGGTATTGAATTGTTTAGATCCCTGTATGTTACGGGGAGATTACGGGGTCTGTGTCTATGGTTTATTATTACAGGAATTAGTATGGCAGAGTGACAGTCACTAGTATGATGGATCAGACTCACCAAAGGACTTAAATAGGTAATGGTTTACCACGGAACCAAAATTGAAAGCACTCTGCCCCTGTGGACGTCAATTAGTGACGGCACCGTCCGCACCTGTGTGCAGGCAGCAGTTATTGTTGTCCATAGCACGAACACGAGCTGGAGACAATGGAATAAAACACATTTGCAGCCAGCATTTGTGAGCCTGCTCGATTTGGACGGAGTCCACATTTAAAAATAGAAGAGCGCTCCCAGAACAGATTAAAATTGTCAATAAAACCAAATTGTAAAGGAGAGCACTGCGACTGAAGCCAGGTGTGAAGCTGCAAAAGTCTGCTAAAACGGCAAATCCGATGGCTGAAAGTGGGAAGTGGGCCAGAGATAAAAACTTCCTTCTTACTAAGTTTTAGAAGGTTAAAAAGTGAACACAAAGTGAATCATTTCAATAAATTAAGTAGGGATATTGAAAATGGTCTGACTCGGGATGGAAGCAAAGGTTCGTTTATCACCGTATGCAAAAACTGGTTCCCATGTCTTCTTAAAACTAGTGGATGATCTTCTCAGTGTACACCTGATTTAGAAGATATCGCTAATCCAAGAGTGATGGGTAGATCGCCAAAACCAAACTTCTGTAGAGCAAAGAATAGATAACCCCACTACTCGGTCAGTGGGAAATATGTGGACATTTTGGTTAGAAAACATGGTGGGCCATAAATATTAACAAAAGCCACATATATAAACAGCCAGTTACAATTACGTGTCTCCCATTAGCGTCAGAAACAATGTCAGAACAAGTGAAGTTCACTGATTTTCGAATTAAAAGTGCGACACCCCTGGACTTCACTTGGAAAGATGAGTGATACAGCTGAACAACCCACCTTCTAGGCAGCCTGGTATGATCTGACAGTTTTAAGTGGTTCTCCTGGAGATACACGATATTTCCTCCTAAATGGTGAAGCCGGTGGAGTACTTTGCTACGCTTGATTGGCTGATTTAGTCCTCTACAGTTCTAACTTACAAATTTCAACCCCCTCCCGAACTGACAAAATGGACTAGGTGGAGCCATACCCTAGTCTCATCTTTAAGTGAATATGTACAACTGTATCCAATAATAAATGAATAGCCATTATAAAAGTTTAAGTAAGGTGACCAAGTGACAAGTAAATTACAGTACAGCAAATAAAATGTGAGTAACAATTGTATGACAAACTAGCCCCTCACCCCCCCTTGCATAAGCACCTCCTCAAACAATATATATAAAACCAAAGCTCCATCCAAGAGGTGATATGACATAACACTGCGTTATTTGTGATTATTAGAGAGCATTAATTACTCATAAAAGTATATGGCAAATAAGAAAATAGATCCAACTTTTTAAGGTAATTTAGTAAAATAAGAGTTATGCAGCACAAAGGAAAACGAAAAAAAAAGAAGAAGAAATTACTGCCCACTAGACCACAGCGTTGTGGGTGACTGACTTTTTAATACTTGCCTTAACAAAGTCCATGGCTGAGTCAGGATCATCGAATGTGTGCGTCAATAACTGGCAGGGTTATCTTCGGTACAGCTGGGAACAGAAGACCAAACTTAGTACCGGGACAGGAGTGGAGTTGCCTCTTCACACCTGCAAAGGCACACGCTTCTTGGAGACAGAGATAGTGCAGTCAGGGAAGATAAGTTTTTTTCCCCCTCTACTGGTCATGGAAGTTTAGCTGCTGTCACAGAGGTTCAGCTGTATTTTCCAGTTCTTATTTTACCTAAGTAATCTACGAGCGAAGGTCATAGCCTGGCAAATAAATTCTCAACTATATATCACCTTTCATGGAAATGAGCATTGATTTAAGCCACTCCCAGTCGGAAAGGTTAGCACGGTTAGCATCTGGCTGCAGCAGGGAACCTGGGTCAGTAGAGGGCGAGGCTTTGGAGCAGCTTCCTCACGATGTATCTACCTTCGGTCAAGAGGGGACATGGTTGGCTCAAACAATGCAAAAAGTGTTCTTATGCATACTCAACAGAAAGCTGAATCAGTTCATCAGTCAGTCAGTCAGTCAGTCAGTCAGAGTACATCTGTCGCCATATTACAATGCTGAGATTGCTACCATTCCCAAATCCTCTGTGAATAGTACATATGGCCATTGAAAGTCACAGCAATTTGCATATGAAACTGGTCATTGGTTTCAGTCGTTATGCCACTGTATTGTTTATAAGGGTGGGGATACCTACAGTCAGTTGAAACTGAAGAGGTCACTTGGATGAGTGATGAAAAGTTTCTCTCAATAAACGTTGTGTCGAGATGAACTGATTCACCTTTCTGTGAATGCAAAAAAGTGGACTAAACCTGTTAAGGCAAAAAAAATTACAGGGTACCAACAAGTATCTGTAAATAAGTAGTGCTCGTAATTTGAATTTAATCTCACCCTCACAGAGCAATGAAGAAACGCATCTCACTTACAATGCCGTCCTTTCATCTCTACCCAGGAGACTCAAAAGCTTAGCCTCCAAGAACAACAGTCGGTCACTAACGGCTCCAACGACTCATGACCACTGAATGGAGCACTAACGAAGTTGAAACTAACACCCCCAACGACTGTCGTTGCTAACATCGGAATACAAAAGAGCCATTTACATCAATAGCTCTGATAACGACTGTCGTTGCTAAACATTGGAACACAAAAGAGCCATTGACATCTAACGACTCCAAAGAGGCTAAATATCTGAGTTTCATCACCAGCCAGTCAGACTAGCTTGGTCTAGTCAGAAAGGCACGAACTGATGAAGCCTCTTGGATGAGAGGTGAAACGTCTTCACGGATATATACCAAGTCCAGTTGCACTTGATTCAGTTCCTTTGGATAACTATGACCTGGATGAATGAGAACATTCACAGACATCTCACGTAGTGATGAGCACACTCGGCGGTCCAACTGAGTTGTTGATATGGTAGTATGTATTGGTAAATGTCTTCTGTGTGCTCCGTCTGCCATATCTTGCTCTTGAGTCATGACAACTTCATTTTACCTTCAAACTCACACTGCTACCTGCCTCGTTTTTTCTCTGCATTTGGTTGCTGTGGTGAAAACATAAAAATGTGCCACATGCTCTAATATCTCTGGGAAAGCTTGACTGTAACCGGTAAAATAAGTAACTGCAAAACTGCTGCTAATTATGTTCAGATACCCATGGATAAGCTTTTGTCTTAGATGCAATTATGATAAAACGATATAAAAAAAAGACATTTGTTTGCATGCAAGTCTTAAATAATGTAACCTGTAATTTGAACATAGTCACTTATCACTTGCAGTCCACCATAGTTTAACAGGGAAGTAAGTGCCTTTGCTGTTTTTAAATGTTCTTTTTTTCCAGAATAAAACTTGCCTAAAGGTTTATTTTATAAAAGTTATATCATTTGTTGATAAAAGCACCACTATCTAGGATGATGTTAATTTGCAAGAAGACTTTCAATTCTTCATGAACATCAAACCTCAACCCTGGAGTTTGAGTTATAAAATAAAGGTTTCCACAGTTGGATTAAGCGTGGCTGGATGGATGGATGGATGGATGGATGGATAATTTTAAATGTCATGTTCAAGTCATCGGTTGAACACCTTGACAAGACATCGAAGGCATACGGCATAGAGATCAGTGCCGAAAAAAACCAAACTAATGACTAATAACACCAACGGCATTACCAGTAACATTCAGGTCAATGGTCAGACATTCCCAACAGTCAACAAATTTAAATGTCTTGTGGCCATCGTCACAGTTGAAGGGTCCAAACCAGAAGTCCTTTCCCGCATTGCACAAATGACCGCAGCACTCACAAGTTTAAAACCAATCTGGAAAGACAAAAACATTAGTACCCAGTCTAAAGTCAGATTGATACACTCATTAGTCATCTCCATCTTTTTATACTCATGTGAAACTTGGACACTCACAGCAGATCTCCAAAGAAGAAAAGCGCAATGGAGATGGGGTGCTGCAGAAAGATTCTGGGCATCTCGTATAGAGACCATATTACGAATGGAGATGGGGTGCTGCAGAAAGATTCTGGGCATCTCATATAGAGACCATATTACGAATGGAGATGGGGTGCTGCAGAAAGATTCTGGGCATCTCATATAGAGACCATATTACGAATGGAGATGGGGTGCTGCAGAAAGATTCTGGGCATCTCATATAGAGACCATATTACGAATGAAGAGGTGAGAAGAAAGATTACACAAGCCACTGGAACACATGAGGACTTGTTGACGATCGTCAAGAAGAGAAAACTGAAATGGTGTGGTCACATCTCGAGAAGTTCTGGCCTTGCCCAGACCATCCTGTAAGGCACAGTGAGGGGTGGGCGAAGACGAGGAAGACCGAAGAAGCGATGGCTACGTAACATCAGTGAGTGGACAGGCTTTGACTGCCAGCTTATAGAGGGGCAGCTGAGGACCGACAAAGTTGGCGAGGATTGGTTGAGGATTCAACAGCGGTGCCCCAATGACCTCTCGAGAGGTTACGGGATAGGTGAGGTGAGGTGAGGTTCAAGTCGTTAGATTCCCCCATACAAAACAAACCAGTACAACACATCACAGTTTGCTTGCTAGCTGCTCACATTCTGCATTTAAGCAGATGGTCTTAATTAATTGAAAAGAAGAGGCTGTATGTGATCAACTAAAATAAATAAAAATAATGGGTTGCTCGGAAACTTATATAAGTAACTGGGAAAGCAGCCAGTACTTATAAATACAATTCAGCCTAATCTCTATTCAGCGGTCTCACCTGTTTTGACGATACAGCCTTGCTTATCATATGCAGACACTTCTGATGATAAAACAGGATGATGCAGATGGAGCTGCAGTACCTCCATATGGTACTTTGCCATGAGTGGGTTTAGAGGAGATGTGACATCTACAGGGCAGACACGGATACGTTCGCAAAGCAGACAAAAGCCTTCACAACATTTCTCACTTAAGAAGAAAAACAAATTGATGTTTTTATATGCCCGCACAACAAAGCATTGATTTTGTAGTTTCTTGGTTTGTTTTGTATTCAAACAAGGGAGCAAGTGCTCTTCAGTTTAGATTCTCTTGGGGTGTCTGGGTGGCATGGCAGTCGATTCCATTGCCTACCAACACGGGGATTCGGGACACTGTTTTACTTTCTTAATTTCCCCTCTTTTATTCTCTGTTTTAGATCCAAAGATCTGCACCCTGACCCCTAACGGTCACTTGGAGCTGGGCGCCATGTCCTACCCTTCAGAGAGGCGAGGCTTTGCCCTGGAATCCAGGAAGACCAGCGTGATGAGCCTGGGCAAGACCAGTCTGGAGAGGCGCTCGTTCTCACTGGTACACACATATACTGTATGCATATACACCCATGCAAAGTCGTGCACACATACACACACACAAGTAGAAGTTGGTAGGCACGAAAGTATAAACACACAGATGCACATACATATACAGACAACACACAACAATCCAAACGTGCATTTACACCGACATATTGGACACTGACAGTCATATATATACACTACCGTTCAAAAGTTTGGGATCACCCAAACAATTTTGTGTTTTCCATGAAAAGTCACACTTATTCACCACCATATGTTGTGAAATGAATAGAAAATAGAGTCAAGACATTGACAAGGTTAGAAATAATGATTTGTATTTGAAATAAGATTTTTTTTACATCAAACTTTGCTTTCGTCAAAGAATCCTCCATTTGCAGCAATTACAGCATTGCAGACCTTTGGCATTCTAGCTGTTAATTTTTTGAGGTAATCTGGAGAAATTGCACCCCACGCTTCCAGAAGCAGCTCCCACAAGTTGGATTGGTTGGATGGGCACTTCTTGCGTACCATACGGTCAAGCTGCTCCCACAACAGCTCAATGGGGTTCAGATCTGGTGACTGCGCTGGCCACTCCATTACCGATAGAATACCAGCTGCCTGCTTCTGCTCTAAATAGTTCTTGCACAATTTGGAGGTGTGTTTAGGGTCATTGTCCTGTTGTAGGATGAAATTGGCTCCAATCAAGCGCTGTCCACTGGGTATGGCATGGCGTTGCAAAATGGAGTGATAGCCTTCCTTATTCAGAATCCCTTTTACCCTGTACAAATCTCCCACCTTACCAGCACCAAAGCAACCCCAGACCATCACATTACCTCCACCATGCTTAACAGATGGCGTCAGGCATTCTTCCAGCATCTTTTTATTTGTTCTGCGTCTCACAAACGTTCTTCTTTGTGATCCAAACACCTCAAACTTGGATTCATCCGTCCACAACACTTTTTTCCAGTCTTCCTCTGTCCAATGTCTGTGTTCTTTTGCCCATCTTAATCTTTTTCTTTTATTGGTCAGTCTCAGATATGGCTTTTTCTTTGCCACTCTGCCCTGAAGCCCAGAATCCCGCAGCCGCCTCTTCACTGTAGATGTTGACACTGGTGTTTTGCGGGTACTATTTAATGAAGATGCCAGTTGGGGACCTGTGAGGCATCTGTTTCTCAAACTAGAGACTCTAATGTACTTATCTTCTTGCTCAGTTGTGCAACGCGGCCTCCCACTTCTTTTTCTACTCTGGTTAGAGCCTGTTTGTGCTGTCCTCTGAAGGGAGTAGTACACACCGGTGTAGGAAATCTTCAATTTCTTAGCAATTTCTCGCATGGAATAGCTTTCATTTCTAAGAACAAGAATAGACTGTCGAGTTTCAGATGAAAGTTCTCTTTTTCTGGCCATTTTGAGCGTTTAATTGACCTCACAAATGTGATGCTCCAGAAACTCAATCTGCTCAAAGGAAGGTCAGTTTTGTAGCTTCTGTAACGAGCTAAACTGTTTTCAGATGTGTGAACATGATTGCACAAGGGTTTTCTAATCATCACTTAGCCTTCTGAGCCAATGAGCAAACACATTGTACCATTAGAACACTGGAGTGATAGTTGCTTGAAATGGGCCTCTATACACCTATGTAGATATTGCACCAAAAACCAGACATTTGCAGCTAGAATAGTCATTTACCACATTAGCAATGTATAGAGTGTATTTCTTTAAAGTTAAGACTAGTTTAAAGTTATCTTCATTGAAAAATACAGTGCTTTTCCTTCAAAAATATGGACATTTCAATGTGATCCCAAACTTTTGAACGGTAGTATATATATATATATATATATATATATATATATATATATATATATATATATATATATATATATATATATATATATATATATATATATATATATATCCATCCATCCATCCATCCATTGTCCAAACTGCTTATCCTGCTCTCAGGGTCGCGGGGATGTTGGAGCCTATCCCAGCAGTCATTGGGCAGCAGGTGGGGAGACACCCTGGACAGGCTGCACAGGACCATATATATATGTGTGTGTGTGTGTGTGTATGTATATATGTATATGTGTATGTGTATGTATATATGTGTATGTATGTGTGTGTGTGTGTGTGTGTGTGTGTGTGTGTGTGTGTACAGTGCATCCGGAAAGTATTCACACCCCTTCACTTTCCCCACATTTTCTCATTAATCTACATGCAATACCCCATAATGACAAAGCGAAAAAGGTTATGTAGACATTTTTGCAAATTCATTAAAAATAAAAAACTGAAATATTGCATGTACACAAGTATTCACACCCTTTACTCAGTACTTGGTTGAGGCACCCTTGGCAGTGATTACAGCCTCAATCAGATCCTCTCGAGCTCTGTAAGGTTAGATGGGGAGCGTCGCTGCACAGCTATTTTCTGGTCTTTCCAGAGATGTTCAATGGGGTTCAAGTCTGGGCTCTGGCTGGGCCACTCAAGGACATTCACAGACTTGTCCCGAAGCCACTCCTTCGTTGTCTTGGCTGTGTGCTTAGGGTCGTTGTCGTGTTGAAAGGAAAACCTTCACCCCAGTCTGAGGTCCTGAGCGCTCTGGAGCAGGATTTCATCAAGGATCTCTCTGTACTTTGCTCCATTCATCTTTCTCTCAATCCTCACTAGGCTCCCAGTTCCTGCCGCTGAAAAATATCCCCACAGCATGATGCTGCCACCACCATGCTTCACTGTAGGGATGGTATTAGCAAGGTGATGAGAGGTGCCTGGTTTCCTCCAGACGAGACATTTAGCATTCAGGCCAAAGAGTTCAATCTTGGTTTCATCAGACCAGAGAATCTTGTTTTTCATGGTCTGAGAGTCCTTTAGGTGCTTTCTGGCAAACTCCAAGCAGGCTGTCATGTGCCTTTTACTGAGCAGAGGCTTCCGTCTGGCCACTCTACCATAAAGGCCTGATTGGTGGAGTGCTGTAGAGATGGTTGTCCTTCTGGAAGGTTCTCCCATCTCCACAGAGGAACGCTGGAGCTCTGTCAGATTGACCATCGGGTTCTTGGTCACCTCCCTGACCAAGGCCCTTCTCCCCTGATTGCTCAGTTTGGCTGGGTGGCCAGCTCTAGGAAGAGTCCTGGTGGATCCAAACTTCTTCCATTTACGAATGGAGACGACTGTTCTCTTCGGGACCTTCAAAGCTGTAGAAATTTTTTTTTTACCCTTCCCCAGATCTGTGCCTCGATACAATCCTGTCTCGGAGGTCCACAGACAATTCCTTTGACTTCATGGCTTGGTTTCTGCTCTGACATGCACTGTCAACAGTGGGACCTTATATAGACAGGTGTGTACCTTTCCAAATTATGTCCAATCAATTGAATTTACTACAGGTGGACTCCGATCAAGATGTAGAAACATCTTAAGGATGATCGGTGGAAACAGGATGAACCTGAGCTTAATTTTGAGTGTCATAGCAAAGGGTGTGAATACTTACTATGTACATGCAATATTTCAGTTTTTTATTTTTAATAAATTTGCAAAAATTTCTACAAAACCTTTTTCACTTTGTCATTATGGGGTATTGTGTGTAGATTGATGAGAAAAAAAAGGAATTTAATCCATTTTGGAATAAGGCTGTAACATAACAAAATGTGGGGAAAGTGAATGGGGTGTGAATACTTTCCGGATGCACTGTATGTATGTATGTATGTATGTATATATATATATATATATATATATATATATATATATATATATATATATATATATATATATATATATATATATATATATGGTCCTGTGCGGCTGATGAGTGCATGGCGCACGAAACAGGCCTGTACTACAATGCATTAAAACTTTTTCTTCCTGTATCTGTGTTGATATTCTGCTCCTCAGTAGTTGAGCACTTATAACACCATTGATGGTTTCGGAAAAAAACGCTGTGTGTATATGTATATATATATATATATATATATATATATATATATATATATATATATATATATATATACATACACACACACACACACACACACACACACACATTACAGATGCAGATGCAATGGGTAAACACATATAAAATATTAATTAAAGCAGACGCATTCATGCACACAGAAATACGAATCGCCAGGTGCTTAAAAAACACACAGATGGACATGCTGATACACAAATGACATACACAGACAGATACACAGTAAGAAAAACAGACATGTGAAGACAAAGATGGACATAAACACGTGCGGACACAAATGCACAAACACACAAGAGTATATGCTATCACATATAGATGCATGTGTATACTATAATACTATAGTGTATGAGGCAGTGTCCATCCATCATCCATTCATCCATTGTCTTAACCGCTTATCCTGCTCTCAGGGTCGTGGGGTTGCTGGAGCCTATTCCAGCAGTCATTGGGCGGCAGGCGGGGAGACACCCTGGACAGGCTGCCAGGCCATCACAGGGCTGAGGCAGTGTCAGTCACGTAAATTATAGTACTGTCCTATTGGATCGTTCACTTCCTGGAGACTTTGTTAAACCACAGATTATCCTCTCACTTTATATTCTCTCTCTCTCTCTCTCTCTCTCTCTCTCCTGTTAATCTGTGTGTCTGCCTGACATGTAATCCTGTTACCTCCACCCTGTTTTCCAGGGGTAGATTTTTGAGAGGAAGTAGAGAGAAAATGAAATAGTATTGTTAAGAAACGGTCTGGGTTCCATTTGCTGTGGCAACATTCATTAATTCAGGGTCCCTCGATTCTGTTTTTCCACTGAGCAACATCAGAAAATAGGGTGACATTGGGGGCAGATGGGGGAGAAAGAGAGAAAGATAAACAGGAAGGCGAAAGAACAGATAGAGAGGAAATGATAAAGGGAGATGGGGACAAATAGGCAAAGACACAAAAAAAAATACTGAGGATAGGGAAGGGTAAAAAGGCCGGAGAAAGAAAAGTGGGATAGATAACAACAAAAATGAGCAGGATAGAGATGCAGAGGAAGCAAAACATTGCAAGGAGATGGTCACCACAAGGCTGTAGAAAGAGAAAAAGGGAGAAAAAAACATGGTAACCTGGGTGTTAAAAGTGACTGGAATATCTGGGATTTCAGGATGTGAGCAGAGCAGGCCGCGGGGGTCTCAGAAAACCTGCCCCTCTCCGAGCTTAGGAAGTCTACTGCTATCAGAAGACACCTGTTATTTGGCAAAGGGGAAACTGCTGAATTAATGAGCATATGGATAAACATTGGCAGCTGTGAATGGTAAATTCCACGAGGGCAATGTTGCCACAAAAGGAAAAATTCCATCCTGATTTCTTTTTATTTCCTGTTTTTTGTGTAGGTGTATTGATATGGCGCCAAAATAAGCTCAAGTATCGTACTAATGCATGTTCACCACAGCCGTTTCCATCCTTTTCGCAAAATCCACCACCATCTGTCCTTCCACATGTCTCTCCTTGACACCATACCTACCCATCACCTACCCATCACCTCTGTTCCCTTCACCAACGTGCCCACTGAAGTCCACTCCAGTCACCACTCTCCTCCTTGGGTACCCTCTCCACCACTTCATCCAACTCAGTCCAGAATTATTCTTTCTCTTCCACCTCACACCCAACTTGCTGGGCATATGCACTGATAACATTCATCAATACACCTTCGATTTCCAGCATCATACTCATCACTCTGTCTGACACTCTCTTCACCTCCAGCACACTCTTGACATACTCTTCCTTCAGAATTACCCCTACCCCATTTCCAGCAAGAGCTAAAGGGAAGGTTTACAAGATGGTTGTGAGACTAACTATGTTATGTGGTTTGGAGACAGTGGCACTGAAAAGTCAGGAGGTGGAGCTGGAGGTGACAGAGTTGAAGATGCTGAGATTTTCAATGGGAGTGACAAAGATGGACAGAATTAGGAGCGAGTATATTAGAGGGACAGCTCAGGTTGGACGGTTTGGAGACAAAGCAAGAGAGGCAAAATTGAGATGGTTTGGACATGTGTGGAGGAGAGATGCTGGGTATATTGGGAGAAGGATGCTGAATATGGAGCTGCCAGGGAAGAGGAGAAGAGGAAGGCCAAAGAGGAGGTTTGTGGATGTTTTGAGGGAGGACATGCAGGTGGCTGGTGTGACAGAGGAAGATGCAGAGGACAGGAGGAGATGGAAACGGATGATCCGCTGTGGCGACCCCTAACGGGATGTGTGTGTCCAAAAAGAGTGTCCAAAATGGAGCTCTGATAAACGGGCAAAAAGGAAAAAAAAGTTAAATATGGAGGAGTGAATAGTTTGGGAGAAGTAGGCAGCAAGGAATGTCTGTATTTTGAAGTTGTTCTCGCCCGGTTCTCGCCAGATTCTTTGCTATCTGGGCGGATTGGCAGAGGGGGTGGAGCAGCGACCGGGACGGCTCGGAAGAGTGGGGTAATTGGCCAAGTGAAATTGGGGAGAAAAGCGGGGGGGGGCAGTATATGGTTCTTACTCATGTTGTTGGCACTGACTCTGACTGGCGTTGATTACATTTCCAGTGGTAAAACATATAATTAGGCCAATCATGCAGAGAGGATTAGACACAGAAACCAGCACCACTCACTGTGCTTACTCTCTGTGGAGTTGTTGTTTAGGGGGTTTGCAATATGTACCGTACTTTCTATCAGCTTGCCAAGTAAAAAGCAATGATTGCATTCATTTTATGTACTGATTTAGGAAGACTGACTACGGATGCTTGGTCTTTTAGCGGTGTCCAACTTCATACTGCAGTTCTGTACTTGCAGACTTGTGAACTGCTCTGCACAACTTCAGCCACCAACTGTTGCCTCTTACATTTCAGAATTACTGTGCCCACACAGTATTGTGAGGCCCCTTAGTTCTTCATACCAAAAACTGATTTGCTGCTCCAGCCCCCCAAACTTTGAAAAAGCCTGATAATGATTTGGTTGTTTGACCCCTGCTCCTTGTTTGTCCACCGTTTTAAAATGTAATATTAAGCTTTATTTTAGAATTTGATTCTGGACTGTTCTTGTTTTGGTGTTTAGCATTTTCCTTTTCAGTGGCCCAATGGTGAGGCACCACAATTTAAAAAGATGCTCTATGAATAATGTTTTACATACTTGCTTGCAGACACGTTGACAGTGGTTGTTTAGGTAAACAAGCCCCATAACACTGTGTAAAAGGTTTAGACAGATGACTTTGGCTGATTCAACCGAGACCTTGTTATGAAGGTATGCTGTCATTTCTAAGATTTGACAACAAATCTTGATGCCTGGGCTCATATTCATTCCAGAACAATCCGTTAAGTCCATCCCATGACACAGCAAGCGTCCGCTCAAGGGTGTGCTTATGAATGAGGAGGGGTGGTTTTCTGAGTGGTTCTGCATTTGAAAGCTTTGTGATAATGGGGGACAGGACAGAAGGGGGCTTTTATACAGTAGAATTCATGCCACGTTTTCTGCGTTGCTTTGTGTGCAAGAGTCTTGCTGTGTTTCCAATAATGATGTGCTTGTTTGTTTGTTTGGTTGAATCCGTGATGCAAGCCCCCTTTGGACGCAAGACAAGGAAGTTTATTTGTGTAGCACTTTTCAAACACCAAGGTGATTCAAAATGCTTTACATACTATTATAAAAATACATTAAATTTGTTCCAAAAAGACATGCAGTCTGTTCCTTAAATCTCCTAGCTCACAACAACAGTCTAAAATCCTTCCATCTGCTTTAATCACAAAGTCCCTGTAGTTGTGAGAGGGTGCATGCAATATTTGATAAAGTAATTTAAAAAAGTAAAAGAATAAAGGCACATGATTATTGCCCCAGCATTAGGCAGGTAGTGAGTTGCAACTCAAGTAAAATAGCTCTGCGCTGAGGTGGTGTAAAACTTGTATGATCATATCCAAAATGTGGGCAGGCACACAAACAAATTGGCAGTCAGATGTAGAGGATACTGGTCTAATTCAGCAAGTCCAGGGATCCCAGTTAACAGCAGGGAGACGAATGTTGGCTAACTTAAAGTCTGTGTATTCAGTTGATTAGGTATTATCTCGCAGTAAAGGATGACGATATCGCATGCACAGCAACACAAACTGAAATCGCAAGCACCACTAATTGAATGGCAAAAAGCAAATATGAATAACAAACAAACTGAGTCAAGTCAGTTTTATTTGTATAGACCAATATCGCAAATACAAATTGGCCTCAGTGGGCTTTACAGCAACACAACATCCTGTCCTTAGACCCTCACATTGAATAAGGAACAACTCCCGAAAAAAAAACCCTTTAACAGGGAGAAAAAAATAAGAAGAAACCTCAGGGAGAGCAACAGAGGAGGGATCGCTCTCCCAAGACGGACACCGTGCAATGGATATTGTGTTTACACAATTTACACAATACAAAATTGAAAGAGGATAACGGAATTATAATGGAATTATAAAATATATGAAGAATATGATGTGCAGGATGCCAAGCAGTGTCCAGACGTCATCGGAAAAGCCCAGGACCCAAGCCATGCAACCACCATCACCATGTAGACAAAAATAAATAAATAAAAATAAAACACATTAGTCACGTCTGTGTGAGAGAACTATATAACACTGAAACAGGATAACAAAATTATATGGATTTATACGATATGTGAAAAGAAAATGTGATGAGGGGGGGATGCCAAGCAGTGTCCAGGTGATGACAACCATCACCATGGAGACCTGGGAGGAGGGCAGACTACACGTGCACACAAGTGAGACTCACATCACACCATTCACACACACACAAGAAGAGAAAGGAGAGGACAGCATTCAGAGAGAGAGAAAAGACGTGAGAGGGGAGAACAGTTTGCAATAGTCAATAATCTATATGCTATAATCTCATCAGCACTACAGTGCTTGGTAAATTCATTGAGACAGAAACCGAACCGCCATGCAGTACAGGTTGTGACGCACTCATCTTAAAGGCAAATAAATGTAGACTAAGGCAAAAAGATGAGTTTTAAGTTTGGATTTAAAGGACTCAACAGACTTGATTGTCTGGCAGCAGCAGGCAGGTTATTCCACAAGAACGAGGCTCGATAGGAAAAGGCCCTGACACCAGCTGACTTCTTTTTAACTTTGGGTACACACAGGAATGTATGGTTGAAAGAGATCAGACAGGTAAAAGGGGGCAAGCCCATTTAGGATTTTGTAAGTGAGCAGAAGCACCTTGAAGTCTGATCTAACATGGATAGGAAGCCAATGAAGGGAGACAAGAATTGGTGTAGTATGGTCAATTTTTCTAGTTTTAGTTAGGATTCTAGCAGCAGCAGCATTCTGAACCATCTGAAGACTTGTAGTACTAGCTTGTGGCAGAGCTGAAAACAGAACATTACAATAATCAAATCTGGATGAAACAAATGTATGTATTAGAGTCTCTGCGTCAGCCATGGACATGAAAGACTGATTTTTAGCTATGTTAAGTAAGTGAAAAAAGGCAGTCTTGGTGATTTCTTTAATGTGCTTATCAAAGGAAAGGCTGGGATCAAATGTAACACCAAGATTTTTGGCTGCCACACTTTGTAAAATCACAGAGTTTTCGATTGTTATTGTTATTTGATCAAATTTGTGTCTGTGTCTAGCAGGGCCAACAGCCAGCATCTCAGTTTTATCAAGATTTAAAAGCCAAAAATTAAGTGGCATCCAATTTTTGACAGCAATTTTTCCCAGATCTGTGCCTCGATACAATCCTGTCTCGGGGGTCCACAGACAACTCCTTTGACTTCATGGCTTGGTTTCTGCTCTGACATGCACTGTCAACGGTGGGACCTTATATAGACGGGTGTGTGCCTTTCCAAATCATGTCCAATCAATTGAATTTACTACAGGTGGACTCCAATCGAGATGTAGAAACATCTCAAGGATGATCAGTGGAAACAGGATGAACCTGAGCTCAATTTTGAGTGTCATAGCAAAGGGTGTGTGAATACTTATGCACATGCAATATTTCAGTTTTTTATTTTTAATAAATTTGCAAAAATTTCTACAAAACCTTTTTCACTTTGTCATTATGGGGTATTGTATGTAGATTGATGAGAGAAAAAAAAGGAATTTAATCCATTTTGGAATAAGGCTGTAACATAACAAAATGTGGGGAAAGTGAAGGGGTGTGAATACTTTCCAGATGCACTGTATATTAAGGCAACACCCCCAGTAAGAATTAGCGAGGCGTGGTAGCCCGTACGTGCCAGTGTTCCCTCCGGTCAGAACAGCAGAAGCGTCAGAAGCGACATTTACATGATAGCTTTGGTAAGATGAAAGAAAATAGAAGAGAAAATATAGATTGCGTGCCAAGTTCAGCTAATTTGCTGTAACTGAATACAAAATGTATAAAGACTGAAATGCACTGAACAGTTGAACAGTTAAAACACTCATTCACACAGATTCCACAGAACTGTCTGTTCCTGTCACTTTCTATGAGCACTTTTAAATTTACATTTTAATGCTGCATTTCAAATCTCTCCTTATAATGGACTGTATGTTTACAGCTTCTTAGTCTTTGAGACTGACATAAATCCAGCCTTTAGGCCCGCCCCACCCTTTGGCAAAGCAGCCAAGCATTTTCTTTTAATTTGTTGTGTTCTGAACCAGTGATCCTGGGTTTGTACCGCAGTGTGGCTTAGAGCCGGAGGACTGAATTATGTCGATGCAAGAGGCAGACACGCTTTATGCAGACGTTCCACTAATATAACAATGTTGTTGAATGAAAACCGCATATCATGAATTTTTACATAAAATGAAAGTCTGTGCAATAGGGTTTTCATAAGGGCCATTGGATCTTGCAAGTCACAGAAAATATAAACACTTATTTTTTAGCTTACAGCGACCCACTTCAGTTCAAACAACAGCAACCGAAAAAGAAAAAAACCCAACTTATTGTGCAGTCCCTCTCAACTGATCTATTTGGTTTTTCTTACTTGGATAGCTCAGGGTTTGCTGTATACTAGATACTTGAAATGCATATGTGTATCCATACAACACTCACTGACCGCTGTTGTTTTTGTATGTTTCAGCGTCACGGTCGCAGTTCCGCTTACCACAATTGGGGACGACCTCTTCCTCCACAGTCTGCATGGAGTCGCAGGTCAGTGGCGAGATTGAGCCCATTAACTATATCAGGACATCGAACCTTTGCTGTTGCTATAAGATATTATCAGCAATTTGAGTAAACCAGTTGATAGATAAATTAAAGCCGCTTCGAGGGTTTTTTCAATGATTATTTTTCAGTCTGCATTTAAATTTGATGCCTCTGGGGGTGTCGAGGTAGCGTAGCGGTCTATTCCGTTGCCTACCAACACGGAGATCGTCGGATGGAGTCCCCGTGTTACCTCCGGCTTGGTTGGGCATCCCTACAGACAGAATTGACCTTGTCTGCGGGTGGGAAGCCAGATGTGGGTATGTGTCCTGGTCGCTGCCCTGGCACCTCCTCTGTTCGGTCGGGGCGCCTGTTCAGGGGGGAGGGGGAACTTGGGGGAATAGCGTGATCCTCCCACGTGCTACGTCCCCCTAGCGAAACTCCTCACTGTCAGGTGAATAGAAGCGGCTGGCAGCTCCACATTTATCGGGAGGAGGCATGTGGTAGTCTGCAGCCCTCCCTGGATCGGCAGAGGGGGTGGAGCAGTGAGCGGGACAGCTTGGAAGAGTGGGGTAATACAACTTGGGAGAAAAAAAGGGGGGAGGGTAGATGCCTCTATAGTAGAACAGACATAAGCAAATGAGCCTCATCGAGAAGATTAGATATTGCTGTAAAATCATTCTAAATGCTTGTCTCCGAGTCAGAGTCCCTGGAAAATCTGGAAAAAAAAACAAATTATGGCACCCAGACGGGATATATAGCCATAATTAGAGATACGTTACCTCATCACTGTATATCTTGCAAAAAGCTGTTTTTCCAGAACAGCACTTCATCTCTTCCTCCTGTCTTCAAAACATATACACCAGCCAGGGTGAATGCAGATCTTTGCAACAAGAGGTGATGCTTATGGGAAATAAACTGCTTCGGTCCATAAGGGTGGGCAAAGTAAACAAAAATCCAAGACGCCTCGTAGCATCTTTAACCAAAAGTATTTTTTTTATCCATACTTAATTAATAATTATTGAAAAGTGAATGGCACCCTTGAGGTGTTGTTCAGCAGTGTTTTGGTTCTGTCCTGTAGGTCTAGCTGGAACAGCCTGGGCCGGAGGAGTTATGGATTAGGTGGGCCTCCTCTGGTGGGGGGAAGCCTCCGTGTGCGCAGCACCTGCTCCCCCTACTCCTACGCCTACCCAGCTGAACAAGAGTCCCTCCTCTCTCATACTCCCAACTATCCTCTGCCGCCACACCATCCTCCAGCACCTCCTCTGCTCTTCTCCAGACGCTATGCTGCTAGGGGGGGCCGTCGAGCGCTGTCCTTAGAGCTCCCAGAACTACTAAGGGTCCCAGGTCAGCCCCCGGCTCACCCGGACCCAGGGAGGAGGAGTGGGTCCGGGACAGGGGCATCTATCACTGAGGGGTCTGGAGGAGGCAGCGGTGGGGGGTTTGACCACCATGATTGTAACGGCAAGACCCCAGTCCTCCATCCACGGCTACTGGCTGAAGTTTTCCCCCAGGTTAATGCCCGCAAGGATCAAGCTAAACTGGATGAGGAGACAGACTATGTGAGTGGTAAAATTGTGCATTTGACCTGGTTTCCCTGTTCAACTACTTGTATAAGATTAGAATCTAGATCTAAAGCACTCAGTAATTTAATTGATGCACATATGCAAATTAGCTAACTTTTTATTAAATTCTAATGATGAAGGTTTTTCATTTCATTAATCCACAACATAAACATGCAAATGATATTAGTTTACTATAAGGTAGGTAATCTGGTCAACTGTAGCGGAGTCACAGGGGTGCTGAACATAGCTGATACACGATTATAGATTGCTCTTCATCGTCTTGTGTTTTGTCTTCATTCTTGTCTCACATATGATTATTCATGGAGTTAGTATGCTTTTTTGATAGCCATATACTGGCATCAGCTTGGTATGCTGGTATGATAGTTAATGTTGATATTGCATACCTTGCAGTAAATAGTCGACCAATTGTGTGTGACTGATTTGATGTGCCGTAATCATAACTTAATCGTCCTATTAAGATTAATTTAACATTTATTTTATAATTGTGTGAAGAAATAACATTTTATCCGTATTAAAAACACATTATAATTTATCGATATTTTAATAATTTAATTAATTCAGTCTCGTGTGTATGTGTATAATGTAATATTATATGTGTAATATATAGTGTAGTATTCGCTCCCGGTGTGGGAAGATGGCGGCTCGAATTCATGTTCGCAGCGGTCTCACCCAGTACTGGTGTGGAAAGATGGCGTTGCAAAGTCATGTTTGTGGCAGCCTCACCCAGTACCATTGATGCAGTGTCTTTGTCCACGTCTGAGTCTAAGTTTTTGTCTTCATTTGTTGGCTGGGAATGCTAGCGCTGGATCGGCTGCGAGAGCTTGGTCTGCGCTGTGGGCCCGGGGACCGTGGCCTTGCCCGGAACTGCGCCTGAGGAGGTAACACCGAGGGCGGTCTGATAGGACACGGAAGTGGGGCAGGCTAAGTTAACTGCTAGCACATGCAGACCAGCAGTTCCGATAACACCGAGGGCCACCTGGTGGCGGCCTCACCTGGCGTTGACTGGTGTTTTTGATGTCGTCGTGTAGAGTGTGGGGAGGTGTGTTGGGGGTGTCTGGCTGGGAGAGCTCACGCTGGATCGACTGGGAGGGCTTGTTCTGCTTCATCTGGTTGCCACGGGGACCGCGACCCCTGCCTGGAGCTGCGCATGAGGAGGAAACACGGAGGGCGGTCTGCGAGGAAGCTAGGCTAACTGCTAACCCATGTAGACCAGTGGTTCCGACAGTCATCCTGGCTGGCGTTTGTTCCCCGGGACAGTGATTTTTTTTTTGATTTGGATATATTTTTTTAGTTTGAATGTGTGTTCTTGAATGTGTTTTTGTCCGTATATTGCACTGCTGTGGGCAGAGGGAAACGGCATTTCTTTTCACTTAATGTGCGGAAGTACATAAGGTGAAATGACAAATTAAGTGTTTCTGATTCCTTACATATATATATATATATATATATATATATATATATTCCGCTCCTCATTAGTTGAGCACTTTTATCAACACCATTGACGGTTTCTGGTGGGGGATATATATATATATATATATATATATATATATATATATATATATATATATACAGTGGCTTGCAAAAGTATTCATACCCCTTGAACTTTTCCACATTTTGTCACGTTACGACCACAAACATAAATATATTTTATTGGAATGTTATGTGAAAGACCAACACAAAGTGCCACACAATTGTGAAATACAAAGAAAATCATACATGATTTAAAACATTTTTTACAAATAACAAACTGAAAAGTGCGGTGTGCAAAAGTATTTAGCCCCCTTTTCTCTGAGTGCAACCAATTGCCTTCAGAAGTTGCCTGATGATTGCTGAATGATCGCATGTTGACTTAATGACTAAATAGAGTCAACCTGTGTGTAATCTAATCT
Organism: Lampris incognitus; assembly: GCF_029633865.1. NCBI lineage: Eukaryota > Metazoa > Chordata > Actinopteri > Lampriformes > Lampridae > Lampris > Lampris incognitus. Next base: position 7,186,316 of record NC_079215.1, on the reverse strand, counting down.
CAGTACAAATACAGCTGTTCTGTGACAGCCTCAGAGGTTTGTTAAGAGAATATTGGGGAGCAAACAGCATCATGAAGTCCAAGGAACACACCAGACAGGTCAGGGATAAAGTTGTGGAGAAGTTTAAAGCAGGGTTAGGCTATAAAAAGATTTCCCAAGCTTTGAACATCTCACGGAGCACTGTTCAATCCATCATCCGGAAATGGAAAGAATATGGCACAACTGCAAACCTACCAAGACACGGCCGTCCACCTAAACTTACAGGCCGAACAAGGAGAGCACTGATCAGAGATGCAGCCAAGAGGCCCATGGTGACTCTGGACGAACTGCAGAGATCCACAGCTCAGGTGGGGGAATCTGTCCACAGGACAACTATTGGTCGTGCACTGCACAAATCTGGCCTTTATGGAAGAGTGGCAAGAAGAAAGCCATTGTTAAAAGAAAACCATAAGAAGTCCCGTTCTCAGTTTTCCAGAAGCCATGTGGGGGACACAGCAAACATGTGGAAGAAGGTGCTCTGGTCAGATGAGACCAAAATTGAACTTTTTGGCCTAAATGCAAAACGCTATGTGTGGCGGAAAACTAACACTGCACATCACTCTGAACACACCATCCCCACTGTCAAACACGGTGGTGGCAGTATCATGCTCTGGGGGTGCTTCTCTTCAGCAGGGACAGGGAAGATGGTCAGAGTTGATGGGAAGATGGATGGAGCCAAATACAGGGCAATCTTGGAAGAAAACCTGTTGGAGTCTGCAAAAGACTTGAGACTGGGGCGGAGGTTCACCTTCCAGCAGGACAACGACCCTAAACATAAAGCCAGGGCTACAATGGAATGGTTTAAAACAAAACATATTCATGTGTTAGAATGGCCCAGTCAAAGCCCAGACCTAAATCCAGTTGAGAATCTGTGGCAAGATCTGAAAACTGCCATTCACAAACGCTCTCCATCTAATCTGACTGAGCTTGAGCTGTTTTGCAAAGAAGAATGGGCAAAAATGTCAGTCTCTAGATGTGCAAAGCTGGTAGAGACATACCCCAAAAGACTTGCAGCTGTAATTGCAGCAAAAGGCGGTTCCACAAAGTATTGACTCAGGGGGGCTGAATACTTTTGCACACTGCACTTTTCAGTTTTTTATTTGTAAAAAATTTTTTAAATCATGATCATGTATAATTTTCTTTGTACTTCACAATTGTGTGCCACTTTGTGTTAGTCTTTCACATAAAATTCCAATAAAATATATTTATGTTTGTGGTTGAAATGTGACTAAATGTGGAAAAGTTCAAGGGGTATGAATACTTTTGCAAGCCACTGTGTATATATATATATATTTTTCCCTTTAAGAATAAGGGTGATGTGCAGAGCTGTAGCAACTATAGAGGTTTTAAGTTGATCAGCCACAGCATGAAGATATCGGAAAGTAGTGAAAACTAGGTTAAGAGGAGAGGTGATGATCAGCGAGCAGCAGTATGGTTTCATGCCACGACAGAGCACCACAGATGTGATGTTTGCTTTGAGAATGTTGATGGAGAAGTATAGAGAAGGCCAGAGGAGTTACATTGTGTCTTTGTAGATTTAGATAACAAATACGACAGGGTGCCAAGAGAGGAGGTGTGGTCTTGTACGAGGAAGTTGGCAGAGGCAGAGAAGTATGTAGGATTGGTGCAGGATATACCGTATATGAGGGCAGTGTGACAATGGTGAGGTGTGTGGTTGGAATGACGGATGGGTTCAAGGTGGAGGTGGGATTACATCAAGGATTGGCTCTGAGCCCTTTCTTGTTGACAATGGTGATGCCACTTTTACTGGGAAGTAGCTTTCCCAGTAGATAATAATGTTGCCCAGAAAATACTGAATTGTGTTGTGCAGAGGGCATTTGCATCATACAAATAATAATTGCACAACAGTCTTTTGTTAAGAATTCACAGAGAAATAACATCCGACACAATCCTCAACGTCCAAAAGACTTATGAGATCGTGTGGTCTGAGTCTTTTTCATTTTGTTGAGTCAACTCATTTATCATTTATCAGTTGTAAAACCATGGCTCCAAACAGTTGCAGACATCTAATGTTGCTGCCGGAGAACATTTTAAATAACCTGAAAACATCTCTCTTTTTGTCCTCTCCTCTCGTTCTCCAGAGTTTGTGTTTCCGTATCCAGAAGATGATGGAGGTATACAAGCCTGACTGGTGTGAAACCAGAGAGGACTGGTCTATTTACCTATTCTCCCCACAGAACAAGTAAGTGGGCAGCTTTAGTTCTGGCCTGTGTAAAATGTAATCTATTTGGTGTTAGATAGATATACTAAATGTAAAACAACAAAACAAAAGGAACCAAAAGAACAAAGAAAAGGTCATTTTGAGACACTGGTTTGGCCATTGCCAAAATTTCCACTTTCCAATGGCAAAATGGGTTATTCAATATAGAAATGAGACATACTTGTGTCTGTTTACTTTTGCTACATACTAACAGTATGTTCTTCCTACTAACAGTGCTACATACTGTTTATTTTCTGAAAACATGTTTTGTATGTAGTGTAATTCTATTGTTTTGTATGTAGTGTAATTCTATTGTAGTATCCTCAGTCAACCAGTGGAAGTGACAGCAAGGAGGCACGACTTGCGCTACTGAAAAATTTTCATTCTATTAACATTTCAATTTTGTGTACTGATAATAGGTTCTAGTAGGTACTATAGCTAATGTATGGGTGTTCAGATACAACTGTTGTGTTGGCATTATGTAAAAAATGTCTTAAAGCGAAGGGCCAATTACTCATATAGAATTGAAATCACATGGAAGGTCTCTCAAGTTCAGGGAGTGGTGTCTGTGATGGTCTCTTAATAGTTTCTAGAGATTGAAATGTAGCAGCTTGTCATTGTTGACACATCATTTTAAACTTCCCTCTGACCTTTGACCCCCCCTTTTTTGTATCTGTTAGGATTATTATTATTATTTTTCTGCCCTAAAAGTATCTGGATCCCAGAAACCGTAACAGCTATAGTTCCATCTCCTCCCAGTGTGTCGTGCCTGGAACAACTTCGCAGGGAGGTGCCCAGGAGGCATCGTAAATAGATGCTCGAACATCCTCAACTGTCTCCTTTCGATGCGAAGGACCAGCGGCTGTACTCTGAGTTCCTTCTGGATGTCTGAGCTCCTCACCCTATCCCTAAGGGTGCACCCAGCCACCTGGCGGAGGAAACTCACGTCCGCCGCTTGTATCCGCAATCTCGTTCTTTCAGTCACTACCCAGAGCTCGTGACCATAGGTGAGGGGTTGAACAAAAATGGACTGGTAAATCAGGAGCTTTGCCTTCTGGCTCAACTCCCTCTTAACTACAATTATCTGGTACAACGACTGCATGACTGTCGCTACCACCCCAATCCGCCTGTCGATCTCCTGCTCCAATTTATCCTCACTCATAAACAAGAACCTGAAATACTTGAACTCCTCCACTTGAGGCAGTAGCTCACTCCCAACTCGAAGGGGGCAAACCACCTTTTTCCAGGAGACAACCATGGCCTCAGACTTAAAGGTGCTGATCCTCATCCCAACCGCTTCACACTCGGCTGCAAACTACCCTAATGCATGCTGGAAGTCACAGCTTAATGAGTCCAACAGAACCACATCATATGCAAAGAGCAAAGATGCAATCCTGAGTTCTCCATCCTGGACACCCTCCATCCCCCCAACTGCGCCTTGAAATCCTGTCCATGAAAACCATGAATAGAATTGGAGACAAAGTGCAGCTCTGGTGGAGTCCACACCCATTGGGAATAAGCTTGACTTAGTGCCAAGAATGTGGACAAAGCTCTCGCTGCTGTTATACAGGGACCGAATGGCTTGCAGCAGTAAACCTGGGACCCCATACTCCCGCAGCATCACCCACAGGACACCTCGGAGAACACAGTCATAAGCCTTCACCAGATCCACAGAACACATGGAGACTAGATTGGCAAACTCCCATGATCCCTCCAGTATCCGTGTGAGGGTGAAAAGCTGGTCCACTGTTCCACGGCCAGGATGGAATCAGCATTGTTGCTCCTGAATCTGAGGTTCAACAATCGTTTCCTGTCTCATTTCCAGCACCGTGGAGTAAGCTTTCCTAGTGAGGCTGAGCAGTGTGATACCCTGACGGTTAGAACACACTCTCCGGTCCCCACCACCACCCATGTCTACCACTCCACAGGCACTGTCTCTGACCTCCAAGCAACATTGAAGAGACATGTTAGTCATGACAGCCCAACAACATCCAGAGCTTTCAGCATTTCAGGGCAGATCTCATCTCCTGGTGCCTTGCCACTGCGGAGTTTCCTAATTGTCTCAATGCCGTCTGCCAGGGAGACAGGCGACGATCCCCCCGAATCCTCCGGCCCTGCCTCCTCAGTGGAGGGCGTTTCAATCGGATTTATGAGCTCCTCAATGTGTTCCTTCTGCCGTTCGACTATATCCTCAGTTGAGGTCAGAACCTCCCTGTCCCTGCTTAGAACAGCCTGGATGAGGCCCTGCCTCCACTCCTTAGTCGCCTGACTGTTTGCCAGAACCTCTTTGAGGTTAACCAAACCCCGACCATACCCTAGCTTTTGCTTCCGCGACAGCCATCACCGCAGCCATTTTGGGCTCCTGGTATAGCCAATTCCAGAGTCCCCTGGGCAAGCCAAGGCCCCAAATGCTTCCTTCTTCAGCCCAATGGCTGCCCTCATTGATGGCATCCACCACCAGATCCTTGGGTTTCTGCCACGACATGCACTGATGACCATCTGACCACAGCTCAAAGCTGTTGCTTCAACAATGGACGCTTTGAACAGGGTCCATTCCGACTCCATATCCCCAACCTCCCTCGCGATCAGGGGAAAGCTCCTCCAGAGGTGTGTGTTGAAGACCTTCCGGACAGGGTCCTCCCAAACATTCCCAGTTCACCCTCACTCTACACGCTGCCTATTGTTAAAACATTGTGTTCATTATGCGCAATTCATGACTCGCACAAAGTCCAACATCAAAGCACCAGTCGGGTTTAGATCAGGTAGACGGTTCCTCCCAGTCACCCCCCCTCCAAGTTTTCCCATCATTGCCAAAATGAGCGTTGAAGTCTCCCAGTAGAACTACAGAGTCCCCAAATGGTACTTTCACTAGGACACTTCCTGGTGCCTCTAGGTGGTTGGGTACTCCAAGCTGCCATTTGGCATGAATGCCATCACGACAGTAAGAGATTTCCCCCGAAGTCGCAGTCGCAATCTGAAGTCGCAGTGAGGTGACCCTCTCATTCACTGGGACAAACTCCAACACAGCGGCACTCAGTCGGGGGCAAAAAAAGTAGCCCCACACCTGCTTGCCGCCTCTCACCCTGGGTAACACCAGAGAAGCAGAGTCCAGCCCCCGTCCAGGAGTTTGGTTCCAGAGCCAAAGCTGTGTGTAGAAGTGAACCCGACTATATCTAATCCGCATCACTTGACCTCCCACACAAGCTCCTGCTCCTCCCCCTAGGCAAGCAAGTCCAAAGACCCTGGGAAAAGCGAGGTGTTTCCCAACTTTATCTGGAGAATGCATAAGTCCAGTTTTCTGTGTCGTTAAGAAGACGCCAGCTTTGTTGTGGTTTATTCACCACAAGAAACCTGGCATCATTGATCTTCTAGTTTCTTGAATGACTCGCTGAGCTGAAATTGTTAAACATTTCAGGGCACTTTTCTCCAGACAGTATTGAAGTCAAACTGAAGGTGTGTGTGTGTGTGTGTGTGTGTGTGTGTGTGTGAGTGAGTGAGTGAGTGAGTGAGTGAGTGAGTGAGTGAGTGAGTGAGTGAGTGAGTGAGTGAGTGAGTGAGTGAGAGAGAGAGAGAGAGAGTGAGATGTCCTGGCGGCCTGTCCAGGGTATCTCCCCGCCTGCCAATGAGTGCTGAGAGCAGGATAAGCGGTTCGGATAATGGATAGAAGTATACTGTGTGTGTGGATATGTGCCTATGTATTTCTAAAGTTTCTTGTGTGTATGCAAATATGAACCATATCCCTGAGCATGTCTGTTTCTTTGTATGCTGAATGTGTGTCTGTCTGTGTTGTTTTATTTCCCTCTTGCTGTCAGCTCCTGGCTCATAGGAAGAAAAAAAAAACCCCAGACAACAACAAAGAATACACACACACACACACACACACACACACACACACTGGTTCACTCACTCAGCTGCTCCCTGGGCGCTGATAACCACTTTAGGGGAGCTGGACCCAGGGCTGTGTTTTGGCGCAGTGGCAGGTGCCATCTGTCAAGCAGGGAAAGGAACAGGAAGGGTTCTGTGTGCAAGCGTGTGCTGTTCTTTCTTAATGTGTGTGTTTGTGTGTGTGTAAATCAATGTGTGTGTGTGTCTGTGTGCCAACAGTTTGTAAAGTGTGTGTTTTTGTGTTTTCGTTCATGCATGAGTGTTTTCTGTTGTGTTTTCTTTAATGAATGAGTCTGTTTGAATGTGTGTACTCGTAAGTGCCCCCCTGTAGATTAAATCAGAAGAGCTGGACGTAGGAACAATATCAGGAACGGGGCAAATACAGCTTCTCTGTCTCGGGGGTGGGGTGGGGTGGGGGGGATAAGTACCCATCCCACCTGAGCTGGATGCAATCAATAACCGGGGACGGGGTTGCCAGATTTGAATCGATTGATGAGAGGACAGTGTTGCCAGGTCTGGCGGAAGTAAAAAAAAAAGACAGATTAAGTTATTGATTCTCACCCAGTGAGCGGGTGCAGGAGTGGGTTTGTTCGGGTCTGTTTAGGCCGACAGAGCAGAGGAGGAGGTATGATTAAACAGGAATTGAGAAGCTGTACTTCTTCGAGCCTTCGGCGCTGAGGATACGACAACTGCTTTCTCTAAGATTGTACATTAGTCTCACAGAATTTGTGTAGTCTGGTGGAAATTTTGAATGCATATATATTTCCCAACAAATATCTCTCGCTGTTGATGGTTGCTGTTAAAAGAGTCCATCTTCCGGGGTGGTGGGTCTTGCTGTTATTGCTGCCCCTGCAGAATGGTTGCTACCGTAAGATAGCCGGATATCATGACCCCATTGATTCTTCCATAAACTCAAATCAAAGAAACATGCATGTGTTTCTTGTAAAAGCTAAAAGTCTGCATTGAACCATCTGCGGTACAGAAAAGTAGCTTTGCGTTTCAGTGCATCATGAACACCCCTGACAGTAATCGAACATTCAGATAAAGACATAAAATAAACACTTAACTTTATAGAGTTTAGTGTAAGTTGTAGGTAGTTACGTTTTATGCAACTCGGGGTTACCCTCCCATTGTGTATTTAGCTGAATAGACTAACTTTGGTCACTAACATGCCACAATATAATAAGAAGTTACTCCTGAAAAAGGGAGATCAACTATTACTAGAGGAAGAGGGAAGCTGAGCCGGAAGGCAAAGCTCTCAATTTACCAGTCAATCTTCGTTCCAACCCTCACCTATGGTCATGAGCTTTGGGTAGTGACCGAAATGGTGAGATTATGGATACAAGCGGCTGAAATGAGTTTCCTCCGTAGGGTGTCTGGGCTCAGCCTTAGAGATAGGGTGAGGAGCTTGGACATCCGGAGGGAGCTCGGAGTAGAGCCGCTGCTCCTTCGCGTCGAAAGGAGCCAGTTGAGGTGGTTCGGGCATCTGATTAGGATGCCTCCTGGGGGCCTTCCTTTGGAGGTTTACCAGGCACGGCCAACTGGGAGGAGACCCCGGGGTAGACCCAGAACTCGCTGGAGGGACTACATGTCCAATCTGGCCTGGAAACACCTTGGGATCGCCCGGGAGGAGCTGGAGGGTGTTTCTGGGGGGAGGGACGTCTGGAGTGCCCTACTTAGCTTGCTGCCACCCCGACCCTACTCCAGAGAAGTGGCTGAAGATGAATGAATGAACTATTACTATTACTCCTGAAAAGGGAGATGAACCACATGACTTCGAAACAAGAGACTCATGGAAATAATAAACATTTAAATAATCACCTCAAATGTCCTTACCTGGACTTCACTCAAGTCTGTGTTCCCGGATTTGGTCGGAATACTCTCCCGTTGATGATCACCTTCATACCCGCAAAGAACGCCACCTTGGCCTCCTTCCGGGCAGCTTCCACCACTGGCCATAGGTTGCTGCGAGTGTCCAATTCAGCTTTGGTCCGGTCATCCTTGAATCTCAACTTGTGGGTTTTCAAGTACTCACAGCCCTTCGCCTGTTTCCATATAAGGTCCTGTGTGGTTCTGTTGGTGAACTGGATGATTCTGGGTCCCTTGCTCTGCTCCTTGGATCCCAAACGATGTAAATAAATAAAAAGCTATTGTGTAAATTAGCAAAAGTGCAAACACAAGGATGAGAACCAATATATAGAATGTTTTGGAAGTGCTAACATAAGTTGACATATGTTTTTATCCATGGCACCCTAACGTGATCTGTGCATTTGTTTTTAGTATGGGTGTCCCGGGTGTTAGGTGAAATGTACATACTTCACTTGATACAGTTGCATTTTGTGCCTTCATTAGTGTAAGCCAGTGGTGGGATGAAATTATACCCAACTTAATATTGTCTAAATCCTCAAAACAGTTTTAATTTTGTCATATTTACTGTACTTACAGTATTGTGACTCATCAGTTACTAGTTAATTTGCTGTTAATCTCAGAGAGCGATGATTGTGTGAGCCTGAGTTCACTGTTGTGAGGGTACATCATGAACCTACAGGCAGTGTGTGACAGGCTTGTTCATTTGAGATCAGATTAGCATCACCGTTTCCTAAACGGGTCAGCCAAGATTCAGTTCAATGCATATGTAGTTTATCAGTACATTTACTGTTTGAGTCACCTCTTTCTTGGTGGTAGTCACCTGAACACTGTGTGAAACCAGGACTCTACAGACTGTAAGGATAAGCTTCTCAGTTGTCCATTTTTATTTCCGCGGGAAATGAGGAGGAACCAACATTTAGTTTGTTGTTTCAGCATGGTAGGTAAGAAGTGAAACGCTTGAATCTGATTGGCTATTGTGGGCTTCCTGTATCGTCTAAAAATTCAGCATTTCTCAACTTTTTGCCAAAAACGCTGAATCCCCCCCCTCCCCTTCATTGCTCTCATAGAAAATGAAACAAGTCCGTCGGCCTTTAGAGTTTTTTTTTCTTAAACACATTATGGCATGGGGCGTTTGGGTAGCGTGGCAGTCTATTCCGTTGCTTACCAACACGGGGATCGCCGGTTCGAATCCCCATATTGCTTCCGGCTTGGTCGGGCGTCCCTACAGACACAATTGGCCGTGTCTGCGGGTGGGAAGCCGGATGTGGGTACGTGTCCTGGTCGCTGCACTAGTGCCTCCTCTGGTCATTCAGGACACCTGTTCAGGGGGGAGGGGGAACTGAGGGGAATAGTGTGATCCTCCCACGCGCTATGTCCCCCTGGTGAAACTCCTCATTGTCAGGCGAAAAGAAGCAGCTGATGACTCCACATGTATCGGAGGAGGCATGTGGTAGTCTGAAGTCCTCACCTGATCGGCAGAGGGGGTGGAGCAGTGACTGGGACGACTCGGAAGAGTGGGGTAAATGGCCAGGTACAATTGGGGGAGAAAAGCGGGGGGGGGGACATATTATGTCATATTATCATCAGCATTCATTATAAAGTATGTTACTTGCTGAGAATGCTTAAATGTATTTTGCTAAGTGAGGAATTTAACAGGTTTTAAGTTTTGTTCGCCTAAAATTCAGTCACCGTTACTGTTGAATTTAATCCACCTTTCTATCCCTTTTCCCCTGTCTGTCTGTCTGTCTGTCTGTCTGTCTGTCTGTCTGTCTGTCTGTCTGTCTCTATCTGTCTGTCAGGTTCAGACTGCTCTGTCGGTCCATTATAGCTCATAAACTCTTCGACTATGTCGTTCTGGTCTTCATCTTTCTCAACTGCATCACAGTGGCCCTGGAGAGGCCAAAGATTTTGCAAGGCAGCCTGGTAAGACAAAAAAAGTTACATTATTTCACCCGTGTCCCTCATTTGGTCACTTAATGATGTGGCTAACAGCCCTGGATGATGTCTTACATGTTGTTCGAAACAAGTGACAACCAATCTGAAGCCTAATATCTCACAGTAAATAAACGTTCCTTTCACAATAAATACTAAGCTCTCAGTGCTATTTGTTTTGATTTCTCAGCATTTTTTTCATTGACTAAATCAATGAATAATTTCCATTTTGTCGAAAATATCAAATTAAGAGCAACTCTCACTACTAAGAAGCTCAAAGGTGAAAAAGAAACACGGGGTCAAAACAAACCCAGAATCCTGGTGGGAATAATGGGGGAGCCAGGCGGACCTCAACAAACTCCTCTAAAATTATATCAGATATTTTGGGTGTCTCTGAAATAGCTGTTTGTTGTGCAGCTCTTTTTCAGTTGTTATTGTCGTCAAATTTTGCAATTCTGTCCTAAACAGACAACACTCAACTGTACATCCCAGTAATGCAAGATAACCTGTTAGGGACACCAAATAAAATGGCCGACACTGATAACGATATAAGATAAATGATTTAACCTGAAATGAATATCATGTCCATTTATCTAGAGTTGTGTGTTATTACAATAATTAAATGCATAATAAGCTGATCTCTGAAAATGTAATTCCAAAAAGGCAAAGATGAAAAAGCTTTTATAAGCATGATACGACATTCGATTCTTTCCAGAGGACGGTATTCCAAAAAAAAAATCCTGGAATCCAGGCAGTAAGATGTCAATAGTGAATGCAAAACACTCAGTCGGACTTGTCACTGTAGAGTTTTTGTTTTTTGTCCCCCCCCCCCTTTTCTCCGAATTGTACTTGGCCAGTTACCCCACGTTGCCGATCCGGGGAGGGCTGCAGACTACCACATGCCTCCTCCCATACATGTGGAGTCGCCAGCCGCTTCTTTTCACCTGACAGTGAGGAGTTTCACCAGGGGGACGTAGTGCATGGGACGATCACGCTATTCCCCCCAGTTCCCCCTCTCCCCCGAACAGGCGCCCTGACCGACCAGAGGAGGCGCCAGTGCAGCGACCAGGACACATACCCACATCCGGCTTCCCACCTGCAGACACGGCCAATTGTGTCTGTAGGGTTGCCCGACCAAGCTGGAGGGAACATGGGGATTCGAACCGGAGATCCCCGCGTTGGCAACAGAATAGACCGCCACACCACCTGTACGTGCTGTAGAGTTTTGAAATACCACACCCAGTGATGGAATCCCAATATGGAGAGTTTGGGTTGGGTTTTTTTTTCTTGTACTTGAGCTGGTGTATTATACTCTCAGTAGATTGAAGAATCCTGTTATAGGTGGTAAATTGAAGGAAAAGTGAACCCGTGGTAAGAACACAGAGGATAGATATTAATATGAATTAACAGTTGAAAATAACGAGTTTATACAACTAAGCTATCCATCTCTGCAGGTCCATTTTTACCTAGGATTGATGATTTCGCAGGCCACCCGGGGAAATTTCCCGGACCGCTCGCGTAAAAAAAGTGGCAGCATGTCACGTTGGCACAGCACATGGAGAGTAAGGCTTAAAGGAATGGGGTCCCAGGTCATTAAATCAAAAATGTTTACCCCATTTTCCTGCGCTAAAGGATACTGTTAATCTAATTCATACACTGCCTCCTGTGTTACTTTCTGCCATCTTGTCTATGGACGCTGCTGCTCTCTTCTGTGTTTAATATTGACACTGGTGGAGTTTACTCAGCATTCCGCTCATGTGATGAGGCAGCACAGAACATAACGCCCTCAAGTGGCAGTCAAACGGTGGTACAACGTCGCTCACAACTTTCTGATAAATGGGGGGCGTCCAGGTAGCGTAGCAGTCTATTCCATTGCCTACCAACACGGGGATCTTGGTTCGAATCCCTTTGTTGCTTTCAGCTTGGTCGGGCGTCCCTACAGACTCAATTGGTCGTGTCTACGGGTGGGAAGCCGGATGTGGGTGTGTGTCCTGGTCGCTGCACTAGCGCCTCTTCTGGTCGGTCGGGGCGCCTGTTCAGGGGGCAGGGGGAACTGGGGGGAATAGCATAATCCTCTCACGCACTACGTCCCCCTAGTGAAACTCTCACTGTCGGGTGAAAAGAAGCGGCTGGCGACTCCACATATATCAGAGACATGTGGTAGTCTGCAGCCCTCCCTGGTTCGTTAGAGGGGGTGGAGCAGCGACCAGGACGGCTCGGAAGAGTGGGGTAATTGGCCAGATACAATTGGGGAGAAAAGGGGAAAAAAATTCTCATAAATGGTCAAACAAGCCAGAAACTTTTCTCATGGTTTTATTACAAGTGACCAACCCAGCCTGTTTTTATTTTACATTCATATTGAAATATAATTTTGATTTGAGATTATACATCACACGACCAAACAATTCATTGAAATGAACCTCAGCTGGATTCTTGAACACAGTGTTTTTGCAGATATTTGCTAACTTCATTTTCTGTCCTCTCCCTCCTTTGTAGGAAAGGCTGTTCCTTACCATCTCCAACTACATATTCACGGCCATTTTTGTTGCTGAGATGACTTTAAAGGTAAAGGCCTTCACGTGTCCTCGTCAGCTCCTTTTCCCCTGGTCTTTCCTTTTCTCTCATCCCCTCTTCCCCCACCTCCACCGCTCTCATAGGATACCGGTAAACCCCCTGTCCTCTACCTCCCTTCCCCCCACCTCTCCAACTCGCTCCCTTATGGACCTCTCTTGTGTCGGCAACTCTGCTTAATCAGTTGCACACGTCCCATTAGCAGTGGGCAGCTAAATAATTAAGTTAATTAGAGGGCTATCTCTCTTCAGCTGGCCTTTATCAACACACACACACATACACACATATACACATTCTCTATTCCGCTCCATATTTCACTCTTTTTCCCCCTTTAACTTCACTAATCACGTGTCGAGATAGATAGGGTGTCATCCATTATTGAAGGCTCCCTTTCTTCAGGCATTCTTGGGCAGTCTTAGTATAGTATAGTATAGTATAGTATAGTATATAGTCACTATAGTGATTTATTCATGGGCAGGGGTAATGAAAACACTGGTCGCATGAAGCTATGTAGATCAGCTCAGTGTGGTAAAGGGGGTAAACAGCACTGATGTGCATATGTGTGCCTCTGACCCCAGCTTGAATTTAGCTTGGAGCCTCCTCACAACTTAAGCATCATTATTTATTGTCTTGGAATCATCCTGTCCTTAATACAGACATTTTACCTCCTTTCTTTGTCTTTCTTTCACCTTTTGTTTTATCTTTTTATTTTATCTTCAGAAAAAGGGGAAAGCTAATATTCTTGCTATCCTCCCCTGTATTGTTTTATCTTCAGGATGCCCAGAATAACAATGTGCAAAAGTAAAACACGTATCTGCAACCCCATAGCTCGGTTGCAATTTTGGTTATTGTCTCATAGCAACAACTGTGTGCGATACGATACCCTGGTGAAGATGGCGTCAATGTCAAAACAGTGTTTTGTTATGAGATGGTATTTTTCCCCTTGCACTGACCTGTGGAAGTGTGGAGGCACGTTTTGCTTTGCTTTATTTTCACTCACAAGATGAACTCTGCAGTCCCCTGCTGCTTGTTTTCTCATCTTTGATTGCTGTCAAATCTTTTTCAATTTTCCTCATCCCCCCCTCCCTCCCTCCCTCACTCACTCCTCCCTACCCCCACTCCCCTTTTACCTCTGCTATCTCTGCTGCACCCTGTCTGTTTCCCTCCAAATCATCCTCAGTCCGTGCGCCCCTCAGCGTCCATGCACCCCTCCTTGTTGCCCACCATTTTTTAATCTCTCTCTGCAGCAAGAGGGTCTCACTTCTATGATTAATCCATGATTCTGGGAGACAACTGTAGCCCTGCAGTCAAGACCCCCCAAGTCAAGTCCAAGACTTTAAGATGGCGAGTCCAATTTAAGACCAATGGGGCCAAACTTCCTGTAAAGAGTGTTACCAGAACAGCCTCCCAGCCTGGGCAGCAGGCTGGGAGACTACCGTCATCGTTAAAGACAGAATTTTCATTAGGCTTTTTTTCTTTCTTCCACCAAGGAAGGATTTTCTAGTGTTTAGAGACATAAATTGATATTAATAAAAAAAAGAAACAATGAGGTTAGATTGCACTTTATTCTTCTCCTCAGGGGACGTTTGATATTCATTAAAAAAGAATGAATGAATTAATAATTCAGAGGTTTGCACTGGGGTGCTCCTGAAACATTATCACGCATCTACAGTGTCAGAGACCAACTCGAGACCGAGTCATAATGCTGCGAAGTCCAAGATGAGAATGAGACTTTCAAAATGCAGACTCGGACAACTGGACTTGTGACCAAGTCCATTCTCTAGGACTACAACCCTTGACAACTGTGCGTATTAAACCGTCACCTCAATATGCATTTCAATAGGTGAAATGCATACACATTACGCGCACAAAATCACACTGCGTCGTTAGAGTTATCTTCTCTGTTGTCTCTTTCACAGCTTCATGTATGCAGTTCACAATCTCTTTTCAGGCTTCATATATCAGGATCAGGAACAATTTATTGTCATTTCTTTCATGTACTTGCGTACACAAAAGAAACAACATTTTATTTCCCCCAGCCCACAACAGTGCGACACAAAAGACAAAAACACACATCCAAAATTCCCAAAAACGACACCACCAGATACATAGAAAAACAGAGAGAACAAAGCAAAAAAAAAAAAAAAGCAAAAGCAAAAAAAACCACATTTAACAACATAGTCCAAAAATTCCACTGTCCAGAGAACGAACTCCAGCCAGGTCTGCATGGGCTAGCAGTTAGCTTAGCCTGCCCTGCTTCCGCGTCCTGTCAGACCGGCCTCGCTGTTTCCTCCTCGGGCGCAGCTCCAGCAGGGCCATGGTCCCTGGTCCCACCAGATGCAGCAGACCAGGCTCCCCCAGCCGAGCCAACGCCAGCTCTCCCAGCCAGACACCTTCGTCACACCTACCCGCACTTCACATGACGACACCAAAAACCCAGTCAACGCTAGGCGAGGCCACCGCCAGACCGCGCTCGGGTGTTATTGGAACTGCCGGTCTGCATGGGCTAGCAGTTAGCTTAGCCTGCCCTGCTTCCGCATCCTGTTAGTCCGCCCCTGGTGCTACCTCCTCGGGCACAGCTCTGGTCAGGACCGGAGTCCCTAGGCCCACAGGACACAGCAGACCAAGCTCTCCCAGCCGATCCAGTGCCAGCTCTCCCAGCCATCAAACGAAGACAAAACAAACCTTGATGCAGACGTGGACAAAGACACTGTATGGATGGCACTGGGTGAGGCTGCTGCAAATGCAAGTCCACGCTGCCATCTTCCCACACCAGTGCTGGGTGAGGCCGCTGCAAACATGAATTCGCACCGCCATCTACATGGTGGCGTGAAGTCACATATATACAATTTTTACAGGGAAAGTTGAGTAAGCCTTCTAATATTATTGTATATGTTCTTGATTCAAGCCTGGGTTCTGCCCCAGTAGGATGGTTAGTAATCTGTACCTGGCCACAACTCAAGGAGTTAGAAGTTGTAAGAACCTTGCTCTAGGGCACATTGACAGTAATAACTACACATTTTCCCAGGTGTACACTGTCCTTAATTCAGGCAAATTGTACAAATGTGTACAATGTGTTCACATTTTCCTAGCTTTGTGTGGTGATGGGAACTGGGTTTATCTTTTTTACTCTCTTCCCTGCATGTTATGTCCTTTTTGTATAACAAAGATCCCAAACTAAATGCTAGCTAACCCTCAGGTTATGTTATAAACCACTACCTAAAATCCCCAAGTGAAATAGCAAAGTACAAAACATTTCACCCTTATTCCTCTCCCTCTCTCTCCCTCTCTCTCTTTCTTCATGTTCTCATATTCTAAACCTGGCTTCCCTCTCTTTCCAGCCTTTATGCTTCCCCAATGTGCTGAGTCTGTCGTTCCAGGCCGGCCTTCCTGATCTCTCTCTGAAAGGAGTAATTAAAGTACAGCATTAAGTTGACAGAAATTCCCATGTGAAACTCTGAACCACACACGTGCACATGAACAGTTTACTGGTACTTGTCAATCTGCTTTTCTATGCCGTAATTGATTATGGGATTATGAGCTCTAGAGGAGTTGAGTGACAGAGCTGCGGTTGGAAGCAGCCATATAAATGTTCTGTGTCATCGGAATTTAAATGCGACGAGTTGTCACATAAGCAGAACGTTTACCATATCCCTTACACAGGCACCACACACACAAGAAGTGCAGCTTAAAGTTCTGTGAAAGTGCACATGCGAGGGAGTTGAGATTTTACCACAGCCTTATGAGTTTTCTATTAACACCAACGCCACTTACAGAAGCAGTCACATCCTCAGAGTTGCCTTATGAATTCTGCTTGTTTTAATATCATCTGACATTCTCCCTTTCGTCGGGAATTTCTGTCCCAATACAGTCTGGGGTTGTATTACCAGGCATTGCTAAATATTTTTCAACCCAATTTTAGTAAACATGCTCTTAACAAAAGAGAGAAAATGAAACCTCTGGGCATCCGGGTGGCGTGGCGGTCTATTCCGTTGCCTATCAACACAGGGATCACCAGTTCAAAACTCCTTACCTCCAGTTTGGTCGAGTATCCCTACAGACACAATTGGCTGTTTCTGTGGGTGGGAAGCCGGATGTGGGTATGGGTCCTGGTCGCCACACTAGCACCTCCTTTGGTCGTTCAGGGTGCCTGTTCTGGAGGGAGGGGGAACTGGGGGAATAGCATGATCCTCCCACGCGCTACATCCCCCTGGTGAAACTCCTCACTGTCGGGTGAAAAGAAGCAGCCGGCGGGGTGGAGGGGGTGGAGCAGCGACCGGGATGGCTCAGAAGAGTGGGGTAATTGGCTGGGTATAATTGGGGAGAAAAAGAAACAAAAAAGAAAATCAAACCCCTGGTGCTCCAAAACTCCCCATGACATCCAAATGCAGAAAAAACAAACTTCAGACCCTCCCCCCCAGACACTTGGCATGTTCGTACTGCTGCTGTCATCTAAACAGGCGAGGATGTATTTATTATATTTTATATTTTAAAGTCAGATTTTGGAATAGTGAGGCATGCATAATGTTTGCATGGTGGAGAAGAAGAATGCTGGAGAACTAATGGAGATATGAATTTGACATTACATTTATATGACGACAGCTACAGGAGAAACAGCATGGTCATATTAACGTCACGTACAGACACATGTGATCTGTAGACCTAAATGAGTTGTCACAGGAGACAAAGATAGCCGTTGCCATTTTCGCAGCTGAATCCTTGGATCGTAAATAGAGTTGGAACATAATTTGAATGCAAATATAATGTGACGTCCACACGCTGTCAGCCAAAGGGCAGCCGGATGTGTGGCTGTGCGCGAGCTGGCTTCAGGCGATGCGCTGGCTTTGAACACGGTCCTAGCTAACTTCAGCCCTGGTTAGATGTTCCATACATCATGTCTTATCACAGCAGGGCTTGATCTGCCTAATGGAAGCCCCACAGCATTCTCCTGGTCCTAATGGGAATTCATTATCCAAAGCCTCTATTAATAACAGGAAATGTACAATATGGTTTGGTAACCCACCATCCAGACTGCGAAGTGCGACCAAAATCTTTGCAAAGGATATGATATCAACTTCCTGTCACGTAGATTTAGCCAGTTAAGGACTGATGAATTATTTTCATAAAGGGAATTTGACTCTTTAGGACGACTACCCGAGGCCGACAAGGTTGCTGTGCTCTGAAGCAAAGGTGTGCAAAATCAGTATTCTCTTGGCATGTCCCCCCCCCTCGGTTTCTCTCTGTCTTTCTCTCTCTCTCTCTCTCTCTCTTTCTCTCTCTCTCTCTCTCTCTCTCTCTCTTTCTCTTTCTCTCTCTTGCTCTCTCTCACAAGCTTTCTCTCCCTCTCACTCTCACTCTCACTCTGTCTCTCGCTCGCTTGCTCCTTCTGTTTCGCTCGAATTCTCGCTCTTTCTCTCTCTCCCCTCTCTCACTTTTTCTCTCTCTCGCTCACTCGCTTTCTCTCTCACTCTGTCTCTCTCGCTCGCTCCTTCTGTCTCGCGCTCTCTCTTGCTCAGTTTCTGTCTCCCTTTCACTCTCGTCTCTCTCGTGTTTTCAGTCTGTCTCCCTCTGCTCTTTTTATTCTCTCTTTCTCGGTTGCGCAAAATATTTTCTGTTCTCTTTGTTCGAGTCTCAATTTCAAGAAGCTTTATTAGCACTTAAGGAAATGACCGGTGGCGCAGTGGTTAGCGTGGTCGCCTCACAGCAAGAAGGTCCTGGGTTCGAGCCCCGGGGTAGTCCAACCTTGGCGGTCGTCCCGGGTCGTCCTCTGTGAGGAGTTTGCATGTTCTCCCCGTGTCTGCGTGGGTTTCCTCCGGGTGCTCCGGTTTCCTCCCACTGTCCAAAGACATGTAGGTCAGGTGACATACTACTAAAATTGTCCCTAGGTGTGTGTGTGTGTGTGTGTGTGTGTGTGTGTGACGGCCTGGCGGCCTTTCCAGGGTGTCTCCCCACCTGCCACCCAATGACTGCTGGGATAGGCTCCACCATCCCCGTGACCCTGAGAGCAGGATAAGCGGTTTGGATAATGGATGGATGGAAATGACCAATATTTTCAAAGCATTTCAGTACATATCTGTTGTGTTAACTTTTTATTGTCTACCCTGCTTTGTTTTGATTTTCTGCTGTCTGACACAGTGCTGCTTGTTTTTTACTGTGTTGTGTAAGGTGTCCTTGAGTGCTCTGAAAGGCGCCCCAAATAAAATGTATTATAATAAAGAAAGAACAAGAGAAAAGAAAAAGGTTACAATTTTATCATAAATGCAGTATAAGGTAAAATAGGCAAGATAGTGATGATATGACTAGAAGATATATTCTACGTGTAACAGTGAACATAGGAATCAATAGAATCCATCCATTATCCGAACCGCTTATCCTGCTCTCAGGGTGGCGGGGATGCTGGAGCCTATCCCAGCAGTCACTGGGCGGCAGGTGGGGAGACACCCTGGACAGGCCGCCAGGCCACGACAGGGCTAAAGTTAAAATAAATAAAATAAACATGACATAAAAAACAATATACCTTTTCAAATGATTCTTTAATAATTTAAGTGGATTAGGTTAAGTGTGGTCAGTTGGGGGAAAAAAAAGCTCTTCATATTTCTTCAGGTAACACATGTAATCGACTCTGTGCATAACTGTACTCCACCGACTTCCGGTTTCTACTGCAGCGGTCATACCAGTTTCCTGTTTGTTGGTGTGTGGTATTGACAATGGCATATTTTTCACGATGCCTGCAAGAGTTACCATGCAAACGGGTGAGAAGTTTCAAGTTGTACATAAATCTTGCAGGCATCGCGAAAATGTGCCATTGTCAGTAGCGCACGCCAACAAACAGGAAACTGGTATGACCCCTGCAGTAGAAACCGGAAGTCGGTGGACTACAGTTATGCACAGTCGACTGCACAAACAGAAATCACACTGCAGAAATTATTGGATAAATTTTAAGTTACTTCGACGTATGCAGCAGATGTTTTAGCTGAAGAAAGGACAAATGAAGTCAAGTCAAGAAGTCAAGTAGATTTTATTTGTCCCCAGACAGGCAATTGTTGTGTAGCAGCGGGAACATTTAAACACACAAACACGCCGCAGGACAGGTAAGGCAAATAAATACGGTAGTTTCTGAGTGACTTTGCAGCAACACGTGTTGTCTTTTCCCCCTCGCCGGGTGCTGTACCGGCAGATCCACGTCATTACAGACGAGGGTCAGATCTGGGATACCGTTTTGAAATTCAGGGTAATTTTTGTCCCTCATGTCTTTACATTTAGCACTTTTCTGAAATAATTCTTTGTCATTCCGAATGCGTTCTAGTCTCCGTCTATCTTTCTCCAGATGCTCTCCTCTTCGGTCTGTCTTTACCTCGCTCTCTCCTTCTCCCTCGAGACTCCCTTTCTCCTCTGTTCTGCATCTTCAGGATGCCCTGACAGCAGTTGGCATGGAGCCCAGTGTGCGTGTGGTTTTTTTTTTTGTATCCCCGCCCACGCCGCTTGTCAGTCAATTTACGTTACCACGGTGACAGGCGCCATGTATGTCATCAGAGGCACGCTGCTGTGCACTCGCAACTCTCTCGAGGCCAAGAGCACGCTTTTACCTTCCATGTCTGTCTGTCCAGAGGTCTCTCTGTCCGCCTGTCTCCGTCCCTGTCAGTTAGTCACACACTCCCTGTCTCTTTCTTATGATCCCCCTCTCTCCACCCACAATGTATTATTTGCATACATTTCTCTATTCTACCTGAACAAAGTTGCGTTTTTTTCTCTGTATTCTGTTTCAACTTGAAAGCTAGAGAGAGGCGTTCCTGCCACAAAAGCATGCCAAAAATGCCAAACAGTGTGGCAGATGAAAATCTGCCCAGGAAAACATTCCCGTCCACCGCACGAGCCCCTCTTTCTGTCATAAAACTTGCTTACCTCTTTCACATCCTTCTTTCATCTCAAGAAACCGTTGTTCTCTTCTTCTCTGCCTTCTAACCTGCTTTAATTATTGTCCTCCATTTGTTGATGAAGTTAGGGCCGCTCACCATGGCTCTCTGTGTAGGGCTGTGTGTTTGCAAGAAGTTGATGATACAAATTGTATCACAATAAAAGTATCATGATTCAATATACTGGAATATCTTATGATACTACAAACACTGTGATAGAATACGTTGAGCAAAAATTTAAATGCAACACTTGTTTTTGCCCCAATTTTTCACAAGTTGGAAGTAAATGATCCCAGATTTTTTTCTCTGCACTCTATGAGTTTAGTTCTCAGATTGTGTACACAAATTTGTGTACATGTCATCTTATTTCATCATAGCTGTTGCCAACATAGTCCACCTATCTGACTGGTGTAACCTCAACATGGTGATTAAGCAGCAGGATCATCACACAGGTGGTTGTCAGGATGGGCAGAATAAAAGGACAATGTAAAATGTGCAGTTTGTGCTGCACAACATCATGCCAGAGATGCCATAAATGTTGATAGCCCGTGCAGTCGGCATGTTGATTGCAGGATTGTCCACCAGAGCGGTTGCCAGAATATTGAATGTCCACTTCTCTACCATAAGCCACCTCCGCAGTCATTTCAGAGGTTTTGACTGTACAGCCAACTGGCCTCAGAACTGTCGACCACATGTTACCACACCAGCTCGGGACCACTACAGAGACCAGCCACAGTCAGCTGATGAACCATTTGGTTTGCACAACCGAAGAATTTCTGATCACACTGTCTCAGGGAGGTTCCTCTGTGTGTTCGATGTCTTTACCGGGGTCTATCCCAAAATGCTCTATGGCACCTTAACCATCCCCGGTGGGCCAACGTACCCCAGCGATAGCCCTTGGCATACTGTAGAAGGGACCTCTTCAGCAATGAGTACAGGTTTCAGCTGTATTTGGCAGATGGAAAGCGGGTGTGTATGGTGCAAAATGAAATATTGGTATGGTAATAATATTCATGATAATGTCACATAAATAATCCAGCGCCTCTTAAATAATTTTTTCATTTCGTTCTGTTCTCGCTTTGTCTCCCTCCCCCGTGATGCAAGAAATATTGTAGCAACCGGGGAGGGTAAACACTGGACTATTGACAGCTATGCACTAGGGGAGCGCAAGGGATTCTGGGACTGTTCATGTTCAGATTATTGTTTTAGTAATGTGTTCATTTTTTGATTGTTGTGTTTGTTTGGGGGTTCGACTTGGACTGGGTAGACGACCATTGTGCTGACTGACTGACTGACTGTAGGACTGTGACTAAGACTGGTTTTCTCGAAGCCATTGTTCAGCAGCCATTGGGGAGGGGCAAAATAAAAGCACTCCTGGGGTCTTGCGGTGTATGGGACACAGGAGCTGCCATTCAAACGAAATCCCTGCCTCCTCCTTTCCCATCAGGTCTGGTTGGTTCTGGCGGTGTGTAAATAAAAAGAGCACTCCCGGGGTCGTGTGGTGTATGGGACATGGGAGTTGTTATTAAAAGAGATCTCTGCCTCTCATTCTTCCAAGCCTGATCGTCGTCACACTGGTGCCAGAAGTGGGATCTCACTAAAAAATGGAGAGGGAGAGCCGGAGACTGGAGCTGGACATCGAGCAGACCCGTTTGTGCTTGGAAAACGTTGCATGGCAAAAGACGGAGCCCGCCAGAGATAGAAGTCTTCTAGCCCAATGTGATTGCTCCAGTGCACCATTGCTTCACCTGCCCCTGGAGACCAGGAGAACCAGTGCCAGGGCGCGCATGCTGTCTGCCGCTACTGATCGCCCCTTTAGAGGTCAGGAGGACCACCCCTGGGGAGCGCACGCTGCATGCCGCTACCAGTTGTACCCTAGAGACCAGAAGGGCCATCGCAGAGGATCAAATGCTACCCTCCTCCACCGATCGCCCCCTAGAGGCCAGGGGCCGGGAGGACCAGCGCTAGGGAGCACATGCTGCATGCCGCTACCATTGCACCCTAGAGACCAGAAGGACCATCGCTGAGGATCGAATGCTACCCTCCACCACCGATCATCCCCTAGAGGCCAGGAGGACCAGCACCGGGAGTGAATGCAACCTGCTGCCACTGATGGCCCACAAGAGGCCAGGAGGACCAGCGCTGGGGAGCACATGCTGCCCACCGCTACCGATTGCTCCCTAGAGGCCAGGAAGACCAGCGCCAGGGAGCACATACTACCCGCTGCTACTGATCAACCTCTAGAGGTCAGGAGGATAAGCGCCGGGGAGCAAACACTACCCGCCACCAACGATTGCCCCCTAGAGGTCAGGAGGACCAGCACCGGGGAGTGCACGCTGCCCTCTGCTACCAATCGCCTCCTGTAGGCCAGGAGGATCAGCACCGTGGAGCGGATGCTACACGCCACTACCACTCGCCCCCTGAAGGCCAGGAGGACTGGCGCCGGGGAGAGCATGCTGCCTGTTTACACCGATCGCCCCCTAGTGAGCAGCAGAGATATGGCGCATCAAACTCCAGCTAAGCTATCAAAATAAATTGGGACAACACTGCTAGAGCTGTACCTCTCACAAGTGCAATTAGCGGCATTGCACAGCGAATTGAGCAACAAGGAGGCTGCCATCCACCTGGGTCAAGGGAAAGGCCTTGCAAGGTGCTCCTCGACCTAGCCCCAGTGGAGCAGTGGGATCTCCAAGCCCTGACCATGGCGCTGCAGTGGCGATTCGGCCAATGATCCTTCACTGATCAGAGCAGGGAGCAGCTAGCCAGCTGCCGCTGCCAAGAGGGAGAGAGCCTGGGTGCCTTTGCTGCAGACGTGCAGCTACACACCCAACACAACAACAACTTAAGTTTTGTATAGTGCCTTTAAAGGACCCCAAGAACACTTTACACTAGATAAGAACAACAAAAAAAAAGTTTAAAACAAAGATCTAAAGACTACAGACCATAGGCTTTAGTAAAAAGGTAGGTTTTCGGTAGTCTTTTCAAATTTTCCAAAGAAGCAGCGTTGCGGGTCTCTGCTGAAATAGAGTTCCAGAGAGTGGGGGCTGCCACACGAAAGACTCTACCCCCAAAATTCTGCAGGCTGGTGTTGGAAAGCAGGCCCATGTCTGCAGACCGCAGATTCCGGGATGGAATATAGAGGTTGAGGAAGTCTGATAGGTACTGGGAGGTATTGGCATGAATGGATTTATAGCTGAGGAGGAAGATTTTATAAGAAATGCGGGAGTTGACTGGTAGCCAGTGAAGGTGGACAAGGGTGGGAGTGATGTGTTGCCAGGGCTTGGTACGAGTGAGCACCCTGGCAGCTGAATTCTGCACATACTGAAGCCTGTCACGGTTACTCACAGTTCAACGCAGAGCTGGCCCTGCACGCTTTCCTGCGGGGCTCACAGCGGAACGTTTGCATCATCATCTTAGCCTCACCATGCCCCGGTCCCTCAGTGGGGCTCTCTGCAAAGCTGAACGGACCGAGGTAGTCCTCTCCATGCGACCTGCCCAGCAGAAGACCCCTGCCCCTGCCTATTTCACAAAGAAAACACCTTAATATGGATAAAATCAGAGTAATCAGAGCCACAGGTAGCGTGGCACTGAAAATGCCTGCTGCTGTTATGGTTCTGTGCAGCCCTGTTACAGTATTGCACCTGCCACCTAGGGGTCGGAGATGTAAACTACACAATACAGTAGCACCACCGCCATGTCTCTTTGTGTGTAATGTTAAGAATTGATGCAGTATTTTTGAAAACTGACACCAAATTGTGACAGAAAGTATCGCGATACTCCAGTGGGTCCACATTTTCACTGCTAGTTCTGAAGTGAACGTTTGTTTCTACGGTTTGCTTTTCCACAAAACATGATAAAGTAAAATATATGAATTATTATAATTACATATACGGAGAAGGATATTAAAGTACTCAAGCTACCGTCCTTGTCAGCATAGTTCGGAAACGTGCCATCCCATTGGTTGGAGTCGGTTGGTTTCTGCTGTTTCACACACTTCCTGTAATGCCTTTGAAACTCCACCAGAGTCTTGAAGAGTTGTTGATTTTGCTGTAGGAAGGAGACCGTGGCTTTCCCAAATTAAACAAGAATTTATCTCCAAGTCCTGAAGTTAGATGAGTGTGAGTTGTTTGATCAGATTAGAAGAAACCTAAAAGGAAAAGTAAACCAATGGTAAAAGTAAAGAAGATGGATGCTGACATAAATTAACTATTCAAGCTATTTATTGGAAATAAAGAACTTATACAACTAAGATACACATCTCTGAAAATCGGCTCTTAAGTGGAATTGACGATTTCATGGGCACTGCCGTTAAAACTTTTATTTACAACTTTTCGTTTGAATAAAAAAAAGCCCCTTGCTTACTCCGTGTGCTGTGTGACATCACATTCACTCAGCATACAGAGAATAAGTCTTCAACTAACAGGATTGCAGGCCATTAAATCAAACATTTTTTTTACTATTTTTCTGAACAAAAGAACACTGATTGTCTAATTTACTCACTGCCTTCTGAGTCACTTCCTGCCATCTCATCTGTGAATGTTGATTTTTTTTTGTCCCTTCTGTACCCAACGTAGACACTGATGGAGTTCCCGTCAGTATTGAGCCTATGTGATGGCATGCAGCAGAGAACATGGCAGGCCCCTAGTGGCAGAACAGCGATACAAAATCGCTCACAGTTTTCTCATAAATGGTCAAACATGCTTGAAACATTTCTTATGGGCTCTTATGACAGGTTACCAACCCAGCATGCGTTTATTTTACATTTACTCTCCTTTCAGTGGCCCCATTGAGGAGTGATCCCCATATTTTCATCGTCCTCTTTTGTAGATCTATCTTTTTGATGTAGAATCTCTATCTCCTTTTCCTCTTGCCAGGTGGTGTCTATGGGTCTTTATTTAGGGGAAAAGGCTTACCTGCGGAGCAGCTGGAACATTCTCGATGGCTTTCTGGTCTTTGTGTCATTGATTGACATTGTGGTGTCCATGGCTGGTGGGGCAAAGATCTTGGGGGTGCTCAGAGTGCTCAGGCTGCTCAGAACACTGCGCCCCCTCAGGTAAGGAGGACTTACTAGCAGGTGAATAGGATAATAATAATGGTAGTAGTAGCAGCAGTAATGAACAACTTTATTCATATATTTCCTCTCAAACATGAATAAGTGGTATGCAACAACTTAAATAGGTGTGGTCAAGTTGAGTCAGGTGGGTCATTTGACCAAACCCAAAAAACAAAAAGTCCAAAAAGTTTAAATGAAGTATATTCAAATATATTATATGAAACCAAGCAGCAGTTACCTTAAAGGGAAAAAAAGCTCTTAATCACTTACCATATGATGTTTTCAAAGTCTGAAATATCCATTATTTGATGATCCTTCCACTGCATTATACATTTTAGCAGAGGTGTAAAAACCAGGTCCAGAAAGTAAATGTCCAAGCCGTGTATTTGCTCTAACCATGTTACTAAACCAGCTGATTTCGTTAGCTAGTTTTCCCTACTTAGTTGAGGAGTGGTGTTGACTAGAATCTGCTGGTGTAGTGCCTGAGTGGAGCAAATACATGGTTTGGAGTTTTACTTTCTGGACCTGGTTTTTACACCTCTGCATTTTAGTAAACTATGAAGTAAACTATTTATATAGCATTTTCATAGCCATTGTAGATAAAAGGCTGCTTTGTGTAAAGTTTCCTGTGCTCTGAATAAAAACGACTCACCCCTTTTAGTAGCCTCACTACAGCCATTACCTATGGCAGTAAACTTTAACTTGCTGCATTTTTTTTATTTTTGGTTGTTGCATGTGTGTCTTTGACGTGTAAAAGCTATCTAAAAGCTTTCATTTTCAGTCTTTCTCAATGTCGAAACCTTTGAAACTTCAACAGGCTGACTTACTCTATAGGCTCTGTCTTCCATCCAGCGCAAAGCAGCACCAAGCACAACACAAATGTCTTCGCTAGCTTCAGACTGATGCAGTTGTCATTTTCCCGTCCAGCGCCCACGTTGTTTAAATAACAAATGAACTCGCACCCATCTGAGCACCGATGGGTGTGTTGGTCTTAAAGTGAAGTGTGGTCGGCCGCGTCATTGGCGCATTGCTGTCTTGAGGAAGCGGAAAGCGATTGTGCCATTGACTAAAACCTGGTCTAAAGTCAGTGGCGCAGTATTTTACTGTTATTTTGAGGCCGTATTAAGAGAGTAATATGCACCTACATAGGCAGGTGCACAACACGTAATATTTTACAAACCCCAATTCCAGTGAAGTTGGGACGTTGTGTAAAATGTGAATAAAAACTGAATACACTGATTTGCAAATCCTTTTCGACCTATATTCAATTGAATACACTACAAAGACAAGATATTTAATGTTCAAACTGATAAACTTTATTGTTTTTTGCAAATATTCACTCATTTTGAATTTGATGCCTGCAACACGTTCCAAAAAAGCTCGGACAGGGGCAACAAAAGACTGGGAAAGTTGAGGAATGCTCAAAAAACACCTGTTTGTAACATTCCACAGGTGAACAGGTTAATTGGAAACCGGTGATTGTCATGATTGGGTATAAAAGGAGCATCCCCAAAAGGCTCAGTCGTTCACAAGCAAGGATGGTGCAAGGTTCACCACTTGGTGAACAACTGCGTGAGCAAATAGTCCAATAGTTTAAGAACAACGTTTCTCAACGTACAATTGCAAGGAATTTAGGGATTTCATCATCTCCAGTCCATAATATCATCACAAGATTCAGAGAATCCGGAGAAATCTCTGCACGTAAGCGACAAGGCTGAAAACCAACATTGAATGCCCATGACCTTCGACCCCTCAGGCGGCACTGCATTAAAAACCGACATCATTCTGTAAAGGATATGACCACGTGGGCTCAGGAACACTTGGGAAAACCATCGTCAGTTAACACAGTTGGTCGCTACATCTACAACTGCAAGTTAAAACTCTCCCATGCAAAGCGAAAGCCAGATATCAACACCACCCAGAAATGCCGCCGGCTTCTCTGGGCCCGAGCTCATCTGAGATGGACTGACGCAAAGTGGAAAAGTGTGCTGTGGTCTGATGAGTCCACATTTGAAATTGTTTTTGGAAATCATGGACGTCATGTCCCCCGGGCTAAAGAGGAAGAAGACCATCCAGATTGTTATTAGTACAAAGTTCAAAAGCCAGCATCTGTGATGGTATGGGGGTGTGTTAGTGCCCATGGCATGGGTAACTTGCACATCTGTGAAGGCACCGTTAATGCTGAAAGGTACATACAGGTTTTGGAGCAACATATGCTGCCATCCAAGCGATGTCTTTTTCAGGGACGTCCCTGCTTATTTCAGCAAGACAATGCCAAGCCACATTCTGCACGTGTTACACCAGCGGGGCTTCGTAGTAAAAGAGTGCGGGTACTAGACTGGCCTGCCTGCAGTCCAGACCTGTCTGCAGTCCAGACATGTCTCCCATTGAAAATGTGTGGCGCATTATGAAGCGCAAAATACGACAACGGAGACCCCGGACTGTTGAGCAACTGAAGTCGTACATCAAGCAAGAATGGGAAAGAATTCCACCTACAAAGCTTCAACAATTAGTGTCCTCAGTTCCCAAACGCTTATTGAGTGTCGTTAAAAGGAAAGGTGATGTAACACAGTGGTGAACATGCCCCTGTCCGAGCTTCTTTGGAACGGGTTGCAGGCATCAAATTCAAAATGAGTGAATATTTGCAAAAAACAATAAAGTTTATCAGTTTGAACATTAAATATCTTGTCTTTGTAGTGTATTCAATTGAATATAGGTCGAAAAGGATTTGCAAATCATTGTATTCTGTTTTTATTTACGTTTTACACAACGTCCCAACTTCATTGGAATTGGGGTTTGTAGAAAGATACGTATCATAATGTTTAAGGGCATGGCTAAGGGAAGCGTTCTTTCCTACTGCGTGTCAAATCCGCCGTTATAATAGCAGTCCGCTAAGATGCAAGTGCACCGGGCTTTTAAAGGGAATGGGAGATGACTCTTATTGGTTTATTTCATGTCAGGCCCAAAACGTATCTATGCACAGTGCCTTTGAACCATGCGCCTTACTTTGTGCTCAGATTATCCACCGGTAAACTAGCAAAAGTAGATTTGGACATGCGTTAAATGCACTTGCACCAGGTGCTTTAGATCATACACTTAGGTCATTAGAATATAGCCCTGGATATCCAAATTTCACTGTCTCCCTCTTGATTTCTAACTTCTTCCCGTCCGCTCCTTTGTCTCTGTTGTTCTTTGCTTCCCCACTTAGTGTTTGTTTTCCTTCCTTTTCTTATTTCTGCATCGCTCTCTTTCTTTACCTCTTGCTCGCTCCATCTTTCTTCCAGGGTGATCAGCAGGGCTCCGGGTCTGAAACTTGTGGTGGAGACGCTCATCACCTCCCTCAAACCCATTGGCAATATTGTCCTCATCTGCTGTGCTTTCTTTATCATCTTCGGTATCCTGGGAGTTCAGGTAAACATCATTAAGTCTGCATCCCCATCCACCACCACATCTTTTCAACCGGGCAGCTGTAAGGCTTTCATTATTTATGAGGCTTTGCTGTGATCGTTTAATTGGACCGGAGAGGGTCAAACCATTTCAAATACGCCTCATCACCCCATGACCCCGGGCTCACTGTGGCCCCATTAGCCTGACATTGACCGCCTGCTCATATCTGAAAACTCAGGTTACCGTATTTCCCGAACTACAAGTTGCACTGGAGTATAAATCGCACTCAGCAAAAAACTCGTTGTGAGGGGGGAAAAAGCATATAAGTGGCTTTGGTGTATGAGTCGCATTTATATGGTGGTATCATAGAAAATGAATGAGTAGAATGGACATTCCCATTTAACTCAACATAGCAGGATGGTCAGAGTGAGTGACCGGCATGGGCGCAAGTCCATGAATACTGGGATGGCATCCAGCGCTTTACCTGTGCCCTCTCCATAGGGTTAGTGGTTGCGTCAGGAAGAGCATCCTGTGTAAAATTTGGCTAATCAGTATGCAGATTGACAAGACCATACCAGATCGTTCAAGTCCTGGGTTAACAACGGCCGCCATTGGTGCTGTATAGCCTCATTTTGTTGGTTTTACTCCTAAACCCTTTTCAGACCCTTTAGTCGACTGGTTAGCGCAGTCGCCCGTGGTCCAGGCTATCCGGGTTCGATTCCCGGCTGCCCCTGAATTCTCTATATTTAGCGGCACGGTAGCCCAGTGATTAGTGCTGTTGCCTCACAGCAAGAAGGTACTGGGTTCGAACCCCGGGGTTGTCCAACCTTGGGGGTCCTACCAGGTCATCCTCTGTGGAGTTTGCATGTTCTCCCCGTGTCTGCGGTGGGGTTTCTCCGGGTGCTCCGGTTTCCCCCACCATCAAAAAGACATCCATGTTAGGGTTAATACTCCTGTCTGTGCCCCTGTCCGTGGCAATGGGGAAAGAACTGGAGTTGGTCCCCGGGCACTGCACGGTGGCTCCCCACTGCCCCTAGCTACACAGCTAGGATGGGTTAAATGCAGAGCGTAATTTCTCCACAGGGCTCAATGATAAAGTATCTCTCAGGGTAACGATGGAAACTATAAAATCCGCTGTGGTGACCGATGAGAAACAGGGAATAAGCCAAAAGTAGAAGAAGCAGCAGGATGGTCAGAGCAGCAGCCATTTTCATTTAAACCGCTGTCATTACAAAGAACTGTGACCATTGTAGCAGGCTAGCTTCCGTATAAGTTGTGGTCTCTTTTTTTTTTGTTTCCTAAGTCGCAGCCTTAATGAAGCGAGGTTTTGCAGTAATGACCAAACGAGCAGTGGAGGAGTACGAACATTTGCGCCCCCACGGTTTAAATGGAACGTTTCAACTTCCATTTAAACTGAAGACTAGAGAAAAAAGAAAGATGGAAATGAAACATGAACAGTGTTACGGATACCTGAATCCAAACACGACCCACAGTGACCTCTGTGGGCTCATTACTAATTGGGGGCCCATCACTAATTGACGTCCACAGGAGCAGAGTGGTTTCAATTTTGGTTCCGTTATAAACCATACATATTCAGGTCCTTTGGTGGGTTCGATCCATCATACCAATGACTGTCACTCTGCCATACTAATTCCTGTAATAATAAACAATAGACACAGACCCGTAATCTCCCTGTAACATACAGGGAGCTAAACAATTTGTTGCCAGTTCGGACTTCAGTTATCAGTCCCCCACAAAGCCATGCACCTTAGACAATAAAAATGGCTTTATTAAATGTCAGGTCACTAACTAATAAGTCATTTTTAGTTAATGATCTTATAAGTACGTATAACCTGGACTTCACCCTACTGACCGAGACCTGGCTGGATAGAAATGGCGCAGTCGTGCTTATTGAGACTGCAACTCCCAGCTTCAAATTCATCCAGACCACCAGATCTGATAAGAGAGGCGGTGGAATAGCTGCTGTCTTCTCTGATTCCTGTAGCTGCAAGGAAATCCCCCTCGGGAAATTCATGTCTTTTGAACACCTTGCTCTTACCAGGGGTGCACATAATTTTTTTGGTCTGGTTCTCAAAGGAGCACCTGAGGTTCTTGCTTGGTGCTCACCTTTTTTTAAATACATTTTTCCATGACCCACCCACCTCACAAAATGAACAAAATATGAGGGATACGTGGATAACATTACATGTACTTTAATTTCAATTGAAAATGAATGAAAGCAGTAGGTTACAACAAAATGTCTGTTCTTTAAAGTGCCATACGTGTGACTTTCAAATGAAATGACTGCTCTTCAAGCACTGAAAACTAAATATACCAATTACTGCTTTTTCAAACACTGAAAACCAAATCAAACTCACAGCAGATACTGCTATTTAAAGCACTGAAAGTTCTGTTATCCTACAGGACATCATCGTCATCTTCATCACTCCCCTCCAGACTGTCTTCCTCTATTTCAAAAACACCAGATGTACTAGGCCCGCTCCTTTCTCGCTGGTTCAGCCTATGATTAGCTGTTTGCATCCACAAGTCTACTGCTGGGTTTGGGTCAAAGGTTTCTGTTGTGAACTTAGATAAGTGGCTGTGCATTAGAGATGAGAGGCGATAGTCTGACAGGCAGGATCTGTACTTGTTTTTTATTATATTCAGGTGTGAAATCCCCTCTCACATGCAGCACTGCTCAAGGGCAGTGTAAGAGACAGCAGAAGGACTTTCTGAATGTTGGAGTAACTGCTTGGGTTGCTGGTGTTCACTACATTGACTAGATCATGCACAGAGGAGGCTGCCAAACGTTTTCCAGCTTGCTTTAAACGCATCCACTCTTAAAGTTGAATCTTTGTCAACAGGCATGCTGGCCTCATATTTCTCAAGGATGTTACTGAGTGTCGTGTTGCCAAAATCGTGGAGGTCTTTCATTTCATGAGGCCAAGTTGTAGGATCAAAAATCAAAAAGTGATCGCATGACTTGAGGGATTCATATCTGCTTTCAAATTCATGAATTAAAGCTCTGAACACATCAATCTTATCCCTGTCAGCTTCAGCATGTGCCACAGTCTCCTCCCTGTACTTGCCCTCACTGCCCATCAGTAGCGTCAACTGTCCAATAGCAACCATGAGCTCATCTTTGCATTCACCAATAGTCAGATTGTCTTTCTGGAACCTGAGGGAGGTGAACTGTAAAATGTTCCCAACATCAAGCATGTTGGCTAGGAAACAACGAAAACGCTCTGTGTAGATATGTTTTAGGCTACTGTCATCACTTGTTGCCACTTGGATCTGAATGGCTGGTAACATTCTCCATATTTTAAACAGTTTCTTGTCTCCATGCCGACCATTTGATGTTGTGGAACTTAACTAGTTTGACAAAATCAATGGCTTTCTCCTCACATGTGTTTTGTAGCTGTGCAATTCGTTTTGCACCCCCTTTCTTTAAGTAAAAGCTTAGGAAAGTGATGATAGATTTATTAAATGACTCACAGTATGGGACCGCACGATCAGCTGATTTAGCGCAGTTCTCCAACGTGTGGGCGGTGCACAGACTATGCACAAGGGAATCTCCGATATCCACCATCTGACATAATTTGGGAACGACCCCGCTGTAAACTCCAACGTTGACAGCTGCTCCGTCACTGCATACCGACACCAACTTTGTCTTCCACTCTGCTAAACCACAATCATTGAACAGTTGCACAAGTCCATCCACTATGTCCTGTGCTGTTCGGTTGGCCTCCAGATTAATTAATCCAAGGAAGTC
This sequence comes from Lampris incognitus, assembly GCF_029633865.1. Lineage (NCBI taxonomy): Eukaryota > Metazoa > Chordata > Actinopteri > Lampriformes > Lampridae > Lampris > Lampris incognitus. The sequence goes on along the minus strand of NC_079215.1, from coordinate 7,153,674 downwards.
TGAGCTGTATTCTCCATTGCGGGACACAGAAACAATGTACACAATTTCCTGCTCCGTTTTTGTTATATCTACGGATCCATCGAAAAGCACACCCCAAAATTCAGCTGCTTTCAGCTTTTCACTTAACTCTGAACTTATTGTCTGAGTAATGCTCTCCGTGATGCGGGATCCCCCTTCTCGCGAATGATAAGCAGTCCCGACGTTAACTCCTAACCTCTTGAGAAGTGGAATATCCTCCTCGTATGAACGCATAGGACGTGCATGTTTCGCTTTGTGAAAGGCCAACAAGAACATGTTTGCCAGTGCCTGATGTTGTTCTTCCGTCAGTCTGTCTTGCCACCTGTCGAGCGGGCCGCTGGGTCTCTCGTCCTGGCTGCGCCTGTTAGCAATAGCTTCCACTACTTTCTGGTGTTCTCTGCTGTTTGCATGCTTATCAAAAGCTGGATGGCTGAAGTTTTTCGTCCCCATATAAAAGTGGCAGTTTCTGTCTGCTAATGTGGGATTTTCCCGACATAGTTTACACCACATCTCGGCGCGGGTGTCATCTGTTTGAAGCCAGCCGATGTCCTGCAGCCATTTCTCTGAAAACGTACGCTTTGACTTTGGTTCTGGTTCAATTTGGCATTTCTTTGGTGGAGGTGGAGGAACACCAAAGAAATTACTCAATGTCACTGGAGAAATTAGTGGCTCATACTATAGCATTGGCTAAAAGCAGTGGCTCATACTCTGCACTGCAAAATGTTTGGTACGCAAATGCGCAGTAAAACACTTGAATCTGGTGCTCGTTGAACATTTTAAGTGCGCATGCGCACCTGCGCACCACTTATATGCACCTCTGCTCTTACCATACATTGTACTGCTACAATTTAAATAATTACTGTCTATCGGCCACCAAAATCTGAACATGGCTTTCTTGACGAATTTTCGGGGGCCACTGTCTATGGTTTCCACTGACTATGATTATTTTATCATCCTTGTACTGTACCCCGTGTCATGGATGTTGCTATCTCTGATCACTGTTGTATATTTTTTGATGTGTCAGCTCTTCCTGTGCAACAGAGGAGCACTCGCATGCTCAAAAAACACTTCATTGATAATAACACAATTGAAACCTTTCAGAAAATGGTAAATGAGTTGTCGCCGTTCATGTCATCACAAACTGAGGATCTTGTGAACGACTTCAACTCAAAAATACGGAATATCTTTGACAACATTGCACCTGTTAAAACTAAAACATAGAAAAACAAAAAGCCCCCTCGAGAAATGGAGTGGTTATTAGGCAGCTTAAGAGAGACTATCACCAAGCAGAACGACAGTGGAGAAAGACTAAACTTCAGGTTCCCCATGAAATTTACAAGGACAGACTGAACAAGTACTGCAAAGAAATTAAACAGGCCAGACAGTTTTTTTTCTCTAAAATCATTCATGAAAATATTAACAATAGTAAAGTGCTTTTCTCCACTATTGACCGACTTATTAATCCACCATCTCCAAACCCATTAGAGATGCTGTCCACTCAAATATGTGAGCAATTCGCTACATTTTTCAATAACAGAATTATTGCTATTAGACAGAACATTATTGCCTCAAGATCCAGTAATGAACCTACCCTCCAGTTCTCCAGAAATATCACTGGCGCCATGTCTCACTTTGACACTCTACCTTAAAAGTCTAGACAATATTGTTAGGCAGCTCAGGTCGTCCACCTGCTGCTTGGATCCTCTCCCTACCAATTTTTTTAAAAATGTTTTTAATTGCTTAGCACATGACGTTTTAGAAATCATTAACTACTCTCTTCAGGCAGGTGTATTTCCTGCAGCACTTAAGACAGCTGTCGTTAAACCACTTCTGAAGAAGAGTAATCTTGATGCGACAGTTATTGCCAACTACAGGCCCATCTCCAACTTACCATTCCTCAGCAAAATCCTTGAAAAAACGGTTTATTCTCAAGTTAATAACTATTTAATATCTAACAACCTTCTAGGCATTTGTCAGTCGGGTTTTTTATCTCACCATAGCACAGAAACAGCACTTATCAAAGTTGTGAAAGATCTGCATATGAACACAGATTCTAATAAATTGTCTGTTCTTGTGCTCCTGGATCTCAGTGCTGCTTACAACACTGTTGATCATGAAATTTTGCTAGAGAGATTAGAAAAATGGGTCGGTCTTTCTGGCCCGGTTCTCAACTGGTTTAGAACCTACCTTCAGGACAGGCAGTTCTTTGTGTCTGTTGGAGACTTTTCCTCGGACAAAGTGGGTATAATGTGTGGGCTACCCCAAGGTTCGATTCTTGGACCCCTACTATTCAATCTCTATATGCTCCCACTTGCACATGTTATACAGAAACACAAAATAAATTACCATAATTATGCAGATGATTCACAACTGTTCATATCCCTATCCTCTGATGACCCAGCTCCCATATGTTCCCTAATTCAGTGTATTGACGATATTACTTTATCGATGTCAGATAACTTTTTACAACTGAACAAAGACAAGACAGAAATACTTATTTTTGGTGCAAAGACTCAGAGACAGAGAATTGCAGCTCATCTCAGCTCTCTGTCTCTGGAGTGCAAAGGTGAAGCTAGAAATCTTGTTGTAATCATGGACAGTGATCTAAATTTTAAGAGCCGCATCAGTCATCTCACAAGATCAGCCTTCTACCATCTTAAAAACATTTCAAAACTTATGGGCTTTCTATAAATGTCAGACTGTGAGAAATTAATCCATGCTTTTATAACAAGTAGACTAGACTACTGCAATGGACTATTCACCGGCCTCCCAAAATCAGTTGTGTGCCAACTACAGTTAATTCAAAATGCGGCAGCACGTGTTCTCAACAGAACTAAAAAGTATGAAGACATTACACCTGTTCTTACATCTCTGTCTTGGCTCCCCGTTAAAACTAGAATTGATTTTAAAATTCTGTTAATTGTATACAAAGCGCTAAATGGCCTTGCATCATGCTATATAAAAGATATGTTAATTCCCTATAAACCAGCAAGAACTCTCAAGTCCAATGGCAGTGGTCTTTTAACCATCCCTCGTGCTAGGTCTAGAGCAGGGGAAGCTGCATTTTCTGTTTACGTCCCAAGTAGATGAAAGGCCCTGCCTGAGGACCTGAGAGAGGCCCCCACACTAGACACATTTAAAAACAGGTTAAAACCTTACTTTTCAAAACAGCCTACAGCTAAATTCATAGTGTGTGTGTGTGTGTGTGTGTGTGTTTTATATATTTTGCTATTTCTATATATTCTGCTCTGTTGTTACTTTTAATTAATCAGTGTATATGGCACTTTTACTTATTTATTTCACTAACTCAGTTTTAAACTTGTTTGTACTTTTCTAGAATTTGCCTGTACTTTTATTTATTTATTTTTTGTAAGGGGGGTGGATTTTATTGGATTTCATTGTTTTATTGTGTGAAGCACTTTGTGTTACATTTGTTTGTATGAAAAGTGCTATACAAATAAAATCTGATTGATTGATTGATTGATTGATTGATTGATTGATTGATTGATTGATTAAAAGAAGGATAACGAGATATTCAAAACGGCTTTTGGTTGGAATACAATTTTTGGAAGAAATGTACTTAATACTATTGAATGTTTTGTCAAAAAAAGTGAAATTCAAAGAAAATTCCCAAACACTGAGGCTTTCGAACATGCAAATATGCTCTGAAATTACGATTTGAGGCTCATTGTGGGTCTAACGAATTTACAGAGTAAACACACTTCACACACAAAAAATCTGGTCACGTTACCTGGTCAAAACTCACTTTTTAATGTATGTTTTCCCTAGAATAATCCGCATCATTAAAAAGTAATTAACAAAATTACAAAAAGACAAATGATGGAGAAGTAATAGAGAGTCATGAACTCATTGCGGTCCTGTTGTCTTTACAAGAGACTCGTGTTACGTCAGAAAATCTGCCTTTGTCCAAGCTCATTTTTGTGTCGTCTTGTGTTTTCATTACCATTTTTCAGCTTCATTTGTGATGAGAAACGTTAGGAGTGAGACATGAGCCATCCTGTAAATATGACCTCATACTATTGATTCAGACTTGCTATTGGCCAAAGGGCGTCCGGGTAGCGTAGCGGTCTATTCTGTTGCCTACCAACACGGGGATCGCCGGTACGAATCCCCGTGTTACCTCCAGCTTGGTCAGGTGTCCCTACAGACACAACTGGCCGTGTCTGCGGGTGGGAAGCCAGATGTGGGTATGTGTCCTGGTCGCCGCACAAGTGCCTCCTCTGGTCGGTCAGGGCGCCTGTTCGGGGGGAGGGGGAACTGGGAACTGGGGGGAGTAACATGATCCTCCCATGCACTACGTCCCCTTGGTGAAACTCTTTAAATTTTGGATCCCCCCCCCCTTTTTTTTTTCCCCCCCTAGTTGTATCTGGCCAATTACCCCACTCTTCTGAGCTGTCCCGGTCACTGCACCACCTCCTCCTCTGCCGATCTGGGGAGGGCTGCAGACTACCACATGCCTCCTCTGATACATGTGGAGTCACCAGCCCTTCTTTTCACCTGACAGTGAGGAGTTTCACCAGGGGGACGTAGCACGTGGGAGGATCACGCTGTTCCCCCCAGTTCCACCTCCCCCCCAAACAGGCGCTATGACCTACCAGTGGAGGCGCTAGTGCAGCGACCAGGACACATACCCACATCCGGCTTCCCACCCGCAGACACAGCCAATTGTGTCTGTAGGGATGCCCGACCAAGCCGGAGGTACCACGGGGATTCGAACCTCCAATCCCCGTGTTGGTAGGCAACGGAATAGACTGCTACGCCACCCAGACGCAACTGGGGGGAACAGCGTGATCCTCCCACGTGCTACGTCCCCCTGGTGAAACTCCTCACTGTCAGGTGAAAAGAAGTGGCTGGCGACTCCACATGTATAGGAGGAGGCATGTGGTAGTCTGCATCCCTCCCCGGATCGCTGCAGAGAGGGTGGAGCAGCGACCAGGACGGCTCGGAAGAGTGGGGTAATTGGTTGGGTACAATTGGGGGGGGGGGTAAAAGGACTTGTTACTTGTTATTGGCCTAATCAGTTACTCTTTAATAATTAACAACTTTAATCAGTTCACATTCTATTGCAGGAGTGTGATTTTTAATGTGTCTTGTGATAAACACGCTTGCATGAACCAGTTTGTTAATTGTGTAGCACTGTGGATTGTGGGAGTAAAGCTGTGAATAAAGCTGCCTCTTTCTTCATTGTCACGTGGTCTGAGCTGATCAAGAATGGAAAGAGCAGATTTTACCTGTCCGTTTCACCAGCCTGACGCTGTATTTCTACATGGATTTAACTGTCAGTTTCAAAACTTTTCCCCCCACAACGTGAGTCTTAATAAGTTCCATATACATATCTCTCATTAATGACGCGGGTGTGATCCTCCGAAACAGCTTTCCTGAGGCAGCAAATCAATGACTGAATCTTTGTGTTGGCCCTCCGACACCGCCTTTACACCGGGTTATCTGCTGAGGTGCATATTCATCCAAGTTTTACTTCCAAATACCAAATAACTATGTTCATGTGTTCTACTTTGTGTGTGTGTGTGTGTGTGTGTGTGTGTGTGTGTGTGCGTGTGCGTGTGTGTGCGTGTGCGTGTGCGTGTGTGTCCCCAGCTCTTCAAAGGGAAGTTCTACTACTGCCTGGGTCTGGATGTGAAGAACATAACAAACAAATCAGACTGCTTGGCCGCCAACTATCGATGGGTTCACCACAAATACAACTTTGACAATCTGGGACAGGTACCAAACACAAAACAGCCAACACTTCCCGTGCCAAGTCAGTCTTTCCTTCTTCTTTTGACTTTCTTCCCTTTAAATTGGATTCGATTTCTTTTGGGTGGTGCAGTGGTTAGCGCGGTCGCCTCACAGCAAGAAGGTCCTGGGTTCAAGCCCCGGAGTAGTCCAATCTTAGGGGGTCGTCTCAGGTCGTCCTCTGTGTGGAGTTTGCATAGTTTCCCCGTGTCTGCGTGGGTTTCCTCCGGGGGCTCCGGTTTCCTCCCACAGTCTAAGGACATGTAGGTCGGGTGAATTGGCCTTACTAAATTGTCCATAGGTGTGAACGTGCGTGGGGGTGGGTGGGGGGTGGGTGGGTGGACCGGTGGCCTGTCCAGGGTGTCTCCCTAACCTGCTGTTCAGTGACTGCTGGGATAGGCTCCAGCATTCCGCGACCCCGAGAGCAGGATAAGCGGTTTGGATAATGGATGGATGGGTTTCTTTTGACTTTATTAACTTTAAATTGGATTAGATTTGATGGAAATTAAACTTTAAATTGTAGGGGACATGTATTTGCAAAAATACAAATGTGAATAGAAGTAAATAAATGAATAAAGTTAGCATAACAAAAGCATTAGATAGGGCGTGAGGCTTAAATGGACGAGATCACATGCAGTGGTCCAGCCATATACATTTAGCACACTCCACAGGATGGAAAATCAATGATACAAGCAAATTTTATGGCTGTCAGAATAAAAGTGCAAGGTATGCATGGGATTCTGCATCATTTCATTAATGTCTCTTCATTCATTCTCTTCATTTTTGGGTGTGTGTGTGTGTGTTTGTGTATACAGTACATCCGGAAAGTATTCACACCCCTTCACTTTCCCCACATTTTGTTATGTTACAGCCTTATTCCAAAATGGATTAAATTCCTTTTTTTTTCTCATCAACCTACATACAATACCCTGTAATGACAAAGCGAAAAAGGTTTTGTAGAAATTTTTGCAAATTTATTAAAAATAAAAAACTGAAATATTGCATGTACATAAGTATTCACACCCTTTACTCAGTACTTGGTTGAGGCACCCTTGGCAGCGATTACAGCCTCAAGTCTTCTTGGGTATGAAGCTACAAGCTTGGCACACCTATATTTGGGGTATTTCTCCCATTCTTCTCTGCAGATCCTCTCGAGCTCTGTAAGGTTAGATGGGGAGCGTCGCTGCACAGCTATTTTCAGGTCTTTCCAGAGATGTTCAATGGGGTTCAAGTCTGGGCTCTGGCTGGGCCACTCAAGGACATTCACAGACTTGTCCCGAAGCCACTCCTTCGTTGTCTTGGCTGTGTGCTTAGGGTCGTTGTCGTGTTGAAAGGTAAACTTTCACCCCAGTCTGAGGTCCTGAGTGCTCTGGAGCAGGTTTTCATCAAGGATCTCTCTGTACTTCGCTCCATTCATCTTTCCCTCGATCCTGACTAGTCTCCCAGTTCCTGCCGCTGAAGAACATCCCCACAGCATGATGCTGCCACCACCATGCTCCACTGTAGGGATGGTATTAGCAAGGTGATGAGAGGTGCCTGGTTTTCTCCAGACGTGACGTTTGGCATTCAGGCCAAAGAGTTCAATCTTGGTTTCATCAGACCAGAGAATCTTGTTTCTCATGGTCTGAGAGTCCTTTAGGTGCTTTCTGGCAAACTCCAAGCGGGCTGTCATGTGCCTTTTACTGAGCAGAGGCTTCCGTCTGGCCACTCTACCATAAAGGCCTGATTGGTGGAGTGCTGCAGAGATGGTTGTCCTTCTGGAAGGTTCTCCCATCTCCACAGAGGAACGCTGGAGCTCTGTCAGAGTGACCATCGGGTTCTTGGTCACCTCCCTGACCACGGCCCTTCTCCCCCGATTGCTCAGTTTGGCTGGGCGGCCAGCTCTAGGAAGAGTCCTGGTGGATCCAAACTTCTTCTATTTACGAATGATGGAGACCACTACGCTCTTCCGGACCTTCAAAGCTGTAGAATTTTTTTGGTACCCTTCCCTAGATCTGTGCCTCGATACAATCCTGTCTCGGAGGTCCACAGACAATTCCTTTGACTTCATGGCTTGGTTTCTGCTCTGACATGCACTGTCAACGGTGGGACCTTATAGAGACAGGTGTGTGCCTTTCCAAATCATGTCCAATCAATTGAATTTACTACAGGTGGACTCCAATCAAGATGTAGAAACATGTCAAGGATGATCAGTGGACACAGGATGAACCTGAGCTCAATTTTGAGTGTCATAGCAAAGGGTGTGAATACTCATGTACATGCAATATTTCAGTTTTTTATTTTTAATAAATTTGCAAAAATTTCTACAAAACCTTTTTCACTTCGTCATTATGGGGTATTGTGTGTAGATTGATGAGAAAAAAAAGGAATTTAATCAATTTTGGGATAAGGCTGTAACATAACAAAATGTGGGGAAAGTGAAGGGGTGTGAATACTTCCCGGATGCATATATATATATATATATATATATATATATATATATATATATATATATATATATATATATATATATATTAGTATACAGTTGAATGTGCACAATGGATGGTGCACTACTTGTTTTATACATGAATATAAACAAGGGTGGTTTTATAATGAAATCCACTCTATGCTAATCAGTAAAGCGTGTATGTGTGTGTGTGTGTGTGTGTGTGTGTGTGTTTGTGTGTCTTTCAGGCTTTAATGTCCCTGTTTGTTCTGGCCTCCAAAGACGGCTGGGTCAACATCATGTACCACGGCCTGGATGCTGTGGGAATAGACCAGCAGGTAACATGAACACACATGCACACACACACAGACACACTCATGTATATTTAAAATCTCAATGTCCACCCTACGAAAATAGATCACAACTGACGTCATCGACAGACCATGAGAGACTTGGATGATGTTGTGTGTTTCTAGCATTTATAAAAGAGGACCACAACCTCTGAGCCTCTAAAGCAAATGTTTGAATGGACACCAGTGTGCACACACACACACACACACACACACCAGTACAGTACATGCACACATCCAGACGCGTCACACATGCCAGACGACACGCCTCATCACAGCCCGGTGGACCCGGTACACACTGAACAGAATCTGTAGAACTGGCTTCATTAGGGAAGTTATTAGGGAGGGGACATTATCCAGCGTGAGTCGGTTATTGTCAGCCCTCAGGGAGCGCTGTGCACTGCGGTCCAACACGGCGCTGAATGACTAATCTCATTTCTGCCCCGCCCAGCGCTTTCAGCGCTCCACACTTAGCTAAATTGAATATCAGAATCTCATCTCCTGTGTAACTGCACCTGAACTTGATTTTTTTATTTCTTTTTTGATAATGTCTAACTGCAGTATCTATGACTGTACCAAGTCATCAGTTCCTATTCTTCACACCTGTCTGCCCTCGCTCTCATCCTTCCATCTTTCTGCCGCCACCTTCCACCGTCTCTGATTCGCTCCATGTATAAATGTTCCTTCTTGTCATCCTTTTCAATTCGCTGATTTCCTTTTTCTTCTCTCCGCTGAATTAATTCTATCGTGTTCATTATTCTTTGCCTCATAATTCCTCCTTCTACGTCGCTCTTTGCTGATTTTGTCCCCCCCTCATTCTCCTACCTCCCCTTTCCTGTCCACGCCGCTTTCCTTCCTTCCTTTCTCTCCTCTCCTTCTTCCCCTCCCTTTTCCTTTACTTTCCACCTGCTTTCTCTTTCTTCCTCCTCTCTTCTCTGCATCTCTCTATTTTTCTCTCCCCCTTATTTCCTTCCTCTCCTCCACTCTCCTCCTCTCTCCTCTCCTCATTCTCTCCCTTTCGTTAGCCCCTAATCAACAACAACCCATGGATGCTGCTGTACTTCATCTCCTTCCTCCTCATCGTTAGTTTCTTCGTCCTCAACATGTTTGTGGGCGTGGTGGTGGAGAACTTCCACAAGTGCCGGCAGCACCAGGAGGTGGAGGAGGCCAAGCGACGCGAGGAGAAACGGCAACGCCGCATGGAGAAAAAGAGGAGGAGTAAGAAGGGTGGATTTGGGTTGTGTGTGTGTGTGTGTGTGTGTGTGTGTTGAGGGGGTCAAGGTAGAGGGCATGAAAGGAGAAAGAGGGGTTGGATGAGGTGAAGCCGAAGGAGGACATGGGGACAGAGAAGGAGAAGAGGGGTGTCCGGGTAGCGTAGCGGTCTATTCTGTTGCCTACCAACACGGGGATCGCTGGTTCAAATCCCCGTGTTACCTCCGGCTTGGTCGGGCGTCTCTACATACACAGTTGGCCGTGTCTGTGGGTGGGATGCCAGATGTGGGTATGTGTCCTGGTCACTGCACTAGCGCCTTCTCTGGTCGGTCAGGGCGCCTGTTCTGGGGGGAATAGCATGATCCTCCCACGCGCTACGTCCCCCTGGTGAAACTCCTCACTGTCGGGTGAAAAGAAGCAGCTGGCGACTCCACATGTATCCGGGGGGGGGGGTAGTCTGCAGCCCTCCCCGGATCGGCAGAGGGGGTGGAGCAGCGACCGGGACGGCTCAGAAGAGTGGGGTAATTGGCCGGGTACAACCGGGGAGAAAAGGGGGAGAGGGTAAATAGGAGAATCAAAGTACAAAGTAGATGTTTATTGCCACAAGTCAGAAAGCAAGTGCAAGTAGAAAAGGGCTACATAGTAGACACCAGTAGTAACAGTAACAGCCAGTAGCAATTCAGATTCATAACAAAGTATCACAAGTGAATACTTTAAGGATTCTTCTTTAAGGAACTCTTACAAGTAACAACAAAACACAGCTAAGATAAACTGAAGACCGAGAGGAGAACACGCCGCTATCAGCTGCTAATCGGCGTGTGGAGAAGCAAAAATAATTGCAGTAAGCCCAATTAGGGGGCGGACGTGAGTGAAAAGGAGAGGAAAGAAGAAAGGACGGGCAGGACCTGAAGCGCGGAAAGGATGATTGATGGCGTTCCAGGGAGAAGACGAGTAGGTGAAGTTTGACGTCAGGTCACGGAATAAAAGAGAATGGGAAATAGAGCTGAAACGTGGCCTGCCCACGTTTTCAGCAGCCCAGATTCTGGAGGGAAGGTGTCCCATTCATTTACTCCGCAGACATCTCAGAGAATCCCTGTGACTCTCCACACAGTCCAAACGACTCATAGAGATCACATCCGTCCAGGCCCATGTGATCACTATAAGTAGTTGATTTAAAGTGATGAAGATGAGGGGAATGTATGTTTTGCCCCCCCCCCTCAGATGACCATCTGATTGACATGTGTACACTTATTGAGATAGATATGATATAATGAAACAGACAGTTTTTCATTTTTATTTATTTTCCCCTTTTTCTCCCCAATTGTATCCGGCCAATTACCCCACTCTTCCGAGCCATCCCGGTCGCTGCTCCACCTCCTCTGCCGATCCGGGGAGGGCTGCAGACTACCACCTGCCTCCTCCGATATATGTGGAGTCACCAGCCGCTTCTTTTCACCTGACAGTGAGGAGTTTCGCCAGGGGGTTGTAGCACGTGGGAGGATCAAGCTTCCCCCCCCCCCAGTTCCCCCTCCCCCCTGAACAGGTGCCCTGACCGACCAGAGGCGACGCTAGTGCAACGACCAGGACGCATACCCACATCCGGCTTCCCACCCGCAGACACGGCCAACTGTGTCTGTAGGGACGCCCGACCAAAGGTAACGCAGGGATTCGAACCGGAGATCCCCGTGTTAGTAGGCAACAGAATCGACCGCTACGCTACCCGGACGCCCCACAGTTTCTCTTTTTTAATGGATTTATTTGACTGAAAGACAGTCGTCTGTTATGCCACCAGGTGCACAGGCAATAAGGCATACAAGCCATTTCATAATCCAGTGTCCAGTGGCGACGTCACACCGGGACTGATCAGATCCAGTCTGTCAGTCCCTACAGTCAGTGACACACTAATTGTGGGAGTCTGTGTGAACAGACTTGATTACTGACTTCCTCTTCTCTCCCTCCCTCCTTCCTCCACCTCGCATCCCAATGTCCCTTCACTCCTCCTTTCATCCCTCCATGCCTACTTTTCCCATGTTTCTCCTCATCTTTCTCTCCACCTCCATGCCCTCTTTTGTTCTCTCCACTCCTCCACCTACCAATTCCCTTTCCCCTATGCATGTTTACATCCCATATTTCTGCCCCCCCCCCATGTTCCCTTCCTTCCTTCATTTCTCTACCTATTCACTCTTAATGCCACGCTTTCCTCCCTTCTTCTCTTGCCCCCCCTCCCCCCACTCACGCTCGGTGTGAATGTGGTGTGATACTTACTGGGTAATTACTGTGTACGGGATACTTACTAACTGGGATGAACTCTTTGTTTTGGATGTGTTAATATAAAGGAGTGACTTTGTTAACTGTGTAAAAACCATGTTTTTTGTTAAGTTTTGTTTCTTTTTAAGTAAAGACCTGTTTTTAAAGTTCAAAACCCTTTTTCATTCTTTCCCTCTCTCTCTCTCATTCCTCTATTTTTCCATCCTGTTGTCCTTCACCCTTCCCTACTCGTCTCTCCCACCCTCCCTTTTCCTTTTGCTCCCTATTTCTCTCTCCTTCTCCCCCCCCCCCTCCCATTCTTCTGCCATCCACGCCTCTTTTCTCCCAGAGGCCCAGAAGCTGCCGTATTATGCATCGTATGGCCGGGCACGGCTGGCCATTCACACGCTGTGTACCAGCCACTACCTCGACCTGGTCATCACTTTCATCATCTGCATCAATGTCATCACCATGTCGCTGGAGCACTACAGCCAGCCACAGGTATACCTCACCCACCGCCTGGGAAGGGAGATGTGTGTGTATGTCTTGTCTGTCTGAGAAAGAGAACGTGCTTACGCTCAATTCCCCCACAATCAAAACGGCAACAACTCTGTGGTCACATAAACCACACGTGCACTGTCAGCAAAATTTCACAGTAAAATCAACCATAAACATCCGTCCTGGGATTTTCCAAGTACACAAATACTCCTTCACATCAAAAGGAGCCGGTTGAGGTGGTTCGGGCATCTGATTAGGATGCCTCCTGGGCACCTTCCTTTGGAGGTTTACGGGCACGCCCAGCTGGGAGGAGACCCTGGGGTAGACCTAGAACTCGCTGGAGAGACTACATGTCCAATCTGGCCTGGGTACGCCTTGGGATCCCCCAGGAGGAGCTGGAGGGCGTTGCTGGGGAGAGGGACGTCTGGAGTGCCCTACTTAGCTTGCTGCCACGGCGACCCGACCCCGGAGAAGTGGCTGATGATGAGATGAGATGAAGAATATGATGAGGAGGATGCCAGGCAGTGTCCAGATGCCACCGGAACAGCCCAGAATCTGAGCCACGTGACCATCATCACCATGTAAAAAAAAAAGAAATTAGTCACACATCTTAGTGAGAGAAGGGTATAACATCAAAACAGGATAACAAAATTATATGGATTTATAAGATATATACAAAGAAAATGTGATGGACTGGCGGCCTGTCCAGGGTGTCTCCCCGCCTGCTGCCCAATGACTGCTGGGATAGTCTCCAGCATCCCCGCAACCCTGACAGCAGGATAAGCGGTTCGGATAATGGATGGATGGATGGATAAATACTTCTTTACGAAGAGACAAAACATGGTTTAATTCAGTCCTTTTTTTTACATTTTAAATTATTTTGAATCATTTCAACTCTCCAAAATGGGAAGATTTGTTTGACCTTCATCTTTAATAAATGGAGGCACATTTGAAATGATCATTTTCATAGCCGGAGCAATCACTAAAACCCCCTTCATCCACATACTCCTTGTGATTACATTGTTAATACGACTTTCTTTCTTTAAAAACATGACTACTTTCTTTTCTTTTTCCCTTTTTAAAATTTTTTTTTTTTTTTTTTTGGATTTTTCCCCTTTTTCTCCCCAATTGTATCTGGCCAATTACCCCACTCTTGCGAGCCGTCCCGGTCACCGCTTTACCCCCTCTGCTGATCCAGAGAGGGCTGCAGACTACCACATGCCTCCTTCCATACATGTGGAGTCACCAGCCGCTTCTTTTCACTTGACAGTGAGCAGTTTCACCAGGGGGACGTAGCGCGTGGGAGGATCACGCTATTCCCCCCCAGTTCCCCCTGCCCCCCAAACAGGCGCCCCAACTGACCAGAGGAAGCGCTAATGCAGCGACCAGGACACACCCACATCTGGCTTCCCACCTGCAGCCACGGTGAATTGTGTCTGTAGGGACACCCGACCAAGCCGGAGGTAACACGGGGATTCGAACCGCCGATCCCCATGTTGGTAGGCAACGGAATAGACTGCTACGCTACCCGGACACCCGACTACTTTCTAATTAATTCTTGAAGCATAGCTAAGATTTTCACATCCCACCTGTTCTCGCTGCCCTTCTGAGACAACATCCTCTACCGTAGAGCTGCTGTAAGATTCACACCTACTAGCTCCATGATGGAACGACATCTCCGCTTCCCCGCCAAAAACCGCTCTGGATACACTGTGATAAGCTCAAGACTAAACCAATTACACAACTTACATTAGCAAAGAAAAGTGTATTATTACCCCACTGTGCAGAAAAGTGTAAAATAAAGTGACTAGACACTCCACAACCATGTCTCACGACAGACAGAGGTGAGAATTTGTTGTCAAGTCAAGTCATTGTTATTTGTATAGCCCAATATCACAAATTACAAATTTGCCTCAAGGGGCTTTACAACAACACAACGTCCTGTCCTTAGAGCCTCACATCGGATAAGGAACAACTCCCTAAATAAACCCTCTGGATGAGAGAAAAATAGAATGAAACAGCAAATAAGTGTGTGTGTGTGTGTGTGTGTAGGCTCATGGGTTTATGCTTGGTTGTCTTGCTTTCATTGACACGGTGGCGCAGTGGTTAGCGCGGTCGCCTCACAGCAAGAAGGTTCTGGGTTCAAGCCCCGGGGTAGTCCAACCTTGGGGAGGTCGTCCCAGGTCGTCCTCTGTGTGGAGTCTGCATGTCCTCCCCATGTCTGTGTGGGTGTCCTCCGGGGGCTCCGGTTTCCTCCCACAGTCAGAAGACATGTAGGTCAGGTGAATCAGCTGTACTACATTGCCCCTAGGTATGAATGTATGTGTGTGGGCCCTGTGATGGCCTGGTAGGCTGTCCAGGGTGTCTCCCCACCTGCCGCCCAATGACTGCTGAGATAGGCTGCGGCATCCCCGCAACCCTGAGAGCAGGATAAACGGTTCAGATGATGGATGGATGGATGGATGTCTTGCTTTCGTGTCCACAGACAACACACACAGACAAATGTCTGTAGTTTGGCTGGATGGCAAAGCTGACTATGTATAGTAATTAAGGCTTAACTTTATGTTGTGAACATTATAGCTTTTGATTGTTACAGCTATGAAGATGCAGATGTATACCAATACTGTCAAGTCAACCTTATTTGTATTGCCCAACATCACAAATTGTAAATTTGCCTCAAGGGGCTTTACAGCAACACAACAGCCTGTCATTAGACCCTCGCATCGGATAAGAAACAACTCCCTAAAAAATCCTTTAACAGGGAGAAAAAAGTAGGAAGAAACCTCAGGGAGAGCAACTCCCTGTGCTGGAAAACAAATCGGATAGTTACCTTCTCCACAGAGGCTCACCTCAATTAGCCATCTTTTTCAATTTAGTTCAGTTCAATTAAGAAGCTTGGTTTGTACGATAGAATTCCTTAAGCACTATCAGACCAATTACGCAACCTCTCTCTCTCTCTCTCTCTCTCTCTCTCTCTCTCTCTCTCTCTCTCTCTCTCTCTCTCTCTCTCTCTCTCTCTCTCTCTCTCTCTCTCACTCTTTCTCTCACTGTCAGCCTCATTCAGTTTCTTTTAAGCATAATTAAGCATAATTAATTGGCATGGGTGTTACAAAAACAACATTGCCAAGGCAGTTTCCAATAAATTACAATTCAGAACAACACTTTCACTGATTACAGTAAGCAAATACAGCACAAAGAGCAAACAGCAGTGGGTGAGTAATTTACTGATTAAAATGTGGCTCGGTGTAACTCTCTTTTCCTCCCTTTCCCTCTGTCAGTCATTGGAGACCACTTTGAAGTACTGCAACTACTTCTTCACCTCCACTTTTGTGATCGAGGCCTCGCTGAAGCTGGTGGCGTTTGGCTTCAGACGCTTCTTCAAGGACAGGTGATCTAGTTTCGTTTTCGTATGTGGACCTGGCGTAAAGGCATTTCATATCGTACTATGTTTTCCAGCGTGTACTATGGTTGTCTGAGATGTCTCTGCACCGGTTCACTGAGATAAATCCCTACATATCTGATAATGCCTGATGTGTTCATGTGTTGTCCCAAGTACCAAGTATCATGTGACCAAAGCATCTCCTCTGATTTGTGACAGTGGACACATGATGAATAGTCAAACATATATCAGATATAGATAGAAAGACAGACAGACATACTTACATACATTACATGCATATATATACATCCATTGGTGTTGGCAAACTGCTCCTCTACAACTGTAATTTTACCAATTTTGACCAAACACATTCAGTATTTAAGAACACAGTGCAGGCAGGGATTTGGCAGGAAATCAAGTTAGAAATTAAAGAAACTGCCAGATAAAGAAAATGAAGAGTAATCGCTCATTTATGAAAGCATAAGTGGTGTTGGAGTTGCTGTACTAAGCCCAGGGTTATTCATATCTCTACCTTGGCTAAAAGCTGCAGCGTGGCGAGCTTAGTACCATTTCGCACTACACGAGTCAGCTAAAGGCAAAGAGCTATAATTCCACAATTCCTTTTTTCAAGCTGGAGAGCACGTCTTTTTATCCGTTGCCCAATATTTAATCTTGTTTTGGTCCTAATTCTTTTATACTCAAGCCACTTTTAATGCTCCGATTTTTAAGCTCTTTATAAAAATATTTTTGTATTCCGCAATTTGATACCTTTTTGCAAGTATCTCTGTAATTTTTAATTCCTGATAAGGGCATTATAATTAAAGCATATTGTTTAATTTATCTGATTAAACTGCAAAGAGAAAAAAAAATCTTTCACCCTTTGTTTGAGACATTGTGTTGTACATGCAAGGGTCACATGCTTGGGTTAAATATTTTACATTGTTAATAAAAGTGTCATAAAAACTGATTAATTAAAAGTAACAGTCAGATCAGAATATATAAAAATAGCAAAATATACAAAACACACTCGCGCGCACACACACCAAGAACTTGGCCATAGGCTGTTTTAAAAGTATGGTTTTTAACCTGCTTTAAAATGTGTCCAGTGTGGGGGCCTCTCTCAGGTCCAAAGGCAGGACGTTCCATCTACTTGGGGCGTAAATACAAAATGCAGCTTCCCTGCTCTAGACCTAGCACGAGGGATGGTTAAAAGACCACTGCCATTGGACCTGAGAGTTTTTGCTGGTTTAAGTAATTAGCACGTCTTTTATATATAATGGGGTGCAAGGCCATTTAGCGCTTTGTATACAATTAACAGAATTTTAAAATCGATTCTAGTTTTGATGGGGAGCCAATGCAGAGATGTAAGAACAGGTGTAATGTGTTCATACGTTTTAGTTCTGGTGAGAACACGTTCTGCCGCATTTTGAATTAACTGTAGTTGGCGCACAACTGATTTTGGGAGGCCATCTAGTTAGCCTACATGTTATAAATGCATGGATTAATGTCTCACAGTCTGATTTTGATAGAAAGCCCCTTAGTTTTGAAATGTTTTTAAGACCATAGAAGGTTGACCTTGTGAGATGATTGACGTGGCTCTTAAAATCCAGGTCACTGTCTGTGATTACACCCAGATTTCTAGCTTCGCTTTTGCACTCCAGAGACAGAGAGCTGAGATGAGCTGCAATTTTCTGTGTCTTGAGTCTTTGCACCAAAAATAAGTATTTCTGTCTTGTCTTTTTTCAATTGTAAAAAGTTCTCCGACATCCATAGATTATTATTGTCGATACACTGAGTTAGGGAATGTATGGGATCTAGGTCATCAGGGGATAGGGATATGTACAGTTGTGAATCATCCGCATAATTATGGTAATTCACTTTGTGTCTCTGTATAACATGTGCAAGTGGGAGCATATAGAGATGGAACCGCAATGGTCCAAGAATTTAACTTTGGGGTACCCCACACATTATACCCACTTTGTCCAAGGAAAAGTCTCCAATAGACACAAAGAACTGCCTGTCCTGTAGGTATGTTCTAAACCAGTTGAGAACCGGGCCAGATG
Organism: Lampris incognitus; assembly: GCF_029633865.1. Lineage (NCBI taxonomy): Eukaryota > Metazoa > Chordata > Actinopteri > Lampriformes > Lampridae > Lampris > Lampris incognitus. The sequence goes on along the minus strand of NC_079215.1, from coordinate 7,135,728 downwards.
TCATGATCAACAGTGTCAAAGGTGGCACTGAGATCCAGGAGCACAAGATCAGAGAATTTTTTAGCATCCATGTTCATATGCAGATCGTTCATAACTTTGATAAGTGCTGTTTCTGTGCTATGGTGAGATTGAAAACATGATTGATGGAGGGCTAGAAGGTTGTTTGATATTAAATAGTTATTAACTTGTGAATAAACTGTTTTATCAAGTATTTTTCTAAGGAATGGTAAATTGGAGATGGAGAAGTTGGGAAGCCACTGAAATGCAAACAAATTATGTTTAATTGCTCTAATAGAAAAGAAACAAAGCACACAGGCGATAAACAGAAAGAGTTGGTTCAGGGATACATACGTGATGCATTTCAGGCGTCTTATATATATATATATATATATATATATATATATATATATATATATATATATATATATATATATATATAAAACAATCAAAATACAGCACATTTTTTAAACCAATAGGGAAATAGAATATCTCAACACATCGAACTCTTCAGAATCACAGAGGATAAGAATTAAAAATTAAAACACAGGTAGACCACCCACCACATTTATAAATTGCCTCCTTTAAAAACACCTTCCATATATGATCCCTCTTGTTTCTTAAATATCTTACCATCATTTTCAGCCTAAGTGCTTTCTTTTTCACCCCTAAATTGATTAACTTCAATCCTCCATCTTCATACTAATTTTCCATTGCTATCCTAACTCCCTTCCCATCCCACAGAAACTCACTCACCATTCTTTCCACCTCCTTCAACACTCTCAGGCACATCCAACACATTCATTACGTACACAAGCGTACTCATAACTAATCCATTCACAACCACCTCCTTCCCTTTCAGCTTCAACCCTCTAAATTTCCAAAACCCCAATGTCTTCCTAATCTTATTCGTTATCTCTTCATACTATATATCACTCCCTTCCTTATCCTCAGTCCCTAAATTCACACCTAACACCCTGAAATTATCCTTCTTCTCTTTTAATCCTATTCCTAAATCTTCTCTACCTGCGCCTATATACATAACTTCTGACTTGTCTGTATTTACTTTAGCTCCTGATGCCCTACCATACAGCTCTAAACTATCTAATACCTCAGCTACACTTTCTCTGTCCCTTACTGTAACTGTCATGTTATCTGCATATTGATCAACTAAACTAACCTGCCCTCCTGGTAACTCTGTACCCCTAACCCTATCATTTCCCTTCAATAGTGCTGCTAACAGTCCTGCCGACAAGGAGTAATAATAATAGTTACATTTTACAGCAGAGCTGACAGCGGACACCCTTGCCTGACTGCGCTCTCTATCTTAAATGTGTCTGTGACTATCCCATTAATTTTAACACAACTTACTGCCCCATTGTACACCCTTCTGATCCATCCTACCGGCCTATGCCCAAAACAAAATTTCTAACACCTTGTATAAATAGCCATGATCTACCATATCAAATGTCTAATTCAAATCTAAACTAATAACTGTCCCTCCTTTGGCTCCCTTCATAAAGTCAGTTGTGTCTCTGATGCTGCTTATTGTGTCTGCTATGTAGGGACATAGCACCTGGCATGCTGTAAGCGTGTGTGCTTCCCACCACCGTTCCTATAACTCTTTTGATCCTGTTGGCTAACACCCTTGCTAATATTTTATAATCATTATTTAACATGCTAAGTGGCCTATAGTTTTCTAGTCTATTCGTACTCCCTTTCTTGTAAATAATGCTAACTAACCCTGTTGACATAGTAACTTGTATCTCGTTCTTCTATCCACCTAAATAATCTATCCAACACTGGCACTAATTCCTCTCTAACTCTATGTAAAATTCACCAGTTAAACCATCTATCCTTGGACTCTTGTTCCTACCTAATCCTGCTATTGCTGCCTCTGTTTCTCCTGTCCTTGTCTCCCTCACACATCTCTCTATCATCATCGCTTACCCTGGTCTAAAGCTAAAGCTCAGGCAGCATTTGTGTTAATTGCCTCTATGCACTTTGCATGTATGTGTTATTTGAGCACATAGTGTTTCTTGTATAAACATTACATTTCCGCAGTTAAGTGGCCTCCCAACTTTTCCTTTGCTTGATATTTAACTGAAGGATGATCGGAAAGACAATGCTGTATGCGGGTCAAACCTGGTCCGTCCTGTCATGGATAAAGTCACTAGCCATTAGGATCTCTAATCCCAGAGATTTAGTCTATGTAAAGGCTTCTCAGCCTATGGTCAGTTTCCCTTTGAAACGCAGCCAGCCCTTGGTTAGCTAAATTGTGGAGAACTCCCATTAATCAGTTTCATGTAAATGTTGTTGCTTAATGATTTTCACTCTGCATGCAAGGCACAACAAGTGTTTCTGACAAGTTATGATATTAAATATGGACAGCTCCATAATTAATAGTTGAGCACATTGTCCCAAAATAGTGCTATGTAGGAAGTGAAAGTATTTCTTGCTGGGTTAGCACTTTTATTATATTACTGTAAGCCTTATTTGACTGGAGCACTGGTATTTTCATTAATTTACATGAGAATCAAATGGGCCTCTGGGACCGAATGGGCTGGGCTTGTTTCACACTAAGTAAGTCGTCCGAGCTAAAGCATGCTGGTCTTTATCATGACTATACATGAAATAGAAAGTGAATTTATTGTCATCGGCACTGTCCTTCATGATCATGAGTTCCAAATCTACAAGCAAACATTGCAAACCAATCCAAAGACTTGTTCCTATGGGCCTCATCTTGGAGATTTAGTTGGATAAAAGAAAGCCATTGTGTGTGTTTGTGTTTGTGTGCCTGTGTGTGCAGGTGGAACCAGTTGGACTTGGCCATTGTACTGCTTTCAGTGATGGGCATCACCCTGGAGGAAATTGAGATTAATGCCTCCCTTCCTATCAACCCAACCATTATCAGGATCATGAGAGTGCTAAGAATAGCACGAGGTACACACACAACCACACACGCACACTGACATGCACATTCACAAAAAACACACATACATGCCAACACACACAGATACGGCTATATAAATCAAAGACAAAAAAAAAAAGAAGAAGGTTCAGTCAGGTGTGTTGACACACATGTACATTACACATACACACACCAAGATGCAGAGAGAACAGGTGATTTAGAGAGACCCCCTGTGATCAACAGACCACGTTCGGTCCAGGTAACAACCGGCAGCTTCATCCAAATTCATGAGTCCTGGACACATTTCCCCATGTGAATCCTAGGGTATCATTTATTACAAGTTATAGATAGGAACATTAACTACATACCGCAAAAATATACACACAAGTCCAAGTGCAATCAGATATATATGTTTACACACACACACACACACACACACACACACACACAAAGCCCAATATTCCGTCTTCTTCCCCCCCTCTTCCGTCCCATAACTCTGCTGAAAATATTCGGGGGGAGTCCTCTCACAGCATTGGCCTGCTGATCCTCCACTTCACACTGAGTGGATTAAAGGCTAATTACACCCATCAGTTTTAAGCAGACCTTAAGTCTTGCCCTTTCACCACCACCCTCTGCTTGCTAAAATACTACCAGGGAACTGCTGAGTGCCCTCACCGTTCATACGCTAATTAAACACCATTGGATGGAGGGAAGTACTAAGCAGGGGCAATATTTGTGCAGTTTCTTCTTCCCCCAGAGTAATTCTAACACATGGTCTGTAATGGGAAACAAAACCATGTGGTATGGCCATTCTTCCACTTGAATTGGACTGGAGCAGTGTTTCCTAACCCAGTCCTCAATTACCCCCTGCCCTGCAGGTTTTCATCTTGACCATGAGTAGGTAGGCCTTGTATTTACTCAACCGGTCAAGCACTTAATTATGTCAGATTAGTCATGCATGGCATAATTAAGAGCTGTAATATGACTGGTTAACAGCAAGAAAGCTTACTGTAGGACAGGATACTTGAGGACTGGGTTTAGAAACACTGGACTTAGAGCATTGAAATAGAAGAAAAATAAAGAAACCTGTTTTGATTTAATGAAAGTAAAACTCTGGTATTTTTAAACACAAGCCCCATTTCCTATCGTTAGGATCCAAACTGAGCAATGGGTAGCAGAATATTTCCAATTTAGTCAGTACTGAGGAAGCTCGTGTCAGTCAACTGCTGCACACCGAGCTGCAATGTAATTCTTTACCAAATAATGTCCACTAAGAGCTCTTTCGTGGCACTAACAAATTCATTGTATTTTGAGAGGGGTCTGAAGAACCTTAGCCATGATATCAGTCGTTGAATTATAGAGATACCAATCCAGAACAGTATAGGACAGGAAACAGAGTAGGCGATGACATGCAAAAAAGGTTAAAGAGCCGGACTCAGACCTGGGACATTGCCAGAAGGGCCGAGCTTATGTGGCATGTGCTCTACCAGCTGTGACAACAGGGTGCCCCAGTGACCCATTTCAAACCCAGAGCAAAAAATCCTGCTCTGTAATCCGGCGAGGAGTGAGTTGCTGCAGGAAGACAACGGCGGAAGCGTTGGACTGAAGTGCAAGAAATTCGATTTGAAAAAAGGTCTATCACTTCACTGACTGACTGCACTGGGCTTGTCTTATCATAATGGAAGGAGTTTTCAGACACTTCTCATAGAATTCTGAGATTGTTAGCACCAAAAAAACACCTCCAGTGGACGTTATTTGATGAAGAATTATTTTGCAGCTTGGTGTACAGAAGTTGGCTGACGCTAGCTTGCTCAGTACTGAATCAATTTAAAAGGTCCCACTACTCATGGCTCGGTTTGATTCCTGATATGGCCTGCGTTAAAAAATACTGGCATTTTACTTTAATAAACTGAAATTGTGATGGAAATGTGTTATAAAATGTGATTCTGTGCAATGGCAAAGAGCACAACCCCCAGTTTTGGCTGTCTGCATGGAGTGGTAACTTCAGTTTCGGCTGGCTGCATGGAGTGGTAACTTCAGTGACGCTCTATGGAGCGTTTACCATGCAGACTGTGGCTTGAGGGGATGTCCTCATGTGTTTCCACCCCTCAGGAGACTCCAGTTCACAGGAGGCTTTATTGCATGAGCTGTTGGAGGCCTCTCCTCGCTCTGCTGTTTCTCCACTCTGCCACTGGTGCCATTGTTCAGTCTCCCCCAACAAATTAGACCGCCTGGAATTCTGGTGGATCCCTAATGGGGCAGTGGGGTGGCCTATTCCACCGAGATGTTATTGTCTTACTTTCTCTCTTTTTTTTCCCCCCTCCCCTTTTCTCCCCAATTGTATCCGGCCAATTACCCCACTCTTCCGAGCCATCCCGGTCGCTGCTCCACCCCCTCTGCCGATCCGGGGAGGGCTGCAGACTACCACATGCCTCCTCTGATACATGTGGAGTGGCCAGCCGCTTTTCACCTGACAGTGAGGAGTTTCACCAGGGGGGTGGGGCGTGTGGGAGGATCACGCTATTCCCCCCTGTTTCCCCTCCTCCCTGAACAGGCACCCCGAACGACCAGAGGAGGCGCTAGTGCAGCAACCAGGACACATACCCACATCCGGCGTGACACCCGCAGACACAGCTAATTGTGTCTGCAGGGACAACCGACCAAGCCGGAGGTAACACGGGGGTTCAAACCGACGATCCCCATGTTGGTAGGCAACGGAATAGACCAACACGCCACCCGGACACCCCTCTTTCTTTTCTTGAACCGCCCTCTTTCTCCTCTTTTTTCCATTTTCTGTCTGTTTATTGACTTTTTCCAACACATGTACATAGTATGTACAAACATCATTCTCTCTCTCTCTCTCTCTCTCTCTCTCTCTCTCTCTCTCTCTCTCTCTCTCTCTATCTCTCTCTCTCCCCCCTCTATTTCACACACATAGGGATACACATACACACACAAGTCCTTGCTGTGATCGCTGTAGCCTCCTTTCATGCTTTGATATCTCTTCCCTAGTGCTAAAGCTGTTGAAGATGGCAACAGGGATGAGAGCTCTGCTTGACACAGTGGTCCAGGCTCTGCCTCAGGTATAAAAAGACACACAAACACACAGTCATGCATGTGCACTTACGAGTTAATCTCACACCATGGCTCATGAATTAACTCCACACAGTAAAGGCAAACTTCGCCGCTAAATAATCTGGATGTCCAGTAAGTGCTGATGGTCTATCTAGTCTTTTAGATTCATAACTGCTGCGGTGCAGTTCATTTTGACAGAGAAGTCGACGCTCTCCTGCCCAGAGAGCTGTTCTACATTGCCTACACATCCCATTATGCATTGCATGAGAGCTTCTCAATGGCAGAGATTAGACAACAAAGCATCTCAGCCAATTTGCCTTGTAGTTCTTCCGCCATCCGCTGACTTCACTGGATGATAGACGTAGGCCAGCCTGCTGTAGCAGGCTACGGTGACACACACAACATTGGCGACTAATGTCTACCACTATGAAGAATACGTAAAATTAAAAATTGCCAAAATTGCTCTTTAACGTGCAAGCATCCATAAGCCTTCATGAGACCATACTCATTTTTCTCTGAACAGGTACAAGTAAGTTCTCTTTCCTACACACAACACACACATGAACACTCACTCAGGTCTCTCTATGACACAATCTGGTACTACACTCGTACAATACTTGCGCGCGCGCGCAAACACACACACACACACACAGTCTCCTTCAGCTTATCAGAAGGGCACCCAGGAGATAATTAACAGTGAAGGGTTGATAAACGACCCATGTCGATTGACGCTCACCACAAAATTATGATTTTAAGGAACATGGGATAAAACTAACGTTGCCCCCAAAGCTATAACCTGATCATTTTTCCCATCATTTGTTAAGTAAAACAATATTAACTTAAAGTGTTTTTTTTAAACTGTGAGAGCAAAGGGTTGAGTTACCACCAATGGTACAAAAAGACATTTTTGTTGTCTGTGGTTGAGACAACGTTCTTCTGGATCCACTTTTCACAAGATTTTTTTTTTTCATTTTTTGGTTGATTAGCCGGTGAATATTTCATTACATACATCTGTCCATTCACTCCTTGTAGAGGTTTACAAAGCAGATTTGGTGCCCTTGGATTTTTTTTCCCATCATCTCCAGTTCTGTAGCATTGCACAACTCCCCTTCAACCTGAACATCTGTCAGCACAGCTTTACAGAATATATTTGACTCATGCTGTCAAAAGGTTTGAGAGCTGGTTATCACTTATTATTTTTATCAATCATGTTTTTCTCACTTCTGGTCTGCCGCTGAGATGTCCTAACTTCTCCACATGGTCATTCAAAGTTCCATCTCATCTTTATGCCCTGGAAATACAAAAAAATTCTGACATGCTGTCGTGGGGTGTCCCAGACACCACATCGCTGTTCTTCAGCTGTCAGACTACACGGGGTAAAGATGCCCATTCGTCATTCCCGACATTGATAATAAGCCCAACACTGGAAATTTGTCGGCGACAACAAAATCGTGTTGAAATTGTGTAGTCTGATCTTGGCATAAGGCATCAATACATGATGAGCAGCTTGAGTTGCACTTGCAGCTCGGTTGGGTGCAGAGCAGCTAACATCTAGCCTAAGATTAATTTGTAATGAATCAATTTTGTCCTGGTGGCTGATCGTTTCCACAACCTAGAAATGGGAGAGATACATTTTTGAAAATTTAAATATATCATAATTCCAGGCATTCGACAATACGTCTTCAGCAGGGTGGTGACAGAGTGATGACATTAGCTTTGCTGGGCAGTTGCACCGCAACTTTTAAGACGTACCAACTGAAGTTCTCCCTTTACCCACATGTCCTCTCTCCGCTGGCTCCAAGTCAAATATAGAAAAGGTTTTCAAATCCTTTTTATCAATTTTAAAGGACAACATGGTCAGACCCATGACTACATAAAGTTAACCGGAGCCTGGCAACACTATGAGATCACGTAGGTCCTAAAAACCAAGCGCTTGTTGTTATTCCACATGTGAAGTTAAAGTTGAAAGAAGATTGTGATTTCACTGCTGTAGCCCCTAAATTATAGAAAAGCAATTTCTGAATCAATTACTATTTTTAAAACATGATTTAAGACCCATTAATTTTCCCCAGCTATTAATTATACTTGATGTTTTTTACTTCGTATTTTTGTTGTTTTAGTTAATGCGGCTGCTCTACTGATTGTTGTGGACGGACATTTGTCCTTGGAGACAATAGCATAGACATTGTGCGTTCTTGGGTTTTACATCTTAGATAGCTAGTGTTTGAGCATATAGTATGTAAACATCTGTCCTGTGCTGTACTAGTTTCTAATCAGTTTGCGTACGGCAGTGTTGTAGTCAAGTCACTAAACCTCAAGTCTGAGTCGAGTCTCGAGTCCCCAGTGTTCGAGTCCGAGTCAAGTCCCCATTACCTGAGTCCGAGTCATCAAGGTTGAGTCTGAGTCGAGTTCCAAGATGGGCTCCAGTGCTCCACTCTGGCACTGTAAAAAAGCTATTGATGACCGTATTCAACCAATGTTATAGTATTAATATAGCTATCAATATCTTATGCCAAATTGTTAGGGCCTATTACAAAAAACTAACAAAAAAACAGTCTATCAATTAACAGGTCCGAGTCCTCATCTCCAACTCCCGAGTCCGAATGCAGTCAATGCCCGAGTCCGAGTCATCAGTGCTCAAGTCCAAGTCGAGTCACGAGTCCTGAAAATCAGGACTCGAGTACTATAACACTGGCTTACAGGGCCAATAGGTCAGTGGATGATGCTGTATCTCTCTGTCTCAACTCCATCTTGCAGCATCTAGAGGCACCTGCCACCTGTTCATTGACTATAGCTCAGCTTTTAACACAATAATACCCACAAGGCTATATAACACACTTTTGCTGCTAGGTTTCCATCAGTCTCTATGTCTCTGGGTCTTGAACTACTGACTGGGCAGAACACAGGTCAAATTCAACAATAGGTTTTCAAATTCAGTGACCATTAGCACAGGTGTCCCTCAGGGGTGTGTTCTCTCACCTCTGCTCTACTCATTATACACCAATGACTGTATTTCACACTCTGTGACACTGTAAAAATTACTAAGTTTGCTGATGATACAACACTGGTGGGACTGATTTCCTGTAATGATGAGACAGTTTATAGAAAGGAGGTCTCCTCCCTTGTCGACTGGTGTAGCAATAACAGTCTGGATCTGAATATCAACAAATCTAAAGAACTTGTGGTTGACTTCAGTAAAAATCAGGGAGCGCTACTACTGCTGGCCATTAACAACCAGGTGGTGGAGAGTGATCAACTCAAATTCTTTGGGACTACAATCTCCTCCTCCCTTAAATGGGAATACAACTTCACCACAATCTAGGAGAAAGTGCTCCAAAGACTTTTCTTTCTAAGTCAGCTTAGGAAAGAGCTGTAATAGAAAGTCTGCTCACTTTCTCAATAACTGTATGGTATGGCAATTCTGCAGCCCACGAGGGGAAAAAAACTGCATTTATGCATTCAGCAGAAAGGCTTTGACATTTTATAGCACTCCTCACACCTGGCCAACCCCCTATTCAGTCATCTCCCTTGGGGGTAAAAGACTCAACAGTATTAAGACCAGAACATCTCTCTGCCACAATAGCACTTACTCTGCAGCAATCCACATCCTAAATGCCTCACTGATTGCAGAAGTATCGACTCCTTAAGCACACATACTTTAATTTGTCACTTTAAGGGGATGGGACATATGGCTGCATTAACTGAATTATAATTGTAACAGTATGTTTCTGTGGACACTCTTGTATGTGTTGTGTGGTTATATGTTGACCGTTGTTATCTTTGAGCACATGGAAACAAATTCCAAATCAACTGTAAAGTTGATATGGCAATACATTATAGAATCTCAAATCTTGAATAACCAAGTTAAATATACTGAAAACACCTTCTCATCTTAATAGTGAAATAAAACAGTGAAATAAATTCCCATCTCTGTTGCTAATAGACTCTAAATTCCCATTGCTATTTCTATTAGACTCTGCTCAGTAAAAATCACAACATCTACTACTACTACTACTTTCAGCTGCTCCCATTAGGGGTCGCCACAGCGGATCATCTGTTTCCATCTCTTCCTGTCCTCTGCATCTTCCTCTGTCACACCAGCCACCTGCATGTCCTCCCCCACCACATCCATCCTCTGGACATGGCCTCCCCCTCTCCTTCTCTTTCACCCAACAGTAGCATAGTATCCACCGGCACCCTGCTGGCCAGCAGCGGTGGCGGTTGTTGGTAACCTGGGCCTCGACCGATCCGGTATGGAAATCTAATTTATGGTCTGCATATTTGATTTGGCAAAGATTTTACGCCGGGTGCCCTTCCTGACGCAACCCCCCTCCCCATTTATCCAGGCTTGGGACCTGCACTAAGACATCGTCGGTGGCTGGGTCAATAAAAATCACATGATTAATATTATTCTCTTGAGCGCAGTGCCATTATGGCATTACCACAGGGAGTAACGGCCTCCCAGCTGCTGTGTTGGCAAAACTCTCACACGTTCACAAGCAAGTCACCCCTTCCTCCCTTTTTTCTTGCTTACCCTCCTGTTTGTGTTCTCTCCCTCTCTCACACATATACAGTGCATCCGGAAAGTATTCACACCCCTGCACCTTCCCCACATGTTGTTATGTTACAGCCTTATTCCAAAATGGATTAAATTCCTTTTTTTTCCTCATCAATCTACACACAATACCCCATAATGACAAAGTGAAAAAGGTTTTGTAGAAATTTTTGCAAATTTATTAAAAATAAAAAACTGAAATATTGCATGTACATAAGTATTCACACCCTTTGCTATGACACTCAAAATTGAGCTCAGGTTCATCCTGTGTCCACCGATCATCCTTGAGATGTTTCTACATCTTGATTGGAGTCCACCTGTAGTAAATTCAATTGATTGGACATGATTTGGAAAGGCACACACCTGTCTACATAAGGTCCCACTGTTGACAGTGCATGTCAGAGCAGAAACCAAGCCATGAAGTCAAAGGAATTGTCTGTGGACCTCCGAGACAGGATTGTATCGAGGCACAGATCTAGGGAAGGGTACAAAAAAATTTCTACATCATTGAAGGTCCCGAAGAGCACAGTGGTCTCCATCATTCGTAATTGGAAGAAGTTTGGATCCACCAGGACTCTTTCTAGAGCTGGCCGCCCAGCCAAACTGAGCCATCGGGGGAGAAGGGCCGTGGTCAGGGAGGTGACCAAGAACCCGATGGTCACTGACAGAGCTCCAGCGTTCCTCTGTGGAGATGGGAGAACCTTCCAGAAGGACAACCATCTCTGCAGCACTCCACCAATCAGGCCTTTATGGTAGAGTGGCCAGATGGAAGCCTCTGCTCAGTAAAAGGCACATGACAGCCCGCTTGGAGTTTGCCAGAAAGCACCTAAAGGACTCTCAGACCATGAGAAACAAGATTCTCTGGTCTGATGAAACCAAAATTGAACTCTTTGGCCTGAATGCCAAACGTCATGTCTGGAGGAAACCAGGCACCTCTCATCACCTTGCTAATACCATCCCTACAGTGAAGCATGGTGGTGGCAGCATCATGCTGTGGGGATGTTCTTCAGCGGCAGGAACTGGGAACTAGTCAGGATCGAGGGAAAGATGAATGGAGCAAAGTACAGAGAGATCCTTGATGAAAACCTGCTCCAGAGCGCTCAGGACCTCAGACTGGGGCGAAGGTTTACCTTTCAACACGACAACGACCCTAAGCACACAGCCAAGACAACGAAGGAGTGGCTTCGGGACACGTCTGTGAATGTCCTTGAGTGGCCCAGCCAGAGCCCAGACTTGAACCCCATTGAACATCTCTGGAAAGACCTGAAAATAGCTGTGCAGCGACGCTCCCCATCTAACCTTACAGAGCTCGAGAGGATCTGCAGAGAAGAATGGGAGAAATACCCCAAATATAGGTGTGCCAAGCTTGTAGCTTCATACCCAAGAAGACTTGAGGCTGTAATCGCTGCCAAGGGTGCCTCAACCAAGTACTGAGTAAAGGGTGTGAATACTTATGTACATGCAATATTTCAGTTTTTTATTTTTCATAAATTTTCAAAAATTTCTACAAAACCTTTTTCACTTTGTCATTATGGGGTATTGTATGTAGATTGATGAGAAAAAAAAGGAATTTAATCCATTTTGGAATAAGGCTGTAACATAACAAAATGTGGGGAAAGTGAAGGGGTGTGAATACTTTCCGGATGCACTGTATTTGGGAGAAAGTGTGGCACCAGTATTAACCACCATTTCTCCAGTTCATCAAATCAAAAGCCCTTCTTTATTTGCTTTCACCTGTAGCTGTTGTTGGCTGTGCTTTCCTCTAATCTGTTTATTCCTGTTGGAGAGGCCTCTGTGTTTGTAATGCACAAAAGGTACCCACAAAGCCATTAGGGGGAAACCAGGAACGGCTGCAGGGATTTGCTCTTTTCACAGTCAGCAAACACATCCACAAAGTCACCTGCGTGCACAGACACACAGCAAATAAACCATGGCCCACTAGACTTGGAATCTGCCCTGCAGTGAAGCTCAAGGCAGTGGCCTGTGACAGGATATAGCGTTCCTTCAGACTTCCTCTTTCCTCTGAATGATTACACAATGGATTCAGATATTTCTGCAATGCTGTCATTTAAAAAGCTGTTCAACAGCTTCCTTGTTCTCTAATACTTGTGTGTGTGTGTGTGTGTGTGTGTTAGGGGTGTAAGAAAATATCGACACACTCGAGTATCGCGATATTATCTTTTGTGATACTGCATCGATTCTCAAAACCACTATATGTATTTTTAATTGTTTACATGTAAAGGTTCATGACAAACACGTTGTGTTGTGTGTAACCCCACAACTGCTAGATAACAGTGTTGTAATCTATCTTCAGCCATTTGACTCTTCCACTCCAACCCAACAACGTAAACTGAGACAGGAAGTAGCAGAAGCACAAACAACACGGGCCTATGAAACCACAATATATCACCGTTCTTACAGTATCACAATATATCATGATATATTGAATCGTAACCCTGTATCATGATACATATCGTATTGCCAGATTGTCGCCAATACACAGCCCTAATGTGTGTGTGTGTGTGAGTGTGTGTGTGTGTGTTCTCTTAGTGTATGAATGTCTACTCGTCACATCTCTTGTTTTTGATTATTTTCTCCTTCCCATCATCATTCTGGAGTGAGTGGAGTAGTTATTTATACTAACAGGGACTTACACATTTATTTATACTAGCTAGCTGCAGCCTGGTCTTAGAAATAGAATTTATCTTCCGGCTCGTTTATGTGATTGTCTTACCTGGATTACTGAGCGTGCATAAAGACATTATCTTACAGTCGTATCTGTTAACCAGAGCATCTCGGGTCAGATGCGAATGTAAAATGAAGATGTGGCAGGATGCACGTGTTACTGAAAAGACTTCATGCTTACACGTAGTAGCACTGAAAAAGCTGCACTTTGCATTTTCAGCAGTGTTGTCGTCCCTCCTCATTTGTATGGTTTCCAGTCTTTTGTATGTTATACTGTTGCTCCGACCTTTTATCGTTGACTGATGGATTTGATGTGGTAATTCAACACAATATTTCCTGGGCACACGGCGTTGAGACAGTCAAGAAGACGTGATAAAATTGCCCATCTTATTTCCATTTTACTCTTGTAGGCAACAGGAAGGCAGGCAGGAAGCACTTCAAAACACTTCCATAACGGCGTCCGGGTAGCGTATTCCATTCCCTACCCACACAGGGATCGCCGGTTCGAATCCCTGTGTTACCTCCGGCCAGGTCGGGCGTCCCTACAGACACAATTGGCCGTGTCTGCGGGTGGGAAGCCGGATGTGGGTATGTGTCCTGGTCGCTGCACTAGTGCCTCCTCTGGTCAGTTGGGGTGCCTGTTCGGGGGGGGGGGACTGGGGGGAATAGCGTGATCCTCCCACACACTACGTCCCCCTGGTGAAACTCCTCACTCTCAGGTGAAAAGAAGCGGCTGGCGGCTGCACGTATCGGAGGAGACGTGTGGTAGTCTGCAGCCCTCCCTGGATCGGCAGAGGGGGTGGAGCAGAGACTGGGACGGCTCAGAGAGCGGAGTGATTTGCCAGGTACAACTGGGGAGAAGGAAGAAAAAACACTTCCATAACACCTACCCTCTCTCCAACTTTTTAATATCTCTGCACCTCACCGTCTGCTCCTTATATCTCGCATCATAAAAGACATTATATTCGTCCTCACTGAGAAACCCCTTCTGTCCACTGACTTGTAGAAGGTGACACAACCTGCCTTGCTTTGGCTTGTGATGACTCGGACCTTCTTTTTTCTTTAGATACTTTATTAATCCCCGTGGGGAAATTACGCTCTACATGTAACCCATCCTAGCTGTGTAGCTAGGAGCAGTGGGCAGCCGCCGTGCAGCACCTGGGAACCAACTCCAGTTCGTCTTCCCATTGCCTCGGTCAGGCGCACAGACAGGGGTATTAACCCTAACATGCATGTCTTTTTGATGGTGGGTGGAAACCGGAGCACCCGGAGAAAACCCACCGCAGACACGGGGAGAGCATGCAAACGCCACACAGAGGACGACCTGGGATGACCTCCAAGGTTGGACAACCCCGGGGTTCGAACGCAGGACCTTCTTGCTGTGAGGTGACAGCGCTAACAACTGTGCCACTGTGCCGCCCAATACACAGTTTTGCCGCATATACGATGAAACACGTGCTGATGTGGTACAAATAACTGAGTCAAGGTTAAGAAAATGAAAAAAGAACATGTGGAGTTGGTAAATACAGGATGTGTAGAACAGTGGATAAGACCGCCCGGTTCTCTAAGAAGATCGTTTGTTCCAGCCGCAGTTTTCACAAGCCTGTCGCCTTGTTGCCAGCTTTAGCTTTATTGCTTCTACCATTTTTTTTTTCTTGCCACAGTACACAATGCTTCTCCACCCTAATCCCCACAGTGTACTGTAATTCCTGCTGGAGCCAAAGGCCTTTCGGGTGGGCAGAAGTTACACACTGTAAACTGCCTTTGGTAAAGCCATATCTTTTTAATACCCTCTGGGAAATATTGATATGCACATTTGGGAAGAGAAGGGGAGCCATTCCCAGGCTCTGTCCCACCTCTGCAACTGTCTTTTCTTTCTCTGTGCCTCCCGTTCTCTCTCTTTGCCTGTATATGTATGCTTCCCTCTCTCCCCTAACGTTCCTCCTCCTCCGCCTTGCTCTTCATCTCCTTTTTCTCCCCCTTTTCCCTGTGCCATTTTCTCATTCTCCAGAAAACATGTATTTTTCATAATCCTCTGTCCTGCATCAGGATACGCAGCCCCTCTTCCTCTCTTAACCCATCAGTTTATCTGCCAGTCTAACAGAAACCCTCTGTAGTGTACTTGGAAGAAATGGATCCCCTCTCGCTACAACGCTTTGTGCTCTGAGATAACCGAGCCACTGGCCTTCTGCTCACTGTATGCTGTTGTATCCCAGAGGGGTGTTTACCTACGTGCATGGCAATTCACAAACTAGACTTTGCTGCATGGATGACTACATGCCCGTTAGGAAGTCCATCCATCCATCCATTATCCGAACCGCTTATCCTGCATGCTGGAGCCTATCCCAGCAGTCATTGGGCGGCAGGCAGGGAGACATCCTGGACAGGCCGCCAGGTTGTCACACAGGGCCAACACACACACACACATTCATACCTAGGGACAATTTAGTACGGCCGATTCACCTGACCTACATGTCTTTGGACTGTGGGAGGAAACCGGAGCACCCAGAGGAAACCCACGCAGACACTGGGACAACATGCAAACTCCACACAGAGGACGTCCCCCAAGGCTGGACTACCCCGGGGCTCAAACCCAGAACCTTCTTGCTGTGAGGTGACCACGCAAACCACTGTGCCACCGTGCCACCCCTGTTAGGAAGTCAAAGTTAAAAAAATATCCGGGGCGCCCGGGTGGCGTAGCGGTCTATTCCGTTGCCTACCAACGCGGGATCGCCGGGTCGAATCCCCGTGTTACCTCCGGCTTGGTCAGGCGTCCCTACAGACACAATTGGCCGTGTCTGCGGGTGGGAAGTCGGATGTGGGTATGTGTCCTGGTCGCTGCATTGGCGCCTCCTCTGGTCGGTCGGGGTGCCCCCGGATCGGCGGAGAGGAGGTGGAGCAGCGAACGGGACGGCTCAAGAGGAGCTGGGTAATTGGCCGGATACAAATTGGGGAGAAAATTGGAAAGGGGAAAAAAAAATATATCCATCCATTATCCAAGCCGCTTATCTGAATTTGGGTCGCGGGATGCTGGAGCCTATCCCAGCAGTCATTGGGTGGCAGGTGGGGAGCCACACTGGACAGGCCACCAGTCCATCACAGGGCCGAAACATTCACACCTAGGACCAATTTAGTACGGCCGATTCACCTGACCAACAGACTGTGGGAGGAAACCGGAGTACCCGACCCCCAAGGTTGGACAACCCCGGGGTTCGAACCCAGGACCTTCTTGCTGCGAGGCGACCGTGCTAACCACTGCGCCACCCTGCCGCCCTCTTAGTCTTGTTTACGCCGTTCTAGCCCCGTTCACCCCTCCCTTGCCCCGTTCAAAAACATCGTTGAAAAAAAAAACGGTAAAAATGAGATTGGCCTTGATTTGGTGGAGTGGATGCAGTGCATTATGTGCACCTCCACCTGGTGATTTGACTAATTAACCCTCTTCTACACACAAAAACACATTCAGCCGATTTCACCAACACACACACACACACACACCGGTTGAAGTTGTGTTGACAAAGTGGTGTTCGGAGTATAAAATCCAGCTGCACATTAAACCCGTCTGCTGCTTGCATTAGGCTGATGCTGTGATTCCGAGTGAATGTGTTATTATGTGTCAGATGTTGTTATATTATGTGTCAGATCAGTTTAAAGTCAAGGATCACCGAGTGAGGAGGCTGAAGTTTGTAGTTCTGACAACAGACGTCACAAAACATCCCTGTAGCCTGAACATACACGTGTATGGCTGACAAGTTCTAGGTCAGGAAATGATGGAAAAAAGACTGTATTTATTGATGTGTGTGTGTGTGTGTGTGTGTGTGTGTGTGTGTGTAACAGGTGGGGAACCTGGGCCTGCTGTTCATGTTGCTGTTCTTCATCTATGCTGCTTTGGGTGTCGAACTTTTTGGAGAACTAGGTAAGTGATCCAGTAGACCACCAGCAGAGTCTGAACTGAAACAGACAGTAAGGTGCAGTAGATGTAAGTGAGATTCATATTTAGCTGGCTCAGTGGGTTATTGTGTCCTGGGGGGGCGTTCAAACAGCAAGATATGTAAACCCTGTCTGCTCTGAGAGCCAGTAACATTAATAAAACGTGTTGAAATTAATGCACAAGACCCAGGCGGTCTATTCCGTTGCCTCCCAACACAGGAATTGCCAGTTCGAATCCCTGTGTTGGTAGGCAACGGAATAGACCGCCATGCCACTCGGACACCCCCTTACAACCCCTTTGAACCATGCGTGTTACTTTGCACTCAGATTATCCGGCGTTAAAGTTAGCGAGAGTGGATTCGGACATGCCCTAAATGCACTTGCACCATGCGCTTTAGACTGTGGGCTTGGATTGTTAAAATATAGCCCACTGTGTTTTAATGAAACACATGGTGGTATAGGTATTAAAAAGACATGCTGTTTAACAATATTAAACAATGCTAATAGCTAATAGATAATGACAAGAAAGTAATAATAAGCTGTATGGGTATAGTTGTGTGAGCTAATTCACTTATCGCTAATGCTGGTACACAAGTGATTGACAGGTGCCTCACACTGCTGAAAACCCATCCAGTTTGATGGAGATCATGTGTCCAATGTGATTAAACCCCAAGATGGGTTTCTAGGCCACATCTAGGGCCATAAAGTAGCTGAAAAGGTCAACTGCAAAGCCAACATGCGTCCGTCGAGGTCCAAGTGTCCCAATCCATGGCCACCCTACAGGTCCTCGGATACACTGCAGCCAAGAGTAACCTTAGTTATATGACGTTTTACAAACATATTCCCACATTCCCCTAGGTGTGTTTAAGTGCCTTTATCCATTTTACGCTGTCATGTTAACGTTGCGGTGCACCTCTCGCCAAATGGTTGCGGCGCATACCAGTTCGATTCCAGCCGGTGACTTTTGTAGCATGTCATACCACCCCCCCTCTCCCTTGTTTCCTGTCTACCTCTCAACTGACACTGTCTAATAAAGGTAAAAATACCAAAAAAGTAATAATTAAAAAAAACTTGATAACATTGGGTCATTCTCCAAAAATTACGTACTACACACTTACTATTTGTTCTTTTCTCTCCCTCCTCTTCCTCATCAGTGTGTAACATCAATTATCCTTGTGAGGGCATGAGCCGCCATGCCACCTTTGAGAACTTTGGCATGGCCTTCCTCACCCTCTTCCAGGTCTCCACAGGCGACAACTGGAATGGCATCATGAAGGTAAAACTGCAGGCTGCACCACAGCAGATTTGTGTTGTAGTTGCTGAAATACAACACCAAGGAAAAGTCAATTTCTGGAGATTTTGTCAATCAGTGGAACTTGGGTGTTTAAAAAAAGGGACCCCAAAATGTGGCTGTCTATTGGTCTCTAGGGCGTCAACACAGAATCTTTTTTTATAGTGTATTATGGCTGTTAGTGTATTGTACTATGTTGTAATTTTACACCAAAACCACCCTTGGCATTGGCCTTGGAGTTGAAAAAGTAGAATCATAGTTGAAGGTGAGAATTCAAAACCGCTGAGAAAAATTGAGCAGGGAATTAAGTCTGTCTTGCAGTGAAGCTTAAAGGATAATTCAGTTGTTTTCTTCTTTCTTTATCAACCGGCGTCTTGTTTTCATAGCTTTACCATCATGCACATTGGTTATGATATCATTTTACTCACCAGCCTCATTTTAGAGATTTTGGACACAGAACCACTGCTGGACTTGCTGATTTATAATGGTGTCACAAAATACAGTCTTTAAACCTGTCTTTTCAACAACAACAACAAAAACCCCAGTACCGCAGTTAGACTGTGTACACAATTTCCCACAATCTGTTACTTCTGCATTGCACTGGCTGGGTAATTTATCAATGGGTACTCCTACATATGGGAAGAACAGGCTGATAATTCCTGCAAAGTAAATCAGGAAGAAGCTCAGCAATGCGACTGATCATTGACATTGGACATTTCAAGTAAAAACTTCAATTTCACTTTTGTTGTCACTTCCA
Organism: Lampris incognitus; assembly: GCF_029633865.1. Taxonomy (NCBI): domain Eukaryota; kingdom Metazoa; phylum Chordata; class Actinopteri; order Lampriformes; family Lampridae; genus Lampris; species Lampris incognitus. The sequence goes on along the minus strand of NC_079215.1, from coordinate 7,116,530 downwards.
AATTTGTGGTTTAGAGAATTGGCTTAAATTGTATTTGCTGACTGTATTGAAATTGTATTCGGCCCTGTGATGGCCTAGCGGCCTGTCCAGGGTGTCTCCCCGCCTGCCGCCCAATTACTGCTGGGATAGGCTCCAGCATCCCCACGACCCTGAGAGCAAGATAAGCGGTTCGGATAATGGAATGGATGGAAAATTATGTAGATATGACAATGTCGCAGCATATTTGACACCCTCTCGAGTCGCTCATATCGGCTCCTCATCATCCTAATCAGCTTCTCTCTCCAATCAAGTCTGGGTAATTTCAGCTCACAAACTGTCATAATAAGCCCTGTTTACGGGCTGGTAATAAGTGCTGATTAGATGCTGCCAGAAAGTGACTGATTTCCAAGCAGAGTAGATGTCAAGCTATCAGCAGTACACATACCATGCTATACTTTGTCCAACCTGTTGAGACCCTATTTGCTGGTCAACCGTAATGCAATTTTAGCAGATCCCTTATGAGATCAACTGAGATGTAGAAAAACACACATGTAGAAATGTAATGCACCACCAAGGCTTAAAAGAAAACCTAATTATTCTCTTATTCTAATCATCTCTTTCTCTGTTATTCCTCCTCTCCTTCCTTCTTTGCTTTCTACCTCTCTTCACTCCCTTCTTCACTCCTTTCCCATTCCTTATGATTTCCCTCTCTACCTTCCCTTTGTTTCAAATCTGAATCTCTGAAACTCTCGCATGCTTTCAATTACCCCCTCCCCCTTCCACACACACAAGGACACACTAAGGGAGTGCCCCCCAGGTCATTCAGGAGGCGACTACGGCTGCCACGCGGGGCTGCAGTTCATCTCCCCCCTGTACTTTGTGTCCTTCGTGCTCACGGCCCAATTTGTCCTGATCAACGTGGTGGTGGCCGTGCTCATGAAGCACCTGGACGACTCCAACAAGGAGGCACAGGAGGACGCCGAGATGGACGCTGAGATCGAGCTGGAGCTGGCCCAGGGAGGACTCTGCTGCATGATGGGTGGCATTGGCGCCATCGCGGGGGCCACTGCCGGCAGCGGAAGTGGAGCTGCACCCGCTGCCAGCGGAGGGACAGGAGGAATCGTGACTGGAGGTCAGAGTGGGGTGACACATCCTGTACAGGTCAAAGGGGAAGAAGGAGTCGTTGTTGGAGGAGGACACGAGGGCCACAAGCGCCATCGGCGAAGGCTGTACTCTCCTGCTCAGGTGAGAGGGCTTGTTTCAGCTCGCTTTCCTATGTGGTCATTGTTAAAACTAGTGTTGGGCGATATGGAAAATACTATTATTGTGATAAGCAGAGAATTCTGCTCAATATCAATGTAATAGTATTTGTGTACATATGGAAAAAATACCATGTTTAAGAATCCAACTGATTCTTTCTGTCACATTGAACTGTTTGTTCCAACCAAAACTAGTTGTCAAATAACATTCCCTCAAATACTTCAGACCACATTTTTTGAGAAATTTTAAGTAACGGGTTCTCATGATCATTAATATTGACCCCTCCAAAAATGTTTGTGAGTCCATTTAAAATACGGCAGATGTACGTATGTAAGAGGAAAGATGTTAAAGATTTTTTTATATAGCATTAATCTATAATCCTAATTGGTGAGAAAATTGGAAAAAAAAATATTGTTTCTGCACCCCCACTACTATTCTCACTTAAAGCCTCTCCCTCATATCCTATCATGTGGTACTGCCCATGTGGCTTCATACAAGGTAGGATTTCACAGAAACTCTCTCGACAGAGATGCACGTAAGATGTGCTGTGTTACCTGTATGACCTCACAAAAACCTTGCCAATTTTTCAGAATGCTTGAAAATTTCGGGGGGGGGGGGGGCGTTAAAGGAAATAAATATTTTTTTATGGAAAAAGATTTGTTTAGACACTTTTAATCTTTGAGCAGTCGATACAAGTAGTTGAGTTAGACATATGTATATAATTGCTTTGATAGAAAAAATACTTCCAAACAATAGCAGGAGAACTAGACTTTGCACTTTGGCTTAAAAACAAAGCAGGAAGCAGTATTCTCTCAGCTGGCCTGATTACTGGAACAAATGTTCTGACGTCCATCTTGCACCTAATTGTCTTTATAAATGTATTTTTTTATGCTGTGCTTTTGTTCTTCACGGCAAATACACGATGTTGATCCCCATGAGGTGTTAATTGTTGGGAACTGCGCACACACACATTCACTTATCCAAGACACCCACCAAGGCAGAGACGCACATCCAACACTCCCTCTCACTAGGTATACACGCACCCACAAACAGACACAAATTCAGACACGTGTGCACGCACACAAACACATGCACACAGAAGATCATTAAATGCTTCAACTCTTCTCAGAGTTGTGAAAATAAGAGCGACAGGCCGTCTCCTGTTCCTCCTGATCGCTGCTTCTCAAACAGCAATGGACCACCAGCCAGTCCAATCTAAATTCTTAATTTACACACACCACCATCATCATCATCATCATCAAATAGACACGAACAGACACCATTACACCACCTGCGGAACGCAGAAACTATTTATAGCCGTACCCTTACTGCGTCAGAACAAAATACAGTTTACTATGGCGACGGAAGAAGAGTAAGAAACAAGAAGAGTGAAGCGAGAGAGAAGAGAAACGTGAGAGGGAAGAAGGAGGGATGGAGCCAAGGAGGAACATGGCAAAAATGAAATTAAAGGGAATTAGGAGACAGGGAAAGGCAAAAAGAGGAAAAAATATTAATAAAAGCAGAGCGGGAGATGGAAAGGTGCGCTATGGAGAAACAGCGGTAAGGCAGGAGGAAGAAAGAGGAGGATGAGTGAGGAGCAGGAACAGAGAAAAGGGAGAAAACAAGTGACTAAGGTAACGGAGGTAGCGACACAATGAGCAGAAGAAAATGGGTGGCTAACCCAGTTGACTGACTGGTTTTGGGGAGGGACTGAATTTGCATGATGGTTTTGTGCACGGGAGAGTAAAGCACAGTAAGATCCTACAGACAGATCCACCGGGTGGGATGGAGTGAGAGAGAGGGAGAGAGGGAGAGATGGCGAGCGAGAGACAGCAGCTTATGCTGGAAGCGTTGGAAGACACTGTGAGATTGGGAGTGGGTGGAAGGGCTCAGCCATCTTCTCATTGTGCTCATGGCTCATTGTGTCAACCCACTGGTATTTTTAACCAAGGGGAGGACTGGGGAGATAGACACAGAAAGAGATGAGAGAGGAAAGCAACTCTTTTCATGTGGATTTTCATATGCGCTTCATTTGAAAGCTCCTTTCTCTGTATTAACCAACAAACTGCTCTGGCAGAGAGCTGTGATCAGAGGACTGCTGGTGTGTGTGTGTGTGTGTGTTCATGTCCGGCTTCATTTATGAGGACCAGTTTGAGTTTTTAACCCTCAGGGTGAGGATATTTTTGCAAAGCGAGTACATGTTAGGGTTAGAACTTGGATTAGAGGCAGCACGGTGGCGCAGTGGTTAGCGTGGTCGCCTCACAGCAAGAAGGTCCTGGGTTTGAGCCCCGGGGTGGTTCAACCTCAGGGGTCGTCCTCTGTGTGGAGTTTGCATGTTCTCCCTGTGTCTGTGTGGTTTCCTCTAGGGGCTCTGGTTTCCTCCCACAGTCCAAAGACATGTAGGTCAAGTGAATTGGCCATGCTACATTGTCCCTGTGTGTGTGTGTTGGTGGGTCGGCCCTGTGATGGACTGGCGGCCTGTACAGGGTGCGTCCCCCGACTGCCACCCAATGACTGCTGGGATAGGCTCCAGCACCCCCGTGACCCCGGTTGGGATAAGCGGCTTAGATAATGGATGGAACTTGGATTAGGCTTGTCGTTCTGATGGTTAAGAGTAGGAAAAGGGGCTCGGGAATTACTGTAGTCACTGAGAATCTTCACAAGTACAGAATGTGGGTGAGTGTGTGTTAGTGTGACTGCGTGTGTGTGTGTGTGTGTTTTTGTCACCACCACTGACTCTTTTAAAGATCCGCGGAACACACATCAGCAATAACTTGAAGTGGAAAACTGACCCTGAACACGTCATTGCGAAAGCTCAACAATGACTTTATTTACTTAGGCAGCACAAAAAATACCGGATCAAGCATCAACTTCTCGTTCTGTTCTACTCGGCCATCATCGAGTCCATCATCACATCTGTATGGTATGGCAACATGGACAAAACACATCCAGGTGGCGTGGCGACCTATTCTGATGCCTTCCAACACGGGAATTGCCAGTTCAAATCCCTGTGTTACCTCCGGCTTGGTCGGGCGTCCCTACAGACATAACTGGCCGTGTCTGCGGATGGGAAGCCGGATGTGGGTATGTGTCCTGATCGCTGCACTAGCGCCTCCTCTGTCCGGTGAGGGCGCCTGTTCAAGGGGGAGGGGGAACGGGGGAATAGCGTGATCCTCCCACGCACTACGTCCCCCTGGTGAAACTCCTCACTATCAGGTGAAAAGAAGCGGCTGGCAACTCCTCATGTATGGGAGGAGGCATGTGGTTGTCTGCAGCCCTCCCCGGATCAGCAGAGGGGGTGGAGCAGCGACTGGGATGGCTCGGAAGAGTGGGGTAATTGGCCAGATACAATTGGGAAGAAAAAGGGGGAGGAAAAAAAACACATGGAAAAAACTACAACAGATTGTCAACAGTGTATCTAAAATCATAGGCAACCCACTCCCCTCAGGTGAATCTCTACATACTGACTGGACTGTCCAGCGAGCAAAGAAGATCACCTCTGACCCCTCACGTCCTGCTCATCACATCAACCGCCACAGGTCACTGTCCACTAAGACTAAACGCTTCACTAACAGCTTTTCCCCCTCGCTATCAGGACTCTGAATTCCTCCCTATAGTCGCCTCCTCACACACTATAGCGACAGGCATGGGCACAAGTCCATGAACACTGGGATGGCATCCAGCGCTTTACCTGTGCCCCCGTCCGTAGGGTTAGTGGTTGAGTCAGGAAGGGCGTCCGATGTAAAATTTTGCCAAATCAGTTATGTGGAGTGACAAGACCATACCAGATCAGCCGAGGCCCGCATTAAGAACAGCCAGTGTTGGTGCTGTGCCCTCACAGGGTCCTGATGGAAACCAAAACCTGCTGTGGGGACCCCTGAAAAACGAAAAAAGCTGCAAGAAGAAGAAGTCGCCTCCTCACACGCTAGTGGCGTACATATGCATGTGTACAATACACCTGCTGTATGTGGTTGTGTGGAACATGTTAACATGTTCTGCATCACTGTATTGTTTCATGGTAAAATGTGGAGTGTCCGCTGTTGTACACGTATGTATTGTGCAGCAGAGTTTTTACATATTGTACCGAAAAAAAAACTCCACTGGCCTTCATGTGGCTGATAAACTGTCTATCCATCCATCCATTATCCAAACCGCTTATCCTGCTCTCAGTGTCACGGGGATGCTGGAGCCTATCCCAGCAGTCATTGGGCGGCAGGCAGGGAAACACCCTCGACAGGCCGCCAGGCCATCACAAGGCCCACACACACACACACACACACCTAGGGACAATGTAGTACGGCCGAGTCACCTGACCTACATGTCTTTGGACTGTGGGAGGAAACCGGAGCCCCCGCAGGAAACCCACACAGACACGGGGAGAACATACAAACTCCACACAGAGGACGACCCGGGACGACCCCCAAGGTGGGACTACCCCGGGGCTCGAACCCAGGACCTTCTTGCTGTGAGGCGACCGTGCTAACCACTGTGCTACCTATCTATCGATATGAAAATGTAAAATTCTAGCTGCCTGTTTGGCTAGTAATTTAATGTTGGTGAGGTTGTGTATAGACATAGTATATGTTCTCTGTGGGCACAGGTGGGTGTGTATGTTTTTGTGTGCATCTGTATATGTTTGTAGGATTGTGTGTGTTGCCAATTAACAAGTGTAGTTTTCTATACTGATGTACACAGAGGATATTGTGTGTTTGCATCATTGCGTGCACATTTCCATGCTAATGTGATGGCTGAACCACTGTTAGTGTCATAGTAAATCATATCCGGCATTTTCTTAGCAGTGACAGTACAGTCAGTACTGTACTAGAGGGCTCACTGCAGGGGGCCAGCAACTCGGGTAAGGTCATTACTAGCACCTGCCCGGGACCCCTTGACCAGCTCACGCCTACGTGTGCGTGTTCGTTACATTTTAATGTGTGTATGTATATGTCCTTGTGTTTTGAATTTGTGTAGTTGTGCTTTTGTGCGTGCATGCACATACATACATCCTTCAGTAAGGGCTGCCAGTGTCTAACTATCGACTGCAGTCGGCCTCCTCACCTCACAGCCTTTCATAGAGAGTAACATGAAGAGAGAAACCAGGAGAGGGAGAGTGAAGGACAGGACAAGCACTCTGAACTCAGGAAACAGCAGTACCTAGCAGACAACAACGAGCTATCATGCAGGAAATAACTCACAAGAAAGGGGAATGCATACAGCTGAAAAGACTCCTACTGACGGATGACTGACAAGCACAGTAATAAAGGAAAACCAGACCTAATTTGCAGAATGTCTTCTCTGTCAGACACATATAGAATATATATGCTTCTCTGTCAGACACATATAAAATATATATATGTCTGACAGAGACTATAGTATGTCATGTCAGACACACACACACATATATAGAATATATATGCTACTCTGCCAGACATATATAGAATATACATGCTTCTGTATATGTGTCTGACAGACTATGCCATGTCCTGTCAGACACACACACACACACACACACACACACACACACATATATATATATATATATATATATAGAATATACATGCTTCTGTATATGTGTCTGACAGAGACTATGCCATGTCCTGTCAGACACACACACACACACACACACACACACACACACACACACACACACATATATATATATATATATAGAATATATATGCTTCTCTGTCAGACACACACGTATATATATGCTTCTCTGTCAGACATATATAGAATATACGTATATGCGAGCGGCCCCATTCACACCTGGATGGAGAACTTAATCTATAACTGCATGTGATACCTGTGTTATTAACAAGCTGATCATACCCAATTGCACTGACTGTATCCTTCTTGACCGCATTATGATCATTTATATATACACACACACACATATAGCAAACAATTCAAGTTTTAACCGACTCACGTGTCTGCCCAATATCTGGGCAAATACAAGAATTTACCTCCATGCAATCAGATATAAAACTGTTGTACACTGAAAATGTCCAAGGACAGGATTAGATATGGATCTTAAACTCAATTTAACCTGCCAATACTCAATCAAAAGGGCTGAAATGTAGCAGATGTCTGCGGTAGGGCTCAGCGGATCGATACACCGATCCTGAGGGTTAGGTTTTGAGAATCATAAAAGAAAAATTATATATATATACATATACACAAACACAGGAAAAAAGTTTTAATACATAGCAGTACAGGCCTGTTTCATGTGTCGCACACTCATCAGCTGCTAATCAGTGGGCGACGTACGAAACAGGCCTGTACTGCTATGTATTAAAACTGTTTTTCCTGCATCTGTATTGATATTCCGCTCCTCATTAGTTGAGCACTTATAACACCATCATTGCCGGTTTCAGAAAAAAACACTTTAATATATATATATGTGTGTGTGTATGTACCAAGTACTGTCATTAACTCATTAACTCGTGATATATATATATATATATACACACACACACACATATATATATCCCTGTTTTTTTCCTCCTCAATTGTATCCGGCCAATTACCCCACTCTTCCGAGCCGTCCCGGTCGCTGCTCCACCCCCTCTGCTGATCCGGGGAGGGCTGCAGACTACCACATGCCTCCTCCCATACATGTGGAGTCGCCAGCCGCCTCTTCTCACCTGACAGTGAGGAGTTTCACCAGGGGGATGTAGCGCGTGGGAGGATCACACTATTTCCCCCAGCCCCCCCCCCCCGAACAGGCGCCCCGATCGACCAGAGGAGGCACAAGTGCAGCGACCAGGACACATCCCCACATCCGGCTTCCCACCTGCAGACACGGCCAACTGTGTAGGTAACACGGGGATTTGAACCGGGATCCCCGCGTTGGTAGGCAACGGAGTAGACCGCTACCCGGACGCCCTTTGTATTTTCTAATTGTTTAGGATAGGGACTACTTTTCCTTCTGTCTTCTCACTGCGCTCCCCATAGTTTGTGGAAAAGCAGTGGCACAGCACCACACGCAGGCACAGATGCTGCCTGCCTGCCTGCCAGTCAGACATAGCACAAAGAAAACGTAGCATTGTCTGAAGCTACATCACGGCCGTAAACACAAATGAAGCAAAAAGTGACATATGTCAAACATCAGTACGGTATTGTGGCAGTACCACGAGCGTGTTCAGACACTTGAAAAGCTGACACGAGTGAGCATAGCGAGTTACAGCAAAAACGAGGAGAGGCGGCGAGAACGCAGCCAAACACTCACAGTACCACAAACCTGTTGAAACACTTGAAAAACTGTCACGCAAACCAGCACTACGAGTTACAGCAAAAACAAGGAGAGGCGGAGAGGACGCAGCCAAATCCTCCCACATCTGACAGAGTGAGGCAGACTTCTCTGACGGAGGCTTCTAGGAGAGGCAGGCTTTATCCAGGTTATCAGTGATAACACCGAGTTATTTTAACCATTTTAGAAGAAAGCAGTAAATACTAGTTATTTCTTGAGGGCCAGAATGTTGCAATGTGTGCAAGGAGTACAAGGTTAATATGATGACGTAAAAAGTCACTCCAACACCTTTATCTGATTTCTTTAATCAGATAATCCATTTTGTGAAGAAAAAACAAAAAACAAAGATGCATTGCTCAGGGTTTCCAAAGCAAGATTATCGTAATCTCATGTTGCTTACACCTCCAGGAACTGAATCGAGTGCAACTGGATTCAATTCCTGAAGGGTAAGCTAGTCTAGTCTAGTCAGACCAGCTTGGTCTAGTCAGAAAGGCACGAACTGATGAAGCCTCTTGGATGAGAGGCGAAACGTCTTCACGGATATATACCAAGTCCAGTTGCACTCGATTCAACTCCTTTGGCTAACCATGACCTGGATGAAGGAGAACCTTCACAGACACCTTCAGGAATTCTCTACAGTGAATAGAACTCTTATGTCAGCCATCATTTGATCACTAAAGTGTCACTTTTATCTCATGGTGCATAAAGCATTTTGGGATGAGTGGTTTAATTACACATTTTGGGTTAAATTACACACTTTAAATGTAAAGTAATTGCCCGTAGCTACTTAATCGAACTATTTTAGCTTGTAGGAGAGTTATAGTGGCCATATAAAGTGTAGCTTGTAGGAGAATTAATTTTTTCTTTTTCATGGATGACTCACAAAGAGCTGCAGAGATGACATGACACCCGGGAGAGATGAATGTGAGGGACCTCCAGCCAGTCTCAGCTGTTGAGGACAGAGGTGTCATTGCATTTGTCAAGACCCTTGATCCGTACTATAAAATTCTAAGCCGCAGACATTTGATGGAGGGTACAATTACAGACTTGTACAAAGACTGTCAAGATAAAGTAAGGACAACTTTACAACGTGCACACAGTGTGGTTCTCATAACAGACATGCCGCCTTCAAGGTCTACAGAGGCATATTTGGCCGCGTCCTATCACTTCATCGACAACTAGAAAATTCAGCAGTTTCTTTTAGAAACCTGTTGTTCCTATGGACAGCATACAGCTGTCAACATTAGCTTAAAGCTAAAAAGAATTACAGATGCAGTAGCATGCAGTAGCATTGTATTGTTTTTCCACCACAGCACAGAAGCCACAGAGAAGTCCAAAAATATGCAAAAGCAACTGAAGGTGCTAGAAGAGCATAAACTGATTCCGTCAGCAGAAACGGTGGAAGTCTGTATTCTCCCCAATTGTACTAACCAATTACCCCACTCTTCCGACCCGTCCCCAGTCGCTGCTCCACCCCCTCTGCCGATCTGGGGAGGGTTGCAGACTACCACATGCCTCCTCCGATACACGTAGAGTCGCCAGGCACTTCTTTTCACCTGACAGTGAGGAGTTTCGCCAGGGGGACATAGCACATGGGAGGATTAAGCTGTTCCTCCCAGTTCCCCCTCCCCCCTGAACAGGTGCCCCGACCGACCAGAGGAGGTGCTAGTGCAGCGACCAGGACACATATCCACATCTGGCTTCCCACCTGCAGACACAGCCAATTGTGTCTGTAGGGATGCCCGACCAAGCCGGAGGTAACACGGGGATTCAAAGCAGCGATCCCTGTGTTGGTAGGCAATGGAATAGACGGCCACGCCACCCGGACGCCCTAGGAACTCTGTATTCTATATGTTGGGAGTGATTCCAGGAGCAGTGGGAAGCAGTTACCTCTGTCTACTTGGAAAGAATGCCCTGTGTTTAAGCACTGAATAGCTGTCTGTGACCCACCTAACTAACCACTGAGGCTCTGAGACCCGTTGAAGAGGAACCGTGGGAAGTTTCTGCTGCAACACATGTCTATATCAAAAGTGATTCATTTTTTGTCACTACTTCTCAGTGCAACTGCAGCCACTGAGCATCAAGGTAGCTCTTGCCAGAGAACTGGCCCAGCACCGTCAATGTAGATTCCGTGGGATTGAAACCGTTCACTGTCACGCTGCCAGCATGTTCCTGGACATGAGGTTTGAAAACATTACATTTCATGACAGAGACTGTGTGGAAACTATGAAAAAGCAAATTCTTACTGAGATGCAGGAAGTCTGACTGCTGCCTTTACCCCAAGCTCTGATACAGCTACAGCAAAAAGAGGAATATGGGCAGATTTTGACATTCAAGCTCTGTCAACACAGCAGCACCGCTCAACGGGCACTGATGCACTCACTAAAATGTGTTGTTACTTAGAGGAAAAGTTAATTCCCCGGGACCAAGACCCATTTCTTTGGTGGAAAGAGCATAAGAAAACATTCCCAAACCTAAGTAGACTTGCAGCAAAACACCTGGGAATTTTTGTTTCATCTGTTCCCTCAGAAAGAATTTTCTCAAAGGCAAGTGAGTTAGTGAGCCGAAGGAGAAACGGACCGAAAGGGAAAAATGTTAACATGCTGTTTTTAAACAAATACCTACAAATGGAGAAAGAATGAATCTAGAGGTTTTATTCATTTGTAGAGGAGGTTTTTGCTTTACTGTAGGGTGGATTTTATTCATATTGTTGATTTAATTTCAGGGTATCTGATAACCCAAATTTTAAGTTTCCAGTTTATGTAAAGAATAACAACTCCTGCAAAGGATAGGCTACTATTACATGAACCTGCTGTTGTTGAACATTCTTGAACTTGTGTTTTTATAATTGTTATTTTTATTGTTGAGGTCTGATCTTTGGTAGTTTAAATAAATAACAAAGCTTTCAAATATAACTTTTTGGTATCTGTATTTACCCATTTTCACTCTAGAAATCACAAATCTTACCTTCTTTTGCCTACACAACAAAGTATTACTTGGTATTGGATTGAAAAGAAAAGCAGTGGTATTGCCCTTCCCTAGTCAGTGGATACTGAAGGTATGTACAGATGATGTACATGCTCACACTTCCTCCTGCCTAAACGGCATAGCAATCACGGGACTACCTCGTTAGGATGACATCATCAGCAAGAATAAGGTCTCTTAAAGAGACAGTGAATATTGAGCCCAATTGTTCAAATGTCTTGTTCTCATTTACTGACAGTACAATGACTGCTGGGATAGGCGCCAGCATCCCCTCAACCCTGAGAGCAGGATAGGCGGTTTGGATAATGGATGGATGGATGGACAATGACCAAGAAATGGTATCCTGACAACTGTGTGATCTCCCAGTTTCCCAGTCAGAAATATTGGTGTTATTTTTGATCAATCCCTATCTTTTGAATTTCACATTAGAGAAATCACCAAGACCTCCTTTTCCCGTCTAGGAAAACTTGCCAAAATTTGGTCTTTTCTGTCCATGTCTGATGCTGAGATCCTGATCCGTACTTTTGTTTCATCCAGATTAGATTACTGCAATGTCCTTTTTTCCAGCCTGCCACGTGCTGGCACTAAAAGCCTTCAGCTGGTTCAAACTGCTGGTGCTAGATTGCTGCTGATTCTAGCCTCCCTTCACTGGCTCGCCACTCATGCTAGATCTGATCTTCTTGTGCCTTGTCGATCAGCGAAATCAACCATCCTCTGGCGAAGAGGATGGCACAATACAGAAGAGCTAACGCGTCAAGCCAGAACTCCGCTGTCTATCCCCATTTACAGGCCAGTGGCCACTCTTTCAAGGATGAGGGGTTTTTTTACATCCTTGATAGGGAGGACAATTTAAGTATGGCCGATTCACCTAGGTGTGAATGTGTTTGCCCTGCGATGGACTGGTGACCTGCAGGGTGTTTCCCCCGCCTTCCGCCCAATGACTGCTAAGATAGGCTCCAGCTTCCTGTGACCCTAATTAGGATCAGTGGCTTGGATAATGGATAGATGGATGATAGGGCGGAATGCTGGTTTGAACAGGGAGTCAAAGAGGCCAAATGTGAAGAGGGAACGACCATCCCTGAACCGAGGAGAGGGGGGGCGCTAAGAGTGCATCTGTCATCATCTTACAATGCTGTGATTGCAGCTATTACCCAATCCTCTGTGAATAGTACACATCACCACTTTAATTAATGGTCATGACAATTTGCATATGAAACTGACTGCTGGTTTCGGTCGTTATGTAACTGTGCTGTTTATAAGGTTGGGGATACCTGCAGTCAACAGAGACTGACAAAGTCACTTAGATGAATAATGAAACTTTTGTCCCACTGAATGTGTCTAGATGAGCTGATTCAACTTTCTGTTACCCTCTCGTGCCCTCCATTCCCAAAGTGCAGGCCTCCTCTCTCTCCCTAGAGTTAAAAAGAAGTCTGCAGGCAGCAGAGCCTTCTCTTACCCCCCATGTCCCCTTTCTTTGGAATCGTCTCCCAGCCACCATCAGAGAACCTGATTCTGTAGTCTTTCAAATCTAAACTTAAAACCCATCTGTTCTCATTAGCTTTCAACTATTAGTCTTATTTCTTTGGTAGTTTGACTCCCTTCTGAGCTTTGTAACACGTATCCTCTTTTGGGAGGGTCGCAGTCTCAATGCGTTTATAACTGCAGGTCTTAGCAGTAGTCTCTTGGTGTTGTTCTGCCAGCGAAAATGTTCCTAAACTTTCTGAATGCATTGCACCATTCCAACCTTCTGCTTGTATCTCTGAACACATGCGTGCCCATGCTGTGCACCTGCCCCCCCCTTCTCTGTCTTTGTCTTTCTCCCTTTCCAGGATGTTTCTTCTTCCATTATGGCCTGTCTGATGACCATGGATCATCTCTCTCTCTCTCTCTCTCTCGATCTCTCTCTCTCGACTACCTGATGACTTCGGAGCCTGTTTGTGATGCGTTCTCTTTTCCCTTGGTCACAGTCCCACGCTCCTAGAGAATTATGCTATTGTTTGCGCTGTTTTCATTTAAAATTGCTTTTTTTCTATTTGGTTTAGCTAATGACAACTTCGGCGTCACTCTCATCACTTCTCGTCTTCTTTCTCTCTCTCTGTGTGTGACTGCTGTGTGGAAGCATTCTCTGTATTAATTTAATTGGGTAATACAGATTGTATGGGGATAGGGCAAAGCATATGGAGTGAATCTGGGATTATGTCAGGCAACCCTACAGATGACAGGTGCACAGATGGCTGGGTTATACAGTCTCAGCCGAAGTCTCATTCATTCTTGTTGTAAAACGTGATGTCGTCCATGTAGAGGAGGTGGCTGATGGTTGCCCACGCTTAAAACTGAATCCATATCCACTTGTCATGATGACATTGGCTAAGAGGGTTCAGGCCTATGTAGAACAGCAAAGGGGATATAGCCCATCATCTTGGTATATGCCACACTTGATGGTCACTTGTGTGATTGCGTTTGAGTTAGGCTCTAGCGTTGGTCTCCACAGACCCATTGATTTCTTGAAGAAAACTCTCAAGTATCTTGTTGACCTCCTGTGGTGTCAAGCATATGCAATATGGAATACTCAAGGCTCAGCATTTTCAGTTTTTATTTTTCAAAGCCATCCAGCATGCCGAATTTCGCCACAACAGGACACTGTTACATAACCTCACATAAACAGGAACAACTTTTGGATCCGTGGAAACATGAAATCCGGGTGAAAATCAGTTTAAACCGATCTCCTAAAAAATCTAGGTATTTTTCGGTGAAAATCTGTAAAAACCGAAAATGCTGAGCCTTGAGCATACCGCACTCGTCAGTTGGGAAACAACTGACAGTACGGAGGTGAGCTAAGACAGAAACAAATGGAAGATAATGCCAACACTCGAACAGGAGAATTATACAAAGTAGGGAGAGGCAGTTTAGTGGAATGAACAAAGAGTTGAAATTATTCTATTATTTTGTTTGCTGTCTGCCTCATTAGGGGCATATTTTCTATCACTGAAGTCCACTGACGAAAAGAGGTCGGGGGCAAAAACCTACCATACCATTCATTATTGAATTTCAAAACGTATAACCTTCACGGCCTTTCATTCCCATCACACTTCACAGAACCTTGACAATGCAAACTGCTGACTTTGTCAAATCCTGCTCCGTTCAGCTCAGGACGTTACACGGTCTTGAATTGATCTTTTACAGCTTGAAGAAAAGCGCTTTTTTTTTAATCGAAAGTGCAATTAATCTTCTAAAGGTGGCATTTGCCTGCCCCTCTGGCTTAATGAGAAGGCAGAAGTGTCCCCTTTTTGTCTTGGCATTTGCCACCAGCAATTGAAAAAAAAAACCCCACACTCTCCAATAGATAACGCTTAATTAAACAACACAAGAGACTTGGTCATCACATACTTTGTAAATGGAGGAGGAGAAGGAGGGGTTGAGAGGAAGACACTGGAAGAGAGAGGCGACAGGCAGTTGGAGCAGATAATAAGGCAAGACGGGGAGATATGAGTCAGAAAAAAAGGATTCAAAAGGTATCGCTTTAAAAAGGTGTGAATGTTCAGAGTGTGAGAGTTGGCTTGAAAGGAGGAGACGTGACCGTGTGGTAAATTGGTAAAATCAAAAAGTTTTTCAAAGTAAAAGTGGAACTGTAACTAGTTTCCAGACACTCACATTGAGCCAAGCAACCGGACAATGAAATAAAGGATAATTCCTGTTTTTTTTTTACAACCTGGGTCTTACTTTCATAGTTTTTGCCATCAGTTATATTATTTTACTCACCGGCTTCATTTCGAACATTTTTAGTGTGGTGTGTGAGGAGGCAACTTCTAGGGAGGAACCAGAGTCCTGATAGCTAGGGGGGGAAGCTGTTAGTGAAGCGTTTGGTCTTGGTGGACAGTGACCTGTGGCGGTAGATGTGATGAGCAGGATGTGAGGGGTCGGAGATGACCTTCTTTGCTCACTGGACAGTCCGGTGAGTATGTAGAGATTCAGCTGAGGGGAGTGGGTTGCCTCTGGTTTTAGATGCCTTGCTGACAATCCGCTGTTTCTTCCGTGTTTTGTTTTTTCTCCCCAGTTGTATCCGGCCAATTACCCCTCTCTTCCTAGGCGTCCCGGTCGCTGCTCCACCCCCTCTGCCGATCCAGGAGGGCTGCAGACTACCACATGCCTCCTCTGATACATGTGGAGTCGCCAGCCGCTTCTTTTCACCTGACAGTGAGGCGTTTCGCCAGGGGCACGTAGCGCATGGGAGGATCACACTATTCCCCCCAGTTCCACCTCCCCCCGAACAGGTGCCCCAACCAACCAGAGGAGGCGCTATTGCAATGACCAGGACACATACCCACATCCGGCTTCCCACCCGCAGACACGGCCAATTGTGTCTGAAGGGACGCCCGACCGAGCCGGAGGCAACACGGGGACTTGAACCGTCGATCCCCGTGTTGGTAGGCAACAGAATAGGCCGCCGCCTCAAAACTAATCTTAACGGAGTAATTAGAACTAGAAACACAGAAATGTTGGGGAAAAAAACGGGAAAATAGCATGCAAAATGGATACACAATCCGGATCTCTTAATAAATCTAAAACATAGCACGGGTCGCACAAAACTGCCTCACGGGCTGGATGTGGCCCGCAGGCCAGTAGTTTGAGACCCCTGCTTTCGAATTACAACTATGCAAAGCTACTAAGTCTGGCGGTGGAAAAACTTCCAAGTCTGTCAGTGTTGGGGCAAAGCACAACCAGAAAGACTGACAGGATGACAGCAGAGAGAGTCGCTGGTGATGTTTAAAGACACCTGGCCACAGTGCAGGGGCAGTTAAAAGCTAAACAATAGAGCCCACATGAGTCACAGGAGAGAGTCCTTCAGACAAAGAATCCTTAGATTGGGCTTGCCGAAAGTCGAGGATAAATAACAAGGTGCACTGACTTCAACTAACTTTTAAGAAAACAACACCATGAACAAACATGCAGTAAGGAGTCGCCGTAAGCAAATACACTCAAGCCCAAGTTCTCAGTCCACTGATGTTTTGATTTGAGCACATTTCCAAACTTTTGTCATTATTTTCAAGTTCACAATGACGTAATTATTCCCATTAAAAATAAGTTTCTACTTTGTCTAATTGCATTTGTTGTGTCGTGTTGTGTGTGTGTGTGTGTGTGTGTGTGTGTGTGTGTGTGTGTGTGTGTGTGTGTGTGTGTGTTTTCTAGGAGAGCCAGTGGTTGGACAGTGTGTCTTTGATGATAAAGGATTCAATGGAGGGTGAGATGATTGACAACCTGTCTGGTTCAGTATTCCACCACTACTGCTCTCCTCCCATCTGCAGGGACTGTAAGAGCCACCCACAAGAGGTTAGTGGGAGCACACACACACACACACAATCATATATGTATGCACACCAATCAGCCAAAACATTAAAACCACCGACAGGTCAGTGAATAACATTGATTATCTCATTACAGTGACACCTGTCAAGGGGGTGGGGTATATTAGGCAGCAAGTGAACAGTCAGTTCTTGAAGTGGATTTGTTGGAAGTTGGAAAAATGGGCAAGCGTAAGGATCTGAGCCACTTTGACGAGGGCCAAATTGTGATGGCTAGACGATTGGGTCAGATCTTCTCCAAAATGGCAGGTCTTGTGGGTTATTTCTGGTATGCAGTGGTCAGTACCTGCCAAAAGTGGTCGAAGGAAGGATAATCGGTGAACCGGTCACAGGGTCATGTGCACCCAAGGCTCACTGAGGTGTGTGGGGAGGGAAGGCTAGCCTGTCTGGTCTGATCCCACAGAAGAGCTACTGTAGCTCAACTTGCTGAAAAAGTTCATGCTGGCTATGATAGACAGGTGTCAGAACACACAGTGCATCACAGCTTCCTGTGTATGGGGCCGTGTAGCCTCAGACCAGCCAGGGAGCCCATGATGACCCCTGTCTACTGTCGAAAGTGCGTGCAATGGGCATGTGAGCATCAGAACTGAACCACGGAGCAATGGAAGAAGGTGGCCTGGTCTGATGAATCACGTTTTCTTTTACATCGTGTGGATGGCCGGGTCCTTATGCATCATTTACCTGGCGAAGAGCTGGCACCAGGATGCACTATGGGAAGAAGGCAAGCCGGCAGAGGCAGTGCGATGCTCTGGGCAATGCTCTGCTGGGAAACCTTGAGTCCTGGCATTCATGTGGATGTTACTGTGACACGTACCACCTACCTGAACATTGTTCCAGTCCAGGTACACCCCTTCATGGCAACAGTATTCCCAGATGGCAGTGGCATCAGGCTTTAATGTTTTGGCTGATCGGTGTCTGTGTATGTGCATGGTTGAATAAATCACTACTTTATTTGCTCGTTGGTTCAGAGGAACTGAATCCATGTGGCTTTGTTTTTCAACAGCCATCAGTCATACTTAAGCATAATTGAGGCTGCTAACAACTGCCAGTCTTGCAAAACCCTTTTTATCTAGAACATGTTTGCGCATCATTTGCATGTAATAGACACACACACGTAATGCAAACCCTTACAAGTTGCCATCACTGCAGCCCTCCTTACCATCAGTATATTCCACATATCTTTTCAGCACGTGAGCTTTCAAGCAGCAGCACTCACAGTACAGAAAAATAAACACGCCTGTGTTACTGTTGGTTTGTGTAAGGGAGAAAGAGACAGAGTCAGTCCTATGAAATGTGTGTAAATATTCATATCTCCTGGTGACATCCCAGTGAATCCCCATCCTAATTCAGCTACCCAGCTTCTTGGTTTAGGGTTGCTATGAGCTAAAATTAATTTCATTTTCATATCATCTAAATGTTCCTAGAGTACAGCCTGTTACTCAACTCCTCTGTGAAAAAGTCAGTATGGCTGAGAGAGAGATACCTCTTCAAGCGGATTGATCGTATAAATAATCCCAGTCAAGTCAATTTTATTTGTATAGCCCAAAATCACAAATTATAAATTTGCCTCAGTGGGCAATTCAGGAGTCTGTACTGTTACTACGAGTACACATGCTCGATCCCCAGCTTTGCCAAACCAGGTCCATCAACGCCGAACCCAAGCGACATTCATTACTTGCTCTTGATAAGAGGGTCGCCTGAAGACCGCAGGAACGATTCTGCAAAATGAGGCGGAGAATTTTCAAGTTTCCATTTGTCCTCTGAGCTGCGGCACTTGCGGATACTGAATTCTCGTTGGGTTAATTACAGCTTGGCTAGAATATGTCGGATTAATGAGAGAACTGCAAAGCCTCAACGGGAGATTCGACTGGGAAAATGTAGACTTTGTAAAAGCAAGCTGTATAGATTATCCAAGAGGAGTTAATGGAATTTTAAATTAATTATAATCCAAACAAAACATTAGAAGGATAACTACGTAATCATATATTTCTATTACACTGGGATCTACAGCAAATATCACTCTGACGGATTCAACTATACCCACAGTAGAGATCTCAACATAATCAGTAAAGTGCCTCAATCACTTTGCACAAGGAAGTCCTAGCAAAGTGAATGGAAAGTGACTTTGCTTTTTTATTTCCCAAGATGTGTAGATTAGCACTGAGTTTTTATCCATCCATTCAAGCCACCCATCCCAATCAGGGTCGCGGGATGCTGGAGTCCATCCAAGCTGTCATTGGCAGCAGGCGGGAGACACCCCGGACAGGCCGCCAGTCCATCACAGGGCCAACACATTCACACCCAGGGCCAATCTAGTATGGCCGATTCACCTGACCTACATGTCTTTGGACTGTGGGAGGAAACCCACGCAGACACAGGGAGATCATGCAAACGCCACACAGAGGACGATCCGGGATGACCCCCAAGGTTGGACTACCGCAGGGCTTGGACCCAGGACCTTCTTGCTGTGAGGCAACTGCCTAACCACTGCGCCACCATGCTGCCCCTGAATTTTTATATTTCATTCCAATCCAGACAGTGTGTTCTGATGGCATTTAAAAAGCTGTGTATATCCCATGCTCTAATTGAGCATACAATGGTAATTTAATGCACAATATCCTCGTTTTAATACAGTCTGTATGATGCTTGAACAACGGCATAATAGTCAAACAATTTGCCAATATAACACAGATAGGCAGTGTGTGATCATGATTTTGGATAAACGTGACAGGCATGATACCACCCTGCTTTTATTGTCTTTAAATGACTGTTCGTAGTTGCAGCCAGATTTAAAGGAAAATTCCAGTTTTTTTCAACCTGGGTCTTGTTTTCATAGTATTTTACATCATTCCTAAAGATTCTTATATATGGTATTTTATGTACTTGTCTCATTGTGGAGGTTTTTGGAGACGGTCCAGGCGGGCGTTCAGCTTCACAACAGCGTCAGAAATTCATACTAACGTACAGGTTCAGTTTACCTCAGACGAGCCCAGTGTATCTAAACCTCTTATTTGCAGGAGAAATCAGTCGGAATTTTTCATTCATTAGCTGAAATTAAAAGTAAAATTATTTAGTTAAATTCCAGAACTACAACTTGCAGAAATGAGCTACTGCACTCAACTGATTGCATACCTCTTATATAGAGTATGGTTCACTTTCATATCATCTGATGCAGCGCGTTTAAAATATTATCAAATGTCATTAACTTTAGTATTGGGCTTGTGTGTCTGCAGTCAGTGCTTGTTTTTTCTCTGTCTGTCGTGAGTGGGCAGTGGGTTGACGGCTGCTCCCTGCTCACAAGACATTATACTGTAGGTATTACGCACACAAAATGTCTGGCTTTAGGTGGAGGGCCAAACAAACAAGAGGTTAACCGGGCTTGAACAAGCTAATCCGTGCAAACTGTGCACAAACGCTATTTCAGATTTAAGTAGGTGGGTTAACAGTGTTTACACACGTTTACCCTCCACTACTACGTCCCCACATTAAACTGGCACGTGTGTGTTTGTTGGACAGATACGACTGGCGGAGGTGGAGCAGGCGTCCCTGTTGTCGGAGCAGCTGTCAGACAAGTCTTCCCTGGCGCTGCCTGATGACCTCAGCTTGGATGACCATGGTACCTACCAGCTTCTGGTCAGAGGGAGCCAGGTAGGGACATACAGACACACACCGACATACAGTCATACTTGTAGGCCTGCACTTGCTGGCAAAGACTCACTGTTCCTCTATCACACACACACACAAAGAAATAAGTGAAAACAACTTCTTTACCCTGTATGAGCCAACAGATTGTGTGCACTGTTTGTAAGTGCTTTGTATCACATCCAACACTGAAAATTGGAACATGCTCGAACAACTTTATTCAGGGTGACCATATGCCAAAGTCGCATGTCTCATTATACCCTGATTTGTTCACCGAATCTTCGACTATAAAAATTCATATTAACGGTGATTAATACAGACATGCACACACAGCCGTCTGTGGCTTTGGGGCTTCAGGGAAGCACAGCCCCTCTCATCACTCCCCCTCCATTGAGCTAATGTTTAATCATGTCGTTAATCACTCTTTACCTGCTTTACAGCCTGATTAAAACACTTGGGTCCCTCTGTGCAACATTTCCTTGCATTGGGGGCATACTTAAATGTGTGTCTATATTTACAGTATGTGTGCGCTGAAGGGTGCATGAATGTTTGGCCCGCTCATGTGCATCTGTAACTGCATTAACACGAGTATTTTGAATAGAGAAACCTAGATAAAAACACCAAAATTTACATAAAGGGCATATATGCTCACTTGAGGTGGATAAACTTTTTATTGGATATAAAGAAATGTGATGAATTTTAAATCACACAATGAACAATTTCTTCATATTAATTGGTCCATCTTTCTCGTGTGTGTGGAAATATGACATTTGACATTGGACACATAAACCTATGTTCAGAGTTTTAATTGTTTAACCAGATCTGATGGTAATGCATCCGAATTTATATGATTTATTTTGTGACATTTCATTATTTGCTTGAAACTTATTGGAAAGTTGGATGGAAACATAACTTGTGTGCGTGTGTGTCTTCTTCATGGATTGTCACTTTGTCATGGTGGAGAAGCTTGCATGATCCTGAGAGCAATGCCCCTGTTAGGGTCACCCATGGCGGTAAGGTCATGGGGGAGGTCCTTGACAAAGAGCAATCCAATCAAGACCTCAATGGTGGAACAGGCGGAGGGATGATGGCTGACTTTAGGGAAGCGTCATAATAGCTGGGAAGGCAGATGAAAGCTGCAGCAGAAATGGGCCCCCACTTGTCTTGGACTCCATTCCACTGGATCCTGACCCAGATCTGTCAAGGACCGTGTGGTGGCTGTCTGTGCACCAGTCTCCCCACCTTAACATCCCGGTTTAAGTCCTATGGCGACTGGGACATGATTGTGAAATCTGGAAGCCCATAGTCATGAGCCGGCACATCAGGTGGTGGGTGCTCGGTTTAGTCATTGGGCTCTTGGAAGGTAGAAAGAGCCCTTCAGTAGCTGCACCCATAACTGAGCAGCTCTCTTTACGATCCACTCTAATCACCCCACCTGGGGAAGGGGCTAGAAAAGGTGCCCTAAAAATAGCCTGCCTCAAACCTCCTGGCTGGATTACCATGTCCAGAGGGATCACCACATGCGGTCAGAAACATAGTAACATTGACTTTGGAGCCTAGCATGTGCACACACTGATGGATAGTTCAACCAGTGACAGACCGGAGAGGAGAATCGCAAACATCACTAGAGAACTGAGGAGATGCCGGATTGACATAGATGCCCTTTCTGAAACCCGACAGGCAGATGAAAGACAACTGAAGGAGGAGAAGAGTGGCTACACTTTCTTCTGGAAAGGAAAAGCTCCTGATGAGCTCAGGAACCAGATCATCAGTCACCTGTCTGAACTTCCTGTGGGGATCAGTGAGTGTCTCATGACCATCTTGTCTGGTGCTTTCCAACGACCAGATAGCAACAGGTGTGAGTGCCTATGCCCCTACTTCAGATTCTGAAGAAGTAGTAAAAGAGACCTTCTACACCTGCTTAGATGAACCACTGTCAGAATCCTCAAGGAGGATAAGATTGTTCTCCTAGGAGACTTCAGCGCCAGGGTCAACACCTCTGGAAGGGCACTAAAGGAAGGCATTGGGAACATCAACTCCAATGGAGTTCTGCTTAGTATGACCCCACCATCACTAACACTGTTTCGTCAGAAAAACAAATTCAAGGCATCTTGGAGACACCCCTGCTCCAAGGGACCACCGTGACCATCCCAAGGGCCATGATCGATGCAGATGACTGTTGGACAGATCATTGCCTCATCCACTCCACAATGTCCATCAAACTCAAGAAGAAGATCCGGCCAAGACTGAACCTTGAAAGCCTGAATGAAACTGCCACCCAACAGCAACTTCAGGCCTCTTGGGGAAACCCTCCAATATCCTGGTGACATTGAGAAGCACTGGAGCCTGCTCAAATCCACCATCCTTGACACCTGCAAAACCCCCCTTGGGTACAAGTCCAGAAAACACCAGGACTGGTTTGATGAGAGTGACACAGAGATAGAACAGCTCATCTCCAAGAAAAGGAAAGCCTTTTGTGCCTGGCAAAATGATGTAACCTGCAAGGCTAAAAGAGTGGCTCACTCCAGAGCCAAGGCGGACATCTACAGATGGGTGAGGGAGCCTAAGAACTCTTGGTAGATAGAAAAGGCTCTGGATGTCCAGCGACTGGCAGATTTGGGTGACAACAGAGGCTTTTTCAGCGCTACTAAGGCCATCTATGGTCCAAGCAATCGCGGCTTAAATCCTCTGTGCTCAAAGGACAGACAGGAGCTGCTGAAGGACAACCAGTCCATTAATGCCTGATGGAAGCAGCACTTTCAGGAACTCAACTGCAACAGCCACATTCCTCAGAGTCCCGTCAGAGAAGACACTGGGGAACCTCCAACCATGGCAGAGGTTCAAGATGCCATCAGGAGACTTAAGAACAACAATGCCACTGGTCCAGATGGGATCCCAGCTGAGAGCTTAAAGGAAGGTGGACCAGAACTGTACCACATCCATGCCCTCCTCCTCAAGGTTCTGGGAAAAAGAAGAACTTCATTCAGAGCTCAGCGATGCTCTAATAGTGGCCATATTCAAGAAAGGGGACAAGGCGGAATGTTGAAACTACAGGGGCATCTCACTCCTGTCAACAACAGGCAAAGTCCTCGCAAACTGACTGCTACCACTGGATAAGGAAGTTTTCCCAGAACCTTAGTGTGGCTTCCATAGACCTGACAAAGGCCTTTGACTCAGTAGACCACCAGGCTCTGTGGAGCATATTATCAAGATATGGCTGCCCTGACAAATACATCAGAATATTGAGGCTTCTACATGATGGCATGTCAGTCACAGTGCTCAGCAACAGCAGCTCTGAGTCAGAGCCCTTTACTGTGGAAACGGGTCAAACAGGGATGCATCATCGCACCTGCCTTGTTTGCTGTCGTTATTACTGCCATGGGGGATTCCTATACAAAACTGCAGAGTTGTAAAAACCAGGTCCAGAAAGTAAATGTCCAAACCGTGTATTTGCTCCAACCATGTTACTAAACCAGCTGATTTCATTAGCTAGTTTTCCCTATCTAGTTGAGGAGTGGTGTTGACAAGAATCTGCTGATGTAGTGCATGAGTGGAGCAAATACGTGGTTTGGACTTTTACTTTCTGGACCTGGTTTTTACAACTCTGCAAAACTGACAGCAGGCTCTTCAACCTTAATAGGTTCAAGGCCAAGGTCTGCAACACCACCATCATGGAGCTTCAGTATGCAGATGATAACACCATCGCAGCACACTCCGCAGAAGACCCCCAGGACACGCTGAATGCCTTTGCCAAGGCATACAGAGCCCTGGGTTTAGCATATCGAGAAGACCCAGGTCCTATATCAACCTCCACCCAACCAGCCATCTACCCAGCCCACCATAAAAGTGGACCACAAAATTCTTGAAAACGACCACTTCCCCTACCTCGGCAGCTGTTTCTCCTCAAAAGCTGATATCGACCCTGAGGTCACCCATTGCCCGAGTTGTGCCAGTGGCGCTTATGCCAGACTCAGGAAAAGTCTTTGAAGACCGAGACCTAAAGACCTAAACAAAACTCCTGTTCAACAGAGCTCTTTTCTCCCCACCCTGCTGTATGGAGCAGAGTCATGGATCTCCTACAGCAGGCGTGTGAGAGCCCTGGAACAACACCACGAAAGATCCTGAGAATCAGCTGGAAGAAAAGATGCACCAACATCAGCATTCTGGAAGAAGCCAACATGACTAGCATCACCACCACAATAATGCAGCACCAACTCCGATGGACAGGCCATGTCATCCACATGTCCAACACACATCTCCCCAAATAGATCCTGTAGCGAAGGAAGGTCAGCGAGCTCCCGGTGGGCAAAGAAATGTTTCAAGGACAATATCAAGACCAGTCTGAAGAAATTCAACATCGCAACTGAGAATACATTGCACTGGATAGATGCTCCTGGAAGAAATCCGTGCAGGATCAGGAGCTGCACATCATGAAACGAAACTCCACTGTGCCGCAGAGACAAATCGACAACACCGCAAGGAGAGCAAGAAAAAGGCTCAACCACCACCACTTTCCCCTGCCCACACTGCACCAAAGTATGTCGATCGTGGATTGGCCTCTACAGCCATCTGAAGACCCACAAGTAGACAACCCAATGAAGAGGACAGTCAAACTCGCTTCGAGTGACTGCCGATAATGATGGTGTGTGTGTGTGTGTTTATATATATATATATATATATATACACACACACACACACACGTCTCTATGTGCTCACTTCATATCGGTCAGATTTCCCTCACACAGATTCGCAGTATTTAGAAGTTATACCTTGCCCGTCTCACCCTTGTTTTATTGCAACCCAGTTCATTTGATCCCAGTTGCAACAGCAGACACTTTGACGTTTGCCTTGATTTTCTTTTAACCTAATCCCCTATTAAGCGCCATTGTAGGAGGGGATTATGGAGGCGATATGAGAGGAGTATCTTCTGAATTCGCAATAAAATGGTGTTGTGAGTTTCCATCCCTAATCATTACAGGCTTTCAGAGAGACACCTTCCTCACTAAAGTGGATATCGATGCACCTGGATGACAAGCTGACAAGAGAAGAGTACACATGAATTTAATTTGCTTTTTTTGTATCTTTTTCTCCTTCCTGTTCTTCCAACATCCTCTCTTCCCTTACTTTTCTGTTGCCAATACCTCCCTTCTCCTCTCTCTCTCCTCCTCTTTCATTCTCTCCCTCCATCTCCACCACCCCGTCAGGGGGGCAGCAGTGTCTCCCACAGCTCCGAGGAACTGCAGGAAGGGACCTCCCGGGGCATTTATAGAAGGCTTTGTCCCTCCAGTTCAGACAGCGAAGAGGGCGTCCAACCCAACCTTAACCCTCCCGAGCCGGTACAGCTCAGTCCCACCCGCCATGCAGGTACCCCAACAGAGATATGGTTGGGCATTCAGCTTTGTCAATGCAAACCCAGATTACTGAAATGAGATGCAGCAGAGGAACAACATGTTCAATAAACAGATTTATCCACTGGCAACTAGGCATGCACTCATACCGATACCAGTGCCGTGCCTGTACCAAGCTGAAATGTTGTACTGGCATCAGAGGTTTTACCCAAGACTAAAATCTGAATACAAGAGGCGCAAATGGCTTAATTTTATTCAGTTTTTGACACATGGAAGCCTGTACTTCTTTCATGGTGAAAAAAACCGATTGTTTCACAGATCTTTTGCCCATTTACCCCAAACTAGTTGTCTAAGTCTAAATTGTTAAGCAAAAGTAATGGATTGTAATGGTATTGGCCGGTACTTAAAGATTTGTACTCGGAATAGGTATCGGCAGAGTCGCGTTGTGTGTGTGTGTGTACACAACGTTATCATTGGAATCAAATAAGCAACCACTTTCAGACTATTAGACTGACGTAAACAAGAGAGGGGGCCCCAAGATGTAATTATGAATGAATCAGTTCATTATCTCACCGCATCCAGATTTCAGATGCACATTAAGGAGAGTTTGACCTCAGAATGCTACAGTCAGGGAGAACGTGGTACTGATGCGTCCCCACTGGTCAAAGAGGCAGCGTGAATTCACGGTCAACACTCGCCAGCATTATATTTTCAGCTTCATACGTAAATGACAGCTGGTTACTCACTTTACAGGCTGTTGGAGCAGATGAAGGCCTCGGTGACTTCTGTGATGCAGTAAACACAGACAGAATCAATATGGAGACATGAGCGTCCGGTTGGCGTGGCGGTCTATTCCGTTGTTTACCAACACGGGGATCGCCAGTTTGAATTCCTGCGTTACCTCCAGCTTGCGCAGGCGTCCCTGAAGACACAACTGGCCGTGTCTGTGGGTGGGAAGCCCCCACCCCCTCTGCTGATCCAGGAGGGCTGCAGACTACCACATGCCTCCTCCGATACATGTGGAGCCGCCAGCCTCTTCTTTTCACCTGACAGTGTGGAGTTTCGCCAGGGGGACGTAGCGCGTGAGAGGATCACACTATTTCCCCCTCCCCCCTGAATATGCGCCCCAACCAACCAGAGGAGGCGCTAGTGCAGCGACCAGGACACATACCCACATGCGGCTTCCCTCCCGCAGACACGGCCAATTTTGTCTGTAGGGACGCCCGACCGAGCCGGAGGTAACACGGGGATTCGAACCAGCGATCCCCGTGTTGGTAGGCAACAGAATAGACCGCCACGCCACCGGGACGCCTGGTTTGTTTGTTTAACATGAACCATAGGCCCCAAAAATGTAAAATTTCAAAATTACACAGGCATCAGTGAACATTTTAGCATGTGATTTTTAAACCTGTCTTCTCAAACATGTTGCCTCATTGCTGCATATTACATATTACATAGTAGCTGCATATTGGATATTACATATCACTGTCGGGTGTTTCACCTTTGCGTTCTCTCTCCAACAGGCATCACCCAGTCAGATTAGCATTAAAGTCATCATGAGCGCTCCCAGCGACTCTCCCCTAATATTCAACCACGACCGTTTCATCACGCGGTGACTTTGCCCTGACATTGATATTTCCATCTGAACATGCAGCCAGCACAGACGTACTGTATGAGTCGCCACATGCTGAACAGGACACGTCCCGTGTTCCACACCACTGACTGACCTCCGACACAATCACAGCCATGATGGATGAGGCCGATGGGCTGACAGGGGTACAGACAAAGACGCTGATGAATGACAGGTTTTGCCGTGCTAATCGTTCATCGCCACTGAAACATCAGGGTGGTTGCCAGCGTAGACGGCAGTGACACAAAGTCAATACAAGGTGACTGTTCAAGAGCAGGCGGTGTTACAGACAGACGTGGCAGCTTTGAGACTGATGCAGCGTATGGTGTCAGAAACACTGACATGGTGTCTCTATTAGCAACATGTGACAGCGCCACCTCAAAAATTAAGGCCGTGTAAGAGACCGGGGGCCTCGCGTACATGCGTGGGGTCTGCACAAAGACCACCTCAAAGGTTGCCTGCACCATTTCCCACACAAATGTCAACTTGATGAGAGAATGTGTCCACCGCCGAGGATACTTTGAGTCATATATTTTAGATATGGTGGGAAATCGCAACCATCATGGAAGGGTCATAAAATAAAGAATGGGGCGTCTGGCGGGTAGTGTAGCGGTCTATTCCATTGCTTACCAACATGAGGACTGCTGGTTTGAATCCCCGTGTTACCTCCGGCTTGGTCGGGCATCTCTGCAGACACAATTGGCCGTGTCTGTGGGGGGGGGAAGCCGCATGTGGGTATGTGTCCTGGTCGCTGCACTAGCGCCTTCTCTGGTCGGTCGGGGCGCCTGTTCAGGGAGGAGGGGGAACTGGGGGGAATAGCGTGATCCTCCCACGCGCTACGTCCCTCCTAGAAACTCCTCACTGTCAGAAAAGGGGAGGAAAATCCACAAAAAAATATATATAGTAAGTGTTGTCCGAGAATGTGTTGACTCAAGTCATTTCACTTCCTCAAAGTAAAATGATTTTTCTAAAATAAGTATCACATAGAGCCAGCCAGCATCCTGGCGTACAGGTGTTTTGTGTTGTTGTGTTTGCCATCCTGACAGAATGGCATAATGGTTTGGCTGCTTGTGGGAATGCACATGATTAATTACAATAAACAGGCCTCAGCCTTCAAATGATCACCAATTAGATGAGATTGTTATTGACTGAAAAAGAAACACACTGAAGTGAGAGGCAGTGATGCACATCAGTGGGCTCGGTAGCAGAGCGGACAGCTGGATCACTCAAAGCGGTTTCAGCGCCAGGAGGACACTGGTCTAATGATGCCGTACAGCCCACAAAAGGTGTGGTACATTTTCCATGTGTGTCATGTTTTGAACAGTGCGGCAAAAAGAGATGATTACCTCTCCTGTCTGAAAGGAGCACGGATGACTCCGACCCTGGCCCACCCAACACACCGCCCAGTACACGCCGCCACCATTCATATGTGAAGGACATGTTAAACTGAGACTTGCTGAATATCAGGTTTGCATGTGTAACATAACTTCATCCCTGTGCCACCAAGGATTCACAGACAGTGTGATGTGTGAATTTATCCCATACAGCTATCGATCTGTATCTTCTTTTTTTGGATTGTCCCCCTTTTTCTCCCCAATTGTATCCGTCCAAATACCCCACTCTTCCGAGCCGTCCCGGTCGCTGCTCCACCCCCTCTGCCAATATGGGGAGGGCTGCAGACTACCACATGCCTCCTCCGATACATGTGGGGTCACCAGCCGCTTCCTTTCACCTGACAGTGAGGAGTTTCGCCAGGGGGACGTAGTGCGTGGGAGGATCACGCTGTTCTCCCCCCGACCGACCAGAGGAAGCGCTAGTGCAGCGACCAGGACACATACCCACATCCAGCTTCCCACCCGCAGACATGGCCAATTGTGTCTGTAGGGACGCCCGACCAAGCCAGGGGTAACATGGGGACTCGAACTGGCGATCCCCATGTTTGTAAGCAACGGAATAGACCGCTATGCTAACCGGACACCTTGTATCATATTTTAAAGCACATTTAATGGCAAGGAAATAAACTAGATATATAGAAAAGCCCCTATTTTATTTGCATTATACTCAATTATCACCCATCATAGTTCACGTACATCTATCTTACCCTTCAGTTACTCAGTTATTTCTGAGTCACGACGGGCCTGTAATTTAAAGGAGGGGGGTTTTTGGTTGTTTTTTTTTTTAATCAAGGGCTGCAGAATAGGGTTGCCCTTCATTAGAGTTAGCATTGCTTTCAGGCCGTCGATGAGTGGTGAGCTTAACAGTGTAACTGACCTTTAACAAAAATGGATGTCTAATATGGGAAACCTCTTCAACTGGCTAAGCCTTCAAAACCAAACCAAGCTTAAGCTGGGAACACGCTAGAGGACTGTGAAAGTCCCAATCAACCGGGAAAAGACCGGCCTCACACATATAGTGCCTGACTGATTACAGTTGCGGGCAACCACACTGATTAAGACTACAGTCATGAGGTCACAGTCAAACCTGTCCACATTCCCCTCGTAAGAATGTCAAACATGTTCGATACCATCGTGACGGCTCCGACTGCTCAAAAGCTGGACCAGGAAAATGAGTGATTTGAATCTTTTCTTTTTTACATTTTTTTCCCCATTTTTTCTCCCCAATTGTACCCAGCCAATTACCCCACTCTCCTGAGCCGTCCCAGTCGCTGCACCACCCCGTCTGCCGATCCGGGAAGGGCTGCAGACTACCACATGCCTCCTCCGATACATGTGGAGTTGCCAACTGCTTCGTTTCACCTGACAGTGAGGAGTGTCACTAGGGGGATGTAGCGCGTGGGAGGATCACGCTATTCCCCCTCGAACAGGCACCCCAACCAACCAGAGAAGGCGCTAGTGCAGCGACAAGGACACATCGGCTTCCCACCCGCAGACACAGCCAATTGTGTCTGTAGGGACGGCCAATGGAATAGACTGCCACGCTACCCGGACGCCCCCCGATTTGAATCTTAACCCCTCACACACTACAAGATAACGCGTCTTGAAAATCAGACGTCATGGCCAAATCAGCCTTTAAACTATCGAGTGTGTTCCCAGCTTCTGACAAAACTACATATCCCTCCTAACATAGGTGTTGGTTTCAGGGGCTGATGGAGAGGTCATCAGTGACGGTGGTGGGGGGTCGACACCCGCTGACTTCCACCTACCAGCAGACTTCTTCCACCCGGCCACAGCACTCCCACCAGGCAGCCCTGAGGCTGGCGCTCCACCAGAAGGGAGGAGGTCATCCAGGCTGAACTCCACGGCCTCCTGGGCATCTCTCCGCTCACCTGGAGCCAACAGCAGGACCATCGGCTCTCAGGTGGAAGGATGGGTGAATTCAAAAGAGTGATTGAAAAGACAGGTGGAAAGATTTAATAATAAGAAAAAAACAGTAAAGATAGATGACTCGCAAGATAGATTAATATTAAAAAAGGACGTTCAAGTTAGATGGAGGGATGTAACGGCTGGAATATAGAGCTGACCTGTGTACAATGCAAGAGATGCCATCAGAGCTACCTAAATCCTTTCAGTTGCTGAGAAAATGCTAAAAAACAATACCAGTTCAGACAGTAAAACGAGATTTGGATGTGAAATCACCACGTCCTATTTACAGCTTCACGTGCAACTACAGAGGAGGACCATAAAATTTGAATCGGTTCATCTGGTCACCAAGTTAAGTGGGAAAAGTTTCATCACTCAGCTGATTGCAGGTATCCCCGACCTTATGAGGTTGCTTTCAGTCACTTTCAAACCCCAAAACACGCTCCACCCCAAATTCTGGATCAAGTCCCCCAGCACAAAAACAGCAATATAGATTGCACTGCCAGGAGGATTGCCGTGACTTGTGAATCGGGGAAAGCAAACAGACGCTGGCCAAGAGGATGGCACAACACAGAAGAGCTAACACGTCAGGCCAGGACTCCATAGTCTACACCCATCTACAGGCCAGTGGCCACTCTTTCAAGGATGAGGATGTGACCATCCTTGATAGGGAGGAACACTTGTTTAAACAGGGAGTCAAAGAGGCCGCCTATGTGAAGAGGGAACGACCATCCCTGAACTGGGGGGGTTTAAGAGTACGTCTGTCACCATCTTACAATGCAGTGATTACAACTATTCCCAAATCTTCTGTGAATAGTACACATGGCCATTGTAACTCTACTTAATGGTCACGGCAATTTGCATATGAAACCAGTCGTTAGTTTCGGTCGTTATACCCATGTATTGTTTATAAGGGTGGGGATACCTGCAGTCAACTAAGACTGATTAAGTCACTTAGGGCCCTGACACACCAGGCCGACAGTCGGCCGTTGGCTAATGTCGGGCCGTCGGTGAGAATCTATGACCCTAGTTTTTGCAATGTGTCCCACACCGTCGGCACTAGTCGGACCCCTGTTGGCAGCATGTTGACTTGGCGGAGTCTGTCTGTGAGAGAGATCACTGATTGGCTATTCAGCTTAGCGAATCAGGGCCGTCGGCTGTAGTCTTTACAGTATGTTCAAGTGCTACTTTTTGGCCCAGACGGCAGGTGACCCAACAGTCGACCTTCGTCACCGCTAGTCGGTTTGGTGTGTCTGGGCCCTAAGAAACATTTCTCCCACTAAACTTGTTGTCCAGATGAACTGATTAAACTTTTCTGGGATTTCTATACCAGGATTATTGAGCAGGTATCAAGATACAAAGACCTTATAATGTATGATAATGGGTAGTAGGATTGGACGATATTGACAAAATCAACTTTCACTATTTTTCACTGAATACCTCTAGTTAATAATGTGATGATATTTTGGGGGTGACTGTTGGTGCTTTCATAAGCAAAACTACCATAACCAAATATCACAACATTTTACTAAACATCATGTACCATATCTAGGCTCCTTTTACAATATTATATCCATATATTGTCTGGTCGAATGGGTACGATTGTTTGGAATGTACATCTTGTTTTGGGAGCATTTAGGAACAAGGTTCAGTACTTTGAGGTAGTATTTGCTTATGCGCAGCCACAGAAACCGATTATGTAGAATTTGTGTCTTCTACCTGTGGGTTATTTACTTCCTGCCTCTGTGAGACCTGGTTATTCATGCTCGGTGGTGCTCAGCGCCGAGCTCGCCTCGTGGTTTTTTTTTTTTCTGTCATATTAATTTTCTCCCTCTTCTTGCTCGCTCAATCTCTTTCTCTCACCTGTTCTCCTAAGTCTCCTATTCACCTTCCTTCTCCCCTCTCTTATATTCGCTCACATTTCCCTTCTAGTCTCAGTGCTTTCTTTTCAATTCTTTTTTCCTGTCAATCTTGCACACACGCACACACACACACACACACTTGGATTTGGTATATTTTCTGAATCCCCTATGAGGAAAATTCCCTCGACTCCCTGCCATCACTCTAGAGTCATGGCAGTCGTGGTAGCATCATTCAGGATTCTTATGCTACTAAAACAATACAGTTTGTTTTAAACAATGCCACAAAACCCTTCGATAAATTTGCACCAACTGGTATATACCCCTTAATGTCTTTTTTTAATGCAACTGAGGTTCAGTTAATGTCTTACGTCAGTAATGTAAATGTCTTATGTAGGTGGGGACAGTACGAGTATCGGTATGTGTCTTTATGTTAGCAGCCAAATTCTCAAAACGTTATGAACCTGTAATGATATGAGGTGAATTCAGCTCAGGGAGTCAGGTCACTTACTGTTTGAAAAATGAAGTGAGTCCGATCTTTAAAGCGATGCGGTGCGGTGGCCCAGTGGTTAGCGCTGTCGCCTCACAGCAAGAAGGTCCTGGGTTCGAACCCCAGGGTTGTCCAACTTTGGGGTCATCCCAGGTCGTGCTCTGTGTGGAGGTTGCATGTTCTCCCCGTGTCTGCAGTGGGTGTTCTCCAAAAAAAAGACATGCGTGTTAGGGTGAGTACTCCTGTCTGTGCCCCTGAGCAAGGCATGGCAAGACGAACTGGAGTTGGTCCCTGGGTGCTACATGGCGGCTGCCCACTGCTCCTAGCTACACGGCTAGGATGGGTTAAATGCAGAGAGGAATTTCCCTACGGGGATCAATAAAGTATATCAAAATTTTTAAAAAATTACAATAATAATAATCTTAAATTGGCCGGAAATTGAAACCTTAATATTTTCTTACATCACATGCATTGTGTAGTTTCTTTCAACTTAAATATACATATCTTTTTTAAATAGCGCCTCCCCAGTTCAGCTTCTCTCAGCCGATAGCGTTCTGATACCCGTGATGTCCTCACACTCTTATTTACATGCAGCCAATCAGATCACATCATTTAAATATGAAACCACACCCACCCTCAACACTGATCCTTGCTTGTACTTGTCACTCAAAATGTCAGCTCATGAATATTAATGAAGACTTAACCACCCCCTCACAGTCCCTGAGACAGCTGAGAACAAATATGGATGCTGTATTCAAGGTTTTAGACATGAAAATTTAAATCTGATTTGAAAGGAGTCCCATTCTATGCAGAGCAGCACTCGTCAAACTGTCACATTTTGATGTAGTTTCCATATTTACAAATCACACTGATATTGCACCATTATAGCTGGGAACAGTTGAATGCTCACACTGCTCCAACGAATCTGCATTACACCACCCAAAAACAGACTGAAATAATTAAAAATTAATTGATTTAGAAATTGTCTTTAAAAGAAACGTAAGTAAACTTTCTCAATCACAGACCATTCATTAAATACAAAAAAAACCCAAGTAATTTACAAAATAGAATAGAATAAATATAACAGATTTAATTGAACTATGATGGGAGGTAATTACCGAGTAACGTGTGTAAAATAGGGTCTTCTTATTATGTCTAGTTTGTGTCCTTGCAAATATGATGTGCTGTTAATTATAATCTGTGCCAATGGGAGTAATTCACAAAGCAGATTGTACCAAAAGTATTTTGCAAGTACTTTGTAATATAAGGTGAATGTCAAGTGCAGTGCTGTCTCAGAAGTTACTTAGGAGGACATTCAATATTCACAAATTAACAGCGAACTGCTATTTGTCCCTGAAACACAAAGGACTCAAAATATTTGTTTGGCAAGCTGTGATTGGTGAATTTAGCCCATATGGTGTTTAATGTAGCGTATATTGAACAGCACATTATGAATACAACAAAGTAAACCAGAGAAACCTGGTAACTTCTGAGTAATGGTGGCCGTTGTAAATGCTGGGAAATTGTATAAAATTTACAAAAATTGTTAAGATGTGACTCCTTCAAATCGTGACTTCCTATCAAACATTCCTGCCTTTCCACTCATACCTGACTCCTTCCTCCTCTGTGCAGCACCCCTCCCACAGTGACTCCTCCCTGGCTACTGGCAGTTCAGCGGGCAGCCTGCACGCAACTCTGGAAGAGGCGCTCAACTACAGCGTCTCCCCATCGGGTGACCTCGGCCTACCCATGCCTCTTCTCTGCCCTCTTCCCAGCCGCTCCCTAAACCCCCAAGGACCAACCGCGGGAGCCCAGGGCCACCCTCTGCTAAAGCACTGCAACACCACGTTTAACCTCCAAGCCACAAGGGGGCACCAGAGGAGCCAGAGCAGCTGTGGCGGCAGTACCAGCCCCGGCTGCCCCCGGCAGGACTCCATAGATCCGTCAGATGAAGATGTGGGCATGGGGACAGGAGGAGAGGGCAGCAGCCAGGTGTACAACAGCGAACATTTGTCCGAAACACTAAGCAGCCTGTCGCTAACATCGCTGCTCTCCCCAGGCTCTCTGGCGGCACCCCTGGTGAAGAAGTGGAATAGCACGGGCTCACTGGACCAGACCAATTTATCTGCCAGAAGTAAAGATGGCCGGCAGATGTACAGTATAGACGCTCAAGGTTACTTGGCCAGCCCCTGGGTTGGGGTGAGAGGAAGAGGAGAGGAGGAGCACAGTGACATTAAAGGTTACCGTGTGCAAAGCAGCAGCCAGGCCAGAGACACCAGCTGCAGGAAAAATAGATGATTCTTCTTTCCCGCTCTGTGTCCAAACTATTTAAGCTTGTGTTTCTGGACATTCGTTGGAAAGAGACTTATCACAGCGTGACCCCACCCACCACGACCCTCTTTCCCTCTCTTATGAGTTGTACGTTTTCTCTTTCCTCCGTGAATTTGGCTGCTTTGGATTGATAACTTCCAAACGGATTAATATGGTTTTAGAGATTCGTGTCCTGTCCTTAGCGCAAGATGGGTGACTGTCCTTTGGAGGACTTAAAGAAAAGATGACAAGCAGCTTAGCCTGTCAGCTAACCCAGGTTTCAGCCATGTGCTCAGCTCATCATTTGAACCTTGCTGGTAAGGTAGTGTTCAGGCCATCTTGAGAAAGACAAACATGGAGTAACATTGATGATTAACAGCATGGCCGTGTTATCCATGAAACGAAACTCCAAAAGATGTGGTTTGCCTGGGCGAAGAGGGCTACCATGACTCAATGCCCCCACGCTCAACAGCATCTTGTTGTAATCCTCCGATTACAAAAAACTCAGACATCTTTTGCGGAATAATCGAGTTTGTACAGATTTTTTTTTGTTTTGGGGGGGGGGGCTATATCCATAAACGACGGTAGCATCAATCAACCTTTATTCCTCCTTAGCTGATTCAGGTCGAGAATGGAAAATTGCGTTGGGACGTAAAAAGAGAGTCTAACAATTAAAACGAGAAGACACTGGACTTGTCTGAATGCCACTGATGTCTCCCTTGTGCGGTGTGAGACGAGGGGAAAACAGAGAGAGTCTGGGAGTAGCTACAGGGCACCTCTGAATAGACGAATCAATATATGAAAGCTGCTTGGAAGACATGGGTAGTC
This sequence comes from Lampris incognitus, assembly GCF_029633865.1. Classification (NCBI taxonomy): domain Eukaryota; kingdom Metazoa; phylum Chordata; class Actinopteri; order Lampriformes; family Lampridae; genus Lampris; species Lampris incognitus. The sequence goes on along the minus strand of NC_079215.1, from coordinate 7,080,270 downwards.
TGAGGGAGCTGTGGCCATTTGTCAAAAGTGGACACCAATGTTCTTTTGTTCTCTCACTTTACCCACGAAAGGGCTAAACCATGACTGGTGTTGAGTGCAGACCTGGGACCTGTTTGCAGACACTTTATACCATTTGTTTCAGCCAACTTGGGTGACTTCTGCTACACAGAAATAGATGACTTCCAGAAACAAGAGGCATATAAGGAAAGCGTTTGAAGTCGATGCAGTATACTTTTAGTGCTTCTGACAACTTGCCTGACACAATCTGACTCGTTCCAATGCAGTAAAACCCACTCAGCCTACAGTATTTTCCCTGCAGATTCAAACAAACACTGCATCTGCTTTCTAACCCAGGTCTGCTCGAGTGTTGTGCAAAAAACAAAACAAGAGGATGTATTTACCCGTGTTTCACTTAATAGGAAAAGTACGATGGTAAGCAACGAGCACCAAACTACAGTAATGCCCCTTTTCCACCACATGGTACCGGCTCGACTCGACTCGCTTCTGTGTCGTTTTCCATGACCCTAACAGTCCCCCCCCCCCCCTTCAGTGTAGCTGGATTTTCAGCTCTCCATTTCTTTTTTCACTTTCAAAATGTACTTGTAAGATAACTCCGCTTCGGTATTTAAGAATGCCGGGTGATATCCCATGCGCGCATTGATGGCGCAGTGACGTGTTTCTCTGACCAATCAGAGGTCTGCAGTGATTCTAGTACCCGCTCCAGTTTTGTTTTGGAACCTCGACAAAGGCGGGACCAGAAAAGTGGTAACAGTTACCAAAACGCCGGTACTTTCCAGTAATGGAAAACGAAAAAAGGGGCGAGTCGAGTCGAGCCGGTACCACGTAGTGGAAAAGGGGCAAAAGATTTTACTTTGAGCACTTGTTCCTGCGTCTGCCATAATGAAATATAGTAGATATGCCACTGTGTTTCAAGTCCCCGACAAAAGTTGTCCTCAGGTGGACAGGAGCGCACACACACACACACACACACAGCGAAACTTAAAACTAATGTTTGAAATGCCAAACAGACACGTGCACACACATATCTATGGTATTACACGTATCTCACTGCAAGCACATATATGTATACATGTATATACTTACAGATGCATACACACACACACACACCACAAGAAAGAAGATGTCAGTGTCTGTTGCAGAGATGAGGGAGACGAAGAATAAACCTTGTGTTTTATCTCATTGCCCGACTTCACCCTCTCATTTCCCTCCTTGCAGCTATTCATCATATCTTCTGCATGGTGTCAGCAGGAGGGCTGGCATACTGAACTGATTACTGACTATCCCCCCATCTGAGATATGCAATGTGCTAAAGTATATATATATATATATATATTATATATATATATATATATTATGATCAGTGAGATGTGAGAGACTGGTTCAGATGTAGGCAGTATGGCGAGTGAAGATTAATGTAAAAAGTCACACTGTAGTAAATAAGATTCAAAGGTCATGGGAAGAACGATCATGTGACCCAGGATAGTGGGATGTCTGTTTCCTCTGCTTGTTGCCACCCATATCCTCAAACCCTCTGTTCTTTTTTTTTCTTCTTCTTAAGCATGTGTTTGTTTGTTTGTTTTTTCCTTTTTTCCAGTCATTTGTTTCTTAAACGTCATTCTAGTGCCATATTAAAGTGACAGCTTTTCACTACCTGCTGGCTCCTGGACTGGTTCTTTAACGTTTACAGTTGATAAACGCACAAGGCAAAGGCAGCGTTTTACATGCAAGACCATCGCATTTACCCAAGAAAGACCAATTCGGGGACTTCTGTAGCTCGTAATTATGACTCAGCATCTTATTATGACAAAACTATCTTGCAATTAGGAGACAATGGTCTCAAAATTGAGATAAAATTGTTAATTATGGGGACATTATCTCATAATGAGAAAATGATCGCATAATTTGAAGAAAAAAATGGTAACTACTAGGAAGGTATCGGCTGATTGGATATTTGAGTTTTGTTGAAACGCTGGTGAAAGGGATTAGTTTTGTTTGGGAGCGTTTTATGTGCATGACTGTATCATCATTTACTTTTCCTTGGTGAATGCAATGCACCTCCAGAACTTTACGGTTTTGTGACGTGCCAGAGCCTTTTGTTGTTTTTTTCATCATCTTTTTACAGTTTATGAAAGTCTCATTTCCTGCTTCAGTCAGTCACTCTTATGTATGTCAGAAAGTGATTTTCTTCCTAATTTAGGAGGAAAAAAATTACTGAAAAAACAGGGCAGGAAGGAAGGCACCATATACTAGCTACGGGCAAACACGAGCGAAATTAACACTGGCGAATATTCACCTCCCGTTCAATTCTGTGCAAGCGAAGGGACGAATAAAACGTTTGCTTCTGGTGGCGAAAGAAATGTGGGTCTTCGCTTCGTGTGGAGTTCAACTTTGGTGAATCCACAGCCTCAACCAAAAGCCAAGACGTGTGTGTGGTTGACCCCTTGGCTGTAATTGGCTGTAGTTTTCAGGATAGAGGAGACTCTTGACAGTTGCTGTGTCTAACCAGCCGGTATTGTACGACATTGCCCATGAAAACTACAAACTGCCCCACAAGAGATCTGCCTGGCTGGCAGTGAGTCGAGCGACGGGCATTCAACGTAAATTAATGGAAAAGTTATTAATAACATCAGTTCATATTTCATGGTATACAAATAATAACCATCCAAATATTAAGCCATCCGGTCCTTGTGTAACCAAAGTGAGAGCTGTGTCCGCATTCTCGGCACAAGGTCAAACATGTTTTCGGTGGGTGTCGGCCTCCGCCAAGGTTGTCCCTCGTCTCCGATTCTGTTTGTGATATTCATGGACAGGACCTCAAGGCGCAGCCAAGGCGAGGATCAGTGTCTGTTTTGGGATCCTCAGAATTGCATCTCTGCTCTTCACAGGTGATGTGGTTTTGTTGGCTTCATCAGAACGCGACCTCCAGCGCACACTGGGGTGGTTTGCAGCTGAGTGTGAAATGGCCGGGATGAGAGTCAGCGCCTCCCAAGTCTGAGGCCATGGTTCTCTACCGGAAAATGGTGGATTGCTCCCTCTGGGTTGGGGATGAGTTGTTGCCTCAAGTGAAGGAATTCAAGTATCTTGGGGTCTTGTTCACGAGTGAGGGTAGGATGGAGCGGGAGATTGACAGGCGGATTGGTGCAGCATCAGCAGTAATGCAGATGTTGTACCGGACCGTTGTGGTGAAGAGGGAGCTGAACCGGAAGGCAAAGCTCTCAATTTACCAGTCAATCTTCGTTCCAACCCTCACCTACGGTCATGAGCTTTGGGTAGTGACCGAAAGGGTGAGATCGCAGACACAAGGGGCTGACATGAGTTTCCTCCGTAGGGTGTCTGGGCTCAGCCTTAGAGATAGGGTGAGGAGCTCGGACATCCGGAGGGAGCTCAAAGTAGAGCTGCTGCTCCTTCGCGTCAAAGGGAGCCAGTTGATGTGGTTCGGGCATCTGATTAGGATGCCTCGTGGGCACCTTCCTTTGGAGGTTTTCCAGGCACGTCCAACTGAGAGGAGACGCCAGGGTAGACCCAGAGCTCACTGGAGGGACTACATGTCCAATCAGGCCTGGGAACGGAGGAGATGGAGGGCGTTGCTGGGGAGAGGGACATCTGGAGTGCCCTACTTAGCTTGCTGCCACCGCGACCCGACCCCGGAGAAGCGGCTGATGATGAGATGAGACAAATATTAACTTGTACACCAATGTTCTTCCTCCATATTTGTCCATAAAACTATGGTAACATGTACAGGTGTGACAATTAAGTGAAAACATTTATTTATCTTCGTCTGGACCACAGAGTACATTTTACCGTCGCAAAGCCAACAGCCGCTAAAATGGACTAACAAACCAGAAAACTTGCACCACTTCCTGCACTGCCCACATTCAGCACGACAACAAAATACAAATTTTGGCTCGGCATGCGATTGTCATTCGCCTGCATTCGTGCGTGTGTGACCGTAACCTATCAAACTGTAATCAGCCCTGAATTCTGTCCAGGTTTCATAGTCCACTGGGTGTTACTGTGGTTCACAGATACATTGAGATCAAACCACAGACAAAAATATGATCATACATTTTGGATTTCAGCGAATGAAAGCTTCATTTTCCTGAGTACACATTCCATTCATAATGAGTTTTATGATTATACTTTATGAACTGAGTACACAGAGTCCTCCAGCAGGTTAATAATATCACTGCAATGACGCAGAAGCTGAGGAAACGGCTCACTTGGTATCTGCAGTGCAAGATGTAGAAAGCAAATGTTAAATATGGGACGTTTGGATGAAGTTCTGCTTCACACATGAAAGCTCTGATGCAGAAATAGTTAATTACCGAGTCAAGTTTAATGATGGCCTTCACAATCATACTTGCTCATTGAATCCAATAACATTCACCAACGTGTTTTAAATGCCAAGCTGGCCTCTTTTTAGCTTTGTACCAGGGGCAGAGCCAGATGTTGTAAATAGTCAGGGCTAAGATACTGAAGGTTGAGAGGGGGATATTTATACACACACACACACACAAACGTATATATAGTGACAAAGAGGGTGAGAACACACCATTTGTCCCATCATCTCAGTCATTGCCAGGTGTTGGCTCTTCCTGCCACAGCGGTGCAGGCTAAACTCAGGTGCTGCTGATTGACTCCAGGAGTATTTAAGCAGTAGCTTTGGAGTTGTTAGGGGATAGGACTTCAGGGTGTAGATGTGTGCACGTGATGTTAATTTAAGCTCAATTGTCGTGAGTTGAGTTTTGTTCAGTTAAGTCGAGTTAACTGTTCATTTGTTTTGTACATATTATTTTGTTTCACATGTAGCTGCACCCTGTAAATAAATCACTTTCGTTAAATGGAAACAGTTTTGAGTCTGCATACACATACTTCTTTCTGCCTGTTTATGTTTGGGCTGCACGGTGGCATAGTGGTTAGTGCGGTCACCTCACAGTAAGAAGGTTCTGGGTTCGAGCCCCGCGGTAGTTCAACCTTGGGGGTCGTCCCCGGGTCCTCCTCTGTCTGGAGTTTGCATGTTCTCTCCGTGTCTGTGTGGGTTTCCTCCGGGTGCTCCGGTTTCCTCCCACAGTCCAAAGACATGTCGGTCAGGTGACTCGGCCACACTAAATTGCTCCTAGGTATCAATGTATGTGTGTGTATATATGTCGGCCCTGTGTGATGGTCGGGCGGCCTGTCCAAGATGTCTCCCCCGCCTGCCGCCCAATGACTGCTGGGATAGGCTCCAGCATCCCCGCGACCCTGAGAGCAGGATAAGCTGTTTGGATAATGGAAGGATGGATGGATAGTTTATGTTTGACGCTATCCCAGGATCAAGCTGCCTTAAAATGAACTATAAAAAAATCATGAGACACCACACACACACACAGGGTGCTGTCAGAGTGTCTGTAGGGACGTGCATGATCAAACACTGCTAACCTGTACAGATGTCCAAAATAATTTAGCAACCCTTGATGTGCCCCCGTGCTACTGAAAAGAAGCTGGGATGGAGGAGGATCCACATCACAGAGTAGTGGCTCTCTGATGAGACAGGAGGAAGAATGTCAATAGATCTAAAAGAGAACAGGATGGATGGATAGATGGATAGAGGGGAACATTATTCAAACAGAAAAAAAAAGTAAATTGCCACTAAAGCGAAGAGTTGTGCATTTTATCATGAAACCGAGTGGACGCAAGAGCTCAATTGGTGGGTTCGGCCTGCTAATGTCTGCTCATAGTGTGGTTATACCTTGTCTAACATATCTATCTATCTAAACTTAGCACAAAAAGTAAGGAAATGTGTGTTTGGTAGATTATGTCTTTGTTGTAACAATGCTTCTTGGCAATAAATCTTATGTCAGGCAGCTGATTGTCAGCACCTGGGGTACCAGAAGCTCAAAACAAGAGTCAATAGCAGCAGCAAAATCAGCTGTTGGGCATTGGCAGAGAAGATTTGGCAAATGTTTCATGGGCACAACCCACATACTCAGCTCTGCTGCTCATCCCACAAATGCATGTTCCTTACAAATGTGGCTCCATTTAAAAGGTAGATAAACAGGCTTTCCAACGGTATAAGATTTATTGCCAAGAAGCATTGTTACAACAAAGAAATAATCTACCAAACACAAACTTCCTTACTTTCCTTTCAACTGACTCCTTTCAACGCAAAGGAGCAGGGGCTCTACTCCGAGCTCCCTCCAGATGTCCGAGCTCCTCCCCCTATCTCTAAGGCTGAGCCCAGACACCCTACGGAGGAAACTCATTTCAGCCGCTTGTATCCATGATCTACCATTGTACCAGACCGTTGTGGTGAAGAGGGAGCTGAGCTGGAAGGCAAAGCTCTCGGTTTACCAGTCAGTCTTCGTTCCAACCCTCACTTGTGGTGATGAGTTTTGGGTAGTGACTGAAAAGGTGAGATCGTGGATACAAGCAGCTAAAATGAGTTTCCTCCGTAGGGTGACTGGGCTCAGCCTTAGAGATAAGGTGAGGAGCTCGGACATCCGGAGGGAGCTCGGAATAGAGCCGCTGCTCCTTCGAAAGGAGCCAGTTGAGGTGGTTCGGGCATCTGATTAGGATGCCTCCTGGGTGCCTTCCTTTGGAGGTTTACCAGGCACGGCCAACTGGGAGGAGACCCTGAGATAGACCCAGAACTCACTGGAGGGACTACATGTCCAATCTGGCCTGGGAACGCCTTGGGATCCCCCAGGAGGAGGTGGAGGGCGTTGCTGGGGGGAGAGACATCTGGAGTGCCCTACTTAGCTTGCTGCCACCGTGACCCGACCCCGGAGAAGCCGCTGAAGATGAATGAACGAATATATGCTTTCGGTCACTACCCGAAGCTCATGACCAGAACGAGATTGACTGGTAAATTTAGAGCTTTGCCTTCCAGCTCAGCTCCCTCTTCACCACAACAGTCTGGTACAACAGTACTTTAGTCATATCTTTTGTGTAATTCTAGTCACATTTTCCAATGTGAATGGTTGAAATTTTACTTAAATGTATTGTAAATGAATTTAAGAAATGTTCATTGTAACAGGTTGCAAACTGAGAAGTAAGTACTTACTAACATGGTTAAGAATGCCTACTTTCAGCAGTAATTACTTCATAGAAAAAAAATTAAATTAACATTGAATCATGAGGGAGATGAAACGTGAACACACACCTGCACATCCATACATACACCCATCACACACACTGGACAAATCGAGCGCAACCCCGTGATAGAGTTTACAGAACCCGTAATAAGATATGAACTCCTTCAATTCAATTTAAATTCCTATTAAGAAAGTGTAATTGGGGCACCAGGCATGAATTGCTGGGCCATGGATAGTCAATCAACCAGCGGATTGGCTACATGTGTGCTTTCTTTTCATCCCCAGTGTGCTGCACAATTACAGCCGATGAGAAAAATAGAGGAAGAAGATCGCAGAGCGAGACATTTAATTAACATCCTCGCTCCCTATCTCTGGCACAGGCTTAACCTAAACCCCACAGACAAAGCAAGCATATACCATGCAGCGGAAGACAATGGGGGAAGTGTTTGAAAAAAATTAGCTATGGGTGTCTGGGTAGTGTAGCGGTCTATTCCGTTGCCTACCAACATGGGGACCGCGGGTTCAAATCCCCGTGTTACCTCCGGCTTGGTCGGGCATCCCTGCAGACACAATTGGCCGTGTCTGCGGGTGGGAAGCCGGATGTGGGTATGTGTCCTGGTCGCTGCACTAGCGCCTCCTCTGGTCGGTCAGGGTGCCTGCTCAGGGGGGAAGGGGAACTGGGGGGAGTGGCGTGATCCTCCCCCCTGGTGAAACTCCTCACTGTCAGGGGAAAAGAAGCGGCTGGTGACTCCAGATGTATTGGAGGAGGCATGTGGTAGTCTGCAGCCCTCCCTGGATCGGCAGAGGGGGTGCAGCAGCGACCGGGACGGCTCGGAAGAGTGGGGTAATTGGCAAAATAAAATTGGGGAGAAAAGGGGGGGGGGCAAAAAAGAGTTCTATTCAACGACTGAGCAACGAACAAACGAGTGAGGGTAGGATGGAGCGGGAGATTGACAGGCGGATTGGTGCAGCATCAGCAGTAATGCGGACGTTGTACCGGACCGTTGTGGTGAAGAGGGAGCTGAGCCAGAAGGCAAAGCTCTCAATCTACCAGTCAGTCTTCGCTCCAACCCTCACCTATGGTCATGAGCTTTGGTTAGTGACTGAAAGGGGGAGATCGCGGATACAAGCGGCTGAAATGAGTTTCCTCCGTAGGGTGTCTGGGCTCAGCCTTAGAGATAGGGTGAGGAGCTCAGACATCCGGAGGGAGCTCGGAGTAGAGCTGCTGCTCCTTCACATCAAAAGGAGCCGGCTGAGGTGGTCGGACATCTGATCAGGATGCCTCCTGGGCGCCTTCCTTTGGAGGTTCACCGGGCATGGCCAACTGGGAGGAGACCCCCGGGGTAGACCCAGAACTCGGTGGAGGGACTACATGTCCAATCTGGCCTGGGGATCCCCCAGGAGGAGCTGGAGGGCGTTGCTGGGGAGAGGAACGTCTGGAGTGCCCTACTTAGCTTGCTGCCACCGCGACCCGACCCCGGAGAAGCGGCTGATGATGAATGAATGAATGTTGGAGGGGCAAGGGTGTGCATGGCCTCATATACAGACTGGTTTTTCACAAACCAACAAGAGACAAATAGACCAACTCGTGAAGACCATACATGAAATGCAGACCTGCACAAGCATCACACACACACACACACCTGGGTCTTCTGTTTCTCAGCCTGTTTGATTGAAAATGGATTCGTGTGTCTCATTTTGTTTGAGAGAGATGGGGGAGAGAGGGTCTGATCCTGCATCTAACCGGCTAAATTAACAGCACAGGCCCAAATCAGCTCTGTCTGGTTTTTCAATTTCATCAGGCTGCCGCCTCGTCAGGCCGATAAGGAAGCTGTTGAAAAATGAAACATGTCTTTGCTTTCTTCACTGACAGAGCCTGCTGGTGTCTCTCCCAAAGCTCACTGGCAGCATGCAGGGTGTGCAGTGTTTGAGATTTTGTGGGGGGGGGGGGGGGTGCATGTTTGTAATTTTTGTCTCCCAAATTGTACTTGGCCAATTACCCCACTCTTCCGAGCTGTCCCGGTCTCTGCTCCACCCCCTCTGCTGATCCGGGGAGGGCTGCAGACTACCACGTGCCTCCTCCCATACATGTGGAGTCACCAGCCACTTCTTTTCACCTGACAGTGAGGAGTTTCGCCAGGGGGATGTAGCGCATGGGAGGATCGTGCTATTCCCCCCAGTTCCCCCTACCCCCTGACTAGACGCCCCGACCGACCAGAGGAGGCGCTAGCGCAGCGACCAGAATACATACCCACATATGGCTTCCCACTCGCAGACACGGCTCATTGTGTCTGTAGGGACACCTGACCAAGCCGGAGTTAACATGAGGATTCGAACCAGCGATCCCAGTGTTGGTACCCAGATAGCACCCGGATGTGGGCCACTTCAGGCAATGATGTGGCACTGATGACCTTCTTCTGGTCCTGACAAAATGGATGTGACCCTGAAGTGGCCCGTGTGGTAAACGGTGAATATGGCCCAAATATCACAAAACAAATATGGGCCACCTTTGGCAAATATGTGGCATTGCTGTGGCTTGGTTCTGGTCCAGAACTGGCAAACAGGAGCGAACCGCCCAAGAGCCATCATTCCACGCGGTATGTGGGCCGGATGAACGTGTCGGTGTGGGACGGGTCCGGGCCACAGCAATTTTGCTATCTGGGTAGGCAACAGAATCGACCGCCATGCTACCCGGACGCCCCACATGCATGTCTTTTTAATGGTGTCCTTTGACGGTGTTTGATGATTTGATGTCTTTTTACATCCTTGCAAGTGTAAATGGCTGCATGCACATACAGTAAGTGTGCACATACTGTATGTGTGTACATACTGTATGTGTGCTCATACTGTATGTGTGCTCATGCACCGACACGTTACCTCCCCCATCAGCAGAAGTACCAGAGCCAAGAGACAGAAGGAGGACTTTGGCCGGTGCATAATAACTGATGACAGGCTTCAGTGGCTGATGTAGGTCGATGGTATCGATCTGCCAGTCAAGCCCAACAGAGCTGCACTGCAAGAAATGAAATGGTCAGTAGACAAGCCCGTGGCTCCGCCTCTTCGCCAATTTACATAATAATAGCCGCCACAGCGACCCAGGCAATGATTACATCTTGACCTCCTTTTTTTTCCTTTTTGTTGCCCATTCCTGCATGTGTGTGTGTGTGTTACGGAGACTTGATATTTAATAGTGTCTGATTGTGCTCGCCTGTATAAGGAATCCAAATGTGTTTTTGGTTCCGTGGGTGGGAAATGTCAGGCTTGTCTCGTGATGCGTGGCTCCTTCCCTCTCCTAATGGTTAAGGTTTGCTGGAGAGTCTTCTGAGCCTCTCCGAGACCACTAATGAATGGGCTGATGACCTTGGCCGTGTCAGGAGTGGGTTGTTATCTATCGCCACTTAACCTCTGAAAGGTGAGGAGCTATCTTCTAAAGCTGAAATCCATGACTTCCTCCATCTGTTCCTCGCTCTGGCAGCTACGGCTGCAAACAAGGCGTAGCTGCCACTACATCAGCTCAGTATCAAACAGTCCCCACCCTTATAAAAACAGGTTCCTCGGACCAAAGCTAACAGACAATCTCGACTGCGTTTACATGCAGCGGAGCTATGGTTACAGCTCCATTAGGCCAGTGTTTCTCAACCCAGTCCTCAAGGACCCCCTATCCTGCAGATTCTCATTGTAACCCTGCATAGGTAGCCCTGCTTGTACTTACTCGACCAATCATCTCGCAGCACTTAATTATGCAAGGTGTGCAACAGCTGACAAAATTCATCGCTGATTGGTTGAATAACTACAAACAGGCACCCATTCAGGGTTGCAAAGAAAATATGCAGGACAGGGGGTCCTTGAGAACTGGGTTGAGAAACACTGCATTAGGCCACGTAATTGGACTACTGTTGTTGTCCCAGTATACAAGAACCGGGGGAGAATCGATTTATTGACTGAAGTATGTCCGACCCCGGTCCGGTAGGTGGCGATATGCCCCCTTTCCGCTGGTTGGTACTGGGCTTTCTTCCAGTTGACCTATTGTGTCACACGCCAAACAAGCGACAAACAAGTTAGCAAGCGGCAAGTGGCTTCCATGTTGAGCGGTGACAACGTTATAACGCTGTACGTTTCATGTGTACTCTACGCTGTTCCACTTCTGGGCCAAAGGCCGCCGCAGGAACTACGGATCATGCACAGAACACCTAGGCCAGTTCGGGGCCGACTGAAGCGTATACATGCCAGAGTAAATCCATCCCCGACCGCATCATCTAGGTGTGTTAGTCCCACTTCCAGAAATTCGATTTAGTTCGATTTCAGTGGGACTAACACGTTTACATGTGTTTTAAAAGTCCAGTTTTAGTCGGACCAACACAATAAATCCACTCTTCCTAACATCATGTAAACGTACTGACTGCTGTATCCTAATATTGATTGTAGAATTGGTATATTAGCTGACCAACAGAAGCATCATCACACCATCATCAGGTTTCAATCCCTTTTCTTGGGGGGGGGGGGACCCCCCTTTTTCTCCCCAATTGCGAATTACCCCACTCTTCCGAGCCATGCCGGTCTCTGTTCCATCCCCTCTGCCGATCCGGGGAGGGCTGCAGACTACCACATGCCTCCTCCCATACATGTGGAGTCGCCAGCAGCTTCTTTTCACCTGACAGTGAGGAGTTTCACCAGGGGAAGGTAGCGCGTGGGAGGATCACGCTGTTCTCCCAGCCCCCCCTCCCAAACAGGTGCCCCGACCGACCAGGTCACCTGCTCACCGCAAGTTTGAGGGCTTACATAAGGTATGGTTTCGCCGGCGCCCCTCACCCAGGAAGTATATGTATTCAGACAGGAATCAACCAAACACCGTTTGAACCAATATTTAATGCTGCTGACAGACTGAAAACACTTTTTCATGATTATTTGCATTATACAACTAAATTATATTTAACATGTTTAAGTAGATTTTCACCTCGATGTTTGAAGGGGGCGGCGCCCCAGGGCCCTGTACTGGCCTGCTGCCACTGGTATAAATACTACCAGATCACCACTAACAGCATTCTTTCACAGAAAACTACAAAGGTTAAACATTTTCCGTCATGTACAATATTTCATAATTCTATCTCATCAAAAACTATGTGAGGGGCGTCCGGGTAGTGTAGCCGTCTATTCTGTTGCCTACCAACACAGGGATCGCCGGTTCGAATACCCGTGTTACCTCCGGCTTGGGTGGGCGTCACTACAGACACAATTTGCCATGTCTGCGGGTGGGAAGCTGGATGTGGGTATGTCCAGGTCGCTGCACTAGCGCCTCCTCTAGTCGGTCAGGATGCCTGTTCAGGGGGGAGGGGGAACTGGGGGGAATAGCGTGATCCTCCCACGCGCTACGTCCCCCTGGTGAAACTCCTCACTGTCAGGTGAAAAGAAGCTGCTGGCGACTCCACATGTATGGGAGGAGGCATGTGGTAGTCTGCAGCCCTCCCCGGCTCAGCAGAGGGGGTGGAGCAGAGGGCGGGACGGCTCGGAAGAGTGGGGTAATTGGCTGGCGACAATTGGAGAGAAAAAAAATGGGGGGAAAAAACTGTGAAATGAAAGCCACTTTATTTTGTCATTGTATTCTTACAATGAATGTGTTCTCTGCATTTAACCCATCCTATTGTATGGGAGCAGTGGGCAGCCGCCATGCGGCGTCCGGGGCCCAACTCCAACTCTTCTTTCCATTGCCTTGCTCAGGGGCAGAGACAGGAGTATTAACCCTAACATGCATGTCTTTTTTAATGGTGGGAGGAAACCGGAGCACCCGGAGGAAACCCACACAGAAACGGGGAGAACATGCAAACTCCACACAGAAAGGACCTGGGATGGCCTGGGGCTCGAACCCAGGACCTTCTTGCTGTAAGGCAACAGTGCTGACCACTGGGCCACATTACATTAACACATGTCATACAAGTTTAACTTACATAGTCCAAGTACAAGCACAAACATTTGTCGATTCAAGATGATCGTGATATAATTGCACAAAACCCTACCAGTGCAAGAGCATCAGTTAAAGGAGGGGGAGAGAGAGAGAGAGAGAGAGAGAGAGAGAGAGAGAGAGAGAGAGAGAGAGAGAAGCAGAGGGAGGAGGTGTCTTTACCAGAGTGTGTAAATCCAAAGGGAACCTGACAGGTAGTGTGTGTGCTTGTGTCGGGGGGTGTGTAGATTCATAAACACCCTAGACATTTGGGGGTCTTTTGATTATGCCTTGCTCACTCCTATCTGTCAGTTGTCACGGATCATTGCGTTGGAAATATGGTTACTAGCACACACACACACACACACACACACACACACACACACACAACCACAAAAACTCCCTCGAGTTGTTCCTGATGTCTTGAATGCAAGTTTGATCCTACTGCCATAGTACCAGATCGCTTTCATGTTGTTTTCCTCCCAAGCCTTCAACGTTCCCCGTGTCATTCACCTTGCTAAGAACTAGCACTTTGAACCCACAAATGCTACGCTTGCTAGCATGACAGACGGCTAGGTCGACTGAGCTAATTCAGAAGCGAGTGCTTGAAAAGGGGTGAAGAATAAAAGAAGCACATTCAGCTTTCACCGTCAACACTCTTACACTGAAAAGAAACTTTGACAGAAGAACATTATTCATATCATGACTTGTAGAACTTAGAAAACTGAATTCTGATTCAAACTAGTATGTAAAACACAGTTTGTGCCAAAGGGCATACACTGAACAAGTAAGCTGCACAGTATGACTTGGGAGTGTCTCCGGTTTGAAACCCAAAACTGACTGCAAACATCATGAACAGTGTGTACATGATTTCCATTCTCCACACATGGATGTGGACACTGAATGGGCAACATTTCTCCTTGCAACATTTCCACTGTTGAAGTGCCCTTGAGCAAAGCACTCCCACTGATTTTTCCAGTGGGGTTGTGACCGAAAGGGTGAGATCGCGGATACAAGCGGCCGAAATGAGTTTCCTCCGTAGGGTGTCTGGGCTCAGCCTTAGAGATAGGGTGAGGAGCTCGGACATCCGGAGGGAGTTCAGAGTAGAGCCGCTGCTCCTTCTCGTCGAAAGGAGCCAGTCGAGGTGGTTCGGGCATCTGATTAGGATGCCTCCTGGGTGCCTTCCTTTGGAAGTTTACTGGGCACATCCAACAGGGAGGAGACCCTGGGGTAGACCCAGAACTCGCTGGAGGGACTACATGTCCAATCTGGCCTGAGAATGCCTTGGGATCCCCCAGAAGGAGCTGGAGGGTATTGCTGGGAGAGGGACGTCTGGCGTGCCCTACTTAGCTTGCTGCCACCGGAGAAATGGCTGAAGATGAATGAATGAACATTTGAATATAATGGTTTTACTGGTCCCACCCAGAGCTGAATTTGTGTACCTGTCTAAGTGAAAATTATCACGGTGTAAAAATAAAAGTTAAGTTTCTAAATAATTGAACTAAACATATAGCCATGTTTTTGTTATCCGTTTAGACACACAAGGATGCTCTAACATGAAAAAAAAAATTCCTACCAGCCTCTATTGCCTAGGGGGCCAAGAAAAAGCAGGAAATGTCCCATTTTTTATGACATCAAATCAACCAACAAAAATGATCAGAAAACATGAAGGATGTTTTTCAAATGAATTTATATAAATCAACAACAGAGATGGAATATAGATAGAGACTGGATGTGAGCAAACATTACGTGCTGACGTGATTTTTGTTGTCAATAGGACTATTTGCATTTTTGTTTTTACTGTTTTCTGTAAAAATTCACAAATGCAAGCACCAGAATAGACTCAAAGTCAAAATCAGCACTTCACTTTTGCAGCGCTTTGTAACCTCACGCATACTGTTTGTCATCAATCATAATCTTGCACAGATAACATGGTCAATAAATGCATACATTTTACATTACCCACTGTATGTACCCTAGTTTTGGTGAAGGGCTGGCTGGAGACGGGGTGGCACCCAGAGTGGACAGGTGTCAGCACTGGGGCCCAAGGTAAAGGCCTACCACTCTCAATGAGGCAACTTCGAGTTCCACGATGGGTTGGCGTACCGGAGATGGAAAGCTCCCAGACGAGGGAGCGACCTCTTGCAGCTATTGGTGCCCCATGTGCTCCATCCCCATGTTCTCCAGATGGTACATGGCTCAGTGGGGGCGGGGCACTACGGGAACACCACTACCCTCCACTGCCTCCGGGGGTTGCTCTATTGGCCTGGCTGTCGACGAGACCTGAAGCTGTACATGCACTGCTGCAACTCGTGCACCGCCCAGAAGAGACCGAGCAAGCGCTCCACTGCAGCAGTACTTGGTGGGGGCCCTAATGAAACAAGTAGGGGTGGACATCTTTGGGCCTTTCCCCATCAGACTCCGGCAACCGCTACATCCTCGTAGCTATGGACTAGTTCACAAAGTGGCCAGAGGCTTATGCGGTGCTGGATCAGTGCCACCACAACAGTGGAGAGGCTAGTGGAGGAGATGTTCACCCGCTTTGGAGTTGAGCTCCATAGCGACCAGGGGTGGAACTTCGAGTTCCAGGTCTTCAGTGAGGTCTGCAAGCAGCTGGGGGTGAAAAAAATGAGGACGACACCACTCCATCCTCAAAGTGACGGGCTGGTGGAGCAGTTCAACCATACCCTTGCCACCCAGCTTGCCATCCTTACCAGCCAAACACCAGCGGGACAGGGACTGCCACCTGCCCCTGGTCCTACCGAACTGCTGTCCAGGAGTCCAGCCAGTGCACAGTGCATGCCTGCTGCCCTCATGTCTGGACAGGAGGTCCGGACACTGGTAGACTTGGTGTTCAGGGCCTCGACTGTGCCTGAGATTGCCAGGGGGAAAGAAATGGACTACCTCTGGAGACTGAGGGATCCCCTGCATGTGGTCCATGACTACACCCACTGGGCCCAGGCCATCTGCAAAGTGCAGCAGAAGAGGGCCTATGACACACGGTGCCTTGGGCAGGCTTTCGTGCAAGGGGACAAGGTATGGGTGTATTGTCCCTTTCAGAAGAAGGGTATTTCCCCCAAGTTTCATAGCCACTGGCAGGGGCCCGGGCAAGGTCGTGGGCTAGCTGTGAGGTGGTGTACCAGGTACACATGGTGGTGCTGCACCAGGACACTCTCCCCATATCATCCCCTTGCTGTGCCTGTTGTTGGGGCTGGGGGCGAGAGTAGCACCCCATGCACCAATCAGTTTGCCTCTCCCCCAGTTGTGCTTTTTGTGTTCCCGTGTCTCTCTCTCTCTCTCTCTCTCATTTCTGATCAGGTGATTAGTCGGTGGCCCTGCCTCATATTTAAGGAAGGCTGGAGGAGAAGGAGCTCTTGAAGCAGCACTGTTTCAGTGCTCTGTTTCGCCTCATTTTTTCCTTTGTGTTTATTCCTCTGAGGGTGGAAGTCTGTAGGCCAGTTTTCACAGCTTTGTGCACACTCTTTTGGTAGTTTGGGGGAGAAGTTGTGGGCCTGACGGCCCAGTGTGTGGTTGGCCCAGACTTTCCCCAATTCTATTGTTCTGTTTAGTCAGGCCTCCAGAGTCCCATAGTTTTGGTTATTTTTTTTACATTCATTTAAATACTTCTATTTTAGAATTAAACCTCCAGCATGGCATCCTCTTTACATGTTGCTGGTCACACGGTTGAGCCAAATGTTTTCTTTTTGTGGCCGTAACACATTATTAGTATAACAGATAGTCTATATTAGATAAGTACAACAGAATCATACCACGTACTAAACAACATGTAGTACTATTAGTATGCAGTGCTCTCTATTAATATGTACTCTAGTACATACTCGGACACAACCAGTGAGTGTGTTTGGTCTGAGTCTCTGCGGTGTTGACAGCTGCACCCATCAGCAGAGACGCCATTCACCTGCTAACAGAGGTCCAGCTCAGAGTTCTCCCCCCATTTTGTCCGATATGCAACCCGCCAGCAGACTGGACCATCACCAAGCTTGTGACCCCACATCTGCCAGCGCCTCTCATGTGGCATACCTTGGCCCCGTTAATTAACAGCAAACATCTGCCGCCTGCAGCACAGGCGAGCCGAGAGTGTAAATTGCAGGATGACTGTCGGAACTGACTCCCCAGACAGCAGACAGATGGATAGAGGACCAGACGGCCTCAGAGACAGAAATAGAGGACTCCAGTGGACACTCCAGTAACACTCCCACCCAAACCCCAGTAGCCCTCTTACCATCACTCCTTCAGCCACAACACTACACTCTATACCACTACTAGTTCAGAGATATATGGAAAATATTATTGTGGTTATCATAGAGAATTTCACATGATATCAATAAACTATATCACATCATCCGGTTATATATGCAAAAATGTCATATTTAAGAATCGAACTGAGGTTCATCACATTGACATTGAAACACGTACATTCTTACTGTCTCTTTCAATTGGAAAAAAAATTGATTGATATTTAAGCAATGAATATTTGATAATGATCTTCGATATATGCATGATGAATGATTTATATTCATACAGGGAACACATAAAATATTAACATCTAAAAATTATTTAATCGATACTGAATGAAACAAAAGTGGTATATACACATCAAACTTTGATTTTCAATTAGGCACCACTTCGGTCAACAATGCGGGGCCCTCCACTGCGGAGGCCTGTAGAGGTGAGCACAGCGTGCGAAGCATTAAATCTCAGCTATGGCGGAGTGAGCGAGGGAGTTAATGGAAATGTTCATGCAAAACCATGAATTTATAAACAGTGATGAACGCAGTAAATTGTAATGTACAGCCATCGCCAACATTTTAACACACCGAGAATGAAGTCTGTCATTATTCAACAGGGGCTGTCAACAAAGATTTTGTTGTCAATGTTCATTCCATGTATATCTCATCTCATCTTCAGCCACTTCTCCGGGGTCGGGTCACGGTGGCAGCAAGCTAAGTAGGGCACTCCAGATGTCCCTCTCCTCAGCAATGCCCTCCAGCTCCTCCTGGGGGACCCCAAGGCGTTCCCCGGCCAGATTGGACATGTAGTCCCTCCAGCAAGTTCTGGGTCTACCCCGGGGTCTCCTCCCAGTTGGACGTGCCCGCAAAACCTCCAAAGGAAGGCGCCCAGGAGGCATCCTGATCAGATGTCCAAACCACCTCAACTGGTTCCTTTCAACGCGAAGGAGCACTGGCTGTCCCCCGAGCTCCCTCCGGATGTCCGAGCTCCTCACCCTATCTGTATAGCTGAGCCCAGACACCCTACGGAGGAAACTCATTTCAGCCGCTTGTATACACAATCTCACTCTTTCAATCACTACCGAAAGCTCATGACCATAGGTGAGGGTTGGAACGAAAATTGACTGGTAAATTGAGAGCTTTGCCTTCCGGCTCAGCTCCCTCTTCACCACAACGGTCCGGTACAACATCCACATTACTGCTGATGCTGCACCAATCCACCTGTCAATCTACCGCTCCATCCTACCCTCACTTGTGAACAACACCCCGAGATACTTGAACTTCTTCACATGAGGCAACAACTCATCCCCAACCTGGAGGGAGAAATCCACCATTTTCTGGTAGAGAACCATGGCCTCAGACTTGGAGGTGCTGACCCTCATCCTGTCCATTTCATACTCAGCTGCAAACCGCCCCAGTGTGCGCTGGAGGTCGTGTTCTGATGAAACCAACAAAACCACATCACCTGCGAAAAGCAGATATGCAATTCTGAGGTTCCCAAAATGGACACACTCCTCACCTTGGCTGCGCCTTGAGATCCTATGATGGACAGGATCTCCACATATACAAAAGATCAATAAATAATTCCTAAATAAGCATCTAATTATAAAAGGTAGAATTCAGTTTTTCTTTTTAAGAGCTCCCCCTTATTGAGCTTCTCTCAGCACTTTATTTTCTAATGCTCGTGATGTCATCAGACACACTCATTTACATACAGCCAATCAGACTGAACCATCAAAATATGAAGCCCCACCCACCCTTTCTAACAACCCTTGCTGGTACTTGGCATTCAAAGGTCAGCTCATGAATATTAATGAGGACCAGATCACTGCCTCACAGCTCTTGAGACAACGGTAATGGATAAAAGGTATAAAACCCGAATATTAGTCATTTACAAATCAAAAATTGTCGCTGAATGTTTATTACAAATTAAATCTGATTAATGATCTCAGTCTGATTTTAACAGTTACGCTTTCAACTGGAAATGAAATTAGCAGTATATTTTAAAAGGTGGAACTGGAAAAGAATGGAAGAGTGGGAGAGAGAGTGGAAGAGAGTGTGGGAGAGAAGAGGAGAGAGGGGGGAGAGAGAGTGGGAGAGAGAGTGGGAGAGAAGAGGAGAGGAGAGAGAAGCATCTTGATCTTGAATTGTATGATCTCTGATGTTTGCCTTTACGTGTGTCTGGTGGGTCTACAAGGCTTTGCTGTGGTAAAGGCCTGCTGGCAAGAAAAGTCATCCATTCTCCAGGGTCACTCTGCACACGTGTACACACACACACACACACACACACACACACGCACAATATTTCAAACACACTCAGAGACACACGTCAAAATGGCTGGTAAAACAGTTTAGGGGTCTTAGACTAGTGGGCTCAACAGATATATGTGTACTATATGTTAATATATGTGTGTGTGTGTGTGTGTGTGTGTGTGTGTGTGTGTGTGTGTGTGTGTGTGTGTAAAAGTGTAGTGATGTTAGATGTCAGTGTGTAGGGTCTACAAGGACCAGTCGATACACTTTATAACCTCTTTGTGCTTTGGATAAGTATAAAATGGCATATGACCATCATTAGGTTCAAATTACACACACAAATAATCTGTTTTCCTAAACATGGACAGGCCAATTGGACACAAGTCAATTGGATTATTGATTTTTATATGATGGCATATGACACACACACACACACACACACACACACACACACACGTGAACATATATACATGTATCTGTTGAGCCCACTATTCTAAGACCTCAGAACTGTTTTACCAGCCATTGTGACGTGTGTGTGTGTGTGTGTGTGTGTGTGTGTGTGTGTGTGTGTGTGTGTGTGTGCAGAGTGACCTTGGAGAGACCTCCGCTCTGAGGCCCAAGCAACTCTGCGGGAATCTACAAAATGAGTGGTGGATTCTGAAAGCCAACGAAATCCAGGCTCATGCAGACAGGAACGACATGCATGGTTTCTATGACGCAGTTAAGCCCTAAAAAACACTCTGTCGGCAGCTGGAACTGCATACAGTAGAATGGGACTGATCATCAACACCCAAAAAACAGAGGCAATCAGTCTGATGACTGCCGGCCATCCAACAACCTTCACGGCAGAGGGGCAACAGCTGGCCACCGTTCCTGCCTTCAGATATCTGGGAAGCAGACTATCTGACACCTGCACAATGGATGATGAGATCCAGCACCGCCTTAAACAAGCCTCAACATCTTCTGGTCGTCGAAGGAGAAAGGTTTTCCAGAACAGCAACCTCAGTGTCCACACCAACGTGCTTGTTTACAGAGCAGTGTGCATCTCCACACTACTCTATGGATGTGAGGCATGGACCATCTACAGCCACCATCTCAGAAGCCTGGAGGCCTTCCACGTGAGATGTCTCCAGAGGATCCTCAGCATTACTTGGGAGGACAGAGTGCCACACAGAGGTGTTGGAGCAGGCAGCTGCAGCGTGGAGTCTACCCTAAACCACCGTCAACTCAGGTGGCTTGGGCATGTCATATGCATGCCCAGCCAACAACACCCATGTGGGGTCCTCTACAGCCAACGCACTGCTGGTGGGGAGAAGAAGCAGTTCACGGACCAAATGAAAAGATGCCGGATCAACCCCTCTTCTTTGGAGGAACTTGCCTCCTGCCGCACCATCTGGCGCTCACATTTCTCACAGAGTGAAGTATATGGAAAACCAGCGCACACAACACCGCGTAGCAAAGCGTACAAAGAGGCATGCTCGCAAAGCCCCCCCCCCCAGCACAACCTTCACATGCCCGGTCTGCAACCGCAACTGCGCATCCAGGATCAGACTATTCAGCCACCAAAGGACTCACAAATAGGAGAAGATGGTCATCATCGGATATGATGGACAACCAGCAAGCATGTGTGTGTGTAAAAGTGTGGTGATGTTAGATGTCAGTGTGTAGGGTCTACAAGGACCAGTCAATACACTATACAACCTCTGTGCTTTGGATAAGTATAAAATGGCATACGACCATCATTAGGTTCAAATTACACACACAAATAATCTGTTTCCCTAAACATGGACAAGCCAATTGGACACAAGTCAATTGGATTATTGATTTTTATATGATGGCTGCAAGGGAATTTACAATTACACACCAAGAAGGAACAATGGCAGAAAGGGGAATAAAGTGAGACAGCCATAGTGCGTGGGAGAGAGGGACGGACAGAGCGTAAGAAAGAAAGAAAGAACAAATGAGAGTGATGAGAATTTAAAGGTATAATCAGTATTTCCTTTAGTGACCATTTTCTGTGGCCGGTAGGAATCACAACATTGGCTACAGTCCCCTGTGGCCTGCAAGTGACACAGCAACCGCTGATAAAATCCCAAAAGAATTTCACAAGCTATCCAAACCCCAGGGGCGTCCCGGTGGCGTAGCGGTCTATTCCGTTGCCTACCAACACAGACTTCGCCCGTGCGAATCCCCGTATTACCTCCGGCTTTGTCGGGCATCCCTACAGACACAATTGGCCGTGTCTGCGGGTGGGAAGCCAGATGTAGGTGTGTCTCCTGGTCGCTGCACTAGCGCCTCCTCTGGTTGGGTGTGGCGCCTGTTCAGGGCAGGGGGACTGGGGGGAATAGCGTGATCCTCCCACGTGCTACATCCCCCTGGCGAAACTCCTCACTGTCAGGTGAAAAGAATCAGCTGGCGACTCCACATGTGTCGGAGGAGACATGTGGTAGTCCGCATCCCTCCCCGGATTGGTAGAGGGAGGGGAGCAGCGCCCAGGGTGGCTCAGAAAATAGGGTAATTAGCCAAGAACAATTGGGGAGGGGGAAAAAAGCTATCTAAATCCCACAAAAATGTCAAATGAAGAGATAACGTTGCAGACACTGTAAAACGTTTATAACCTACCACACGTGGCTGTATATTTAATGAAAATGCTGCTGACCTACCCTTCAACAGCATGGCCAGTTTGGCATCAGTTTTTATGCCTTCATAGCTGCAAAGTTTTCACTCCCGCTTAAAAACGGCACCTATATTTATTCTACTCATGGAGCAAATTTTTTTTTCCCCAGATAGGTTTGTGCTGCAAAGAGAGACAAGATCGAGATGGTTTGGACATGCTGAGAGAGGCGGAATAGACTATATAGGAAAGAAGGTACTGGACCTGGAAATACCTGGCAAAAGCAAAAGACCAAGGAAAAGATGGAGAGATGACATGAGGAGGTTGGACTTTGGGAGAAGAATACATCAGACTGAAAGCTATGGACGGCCAATATCCGCTGTGGCGACCCCTGAGAAACAGGGAAGAAGAAGAAGAAGAAGAAGAAGAAGAAGAAGAAGAAGAAGAAGAAGAAGAAGAAGAAGAAGAAGAAGAAGAAGAAGAAGAAGAAGAAGAAGAAGAAGAAGAAGAAGAAGAAGAAGAAGAAGAAGAAGAAGAAGAAGAAGAAGAAGAAGAAGAAGAAGAAGAAGAAGAAGAAGAAGAAGAAGAAGAAGAAGAAGAAGAAGAAGAAGAAGAAGAAGAATAATAATAATAATAATAATAATAATAATAATAATAGTGCTGAAAAGCTGGTTCCTCCATTTTGGAAACCTGAAACACAATTAGATGAATGTGTGAGGACTTGTAGTTTTACAGAAGGATGTTGGATTTGTAAAGGACCGGGTGCTCTTTACTGGTTCGTCCACCAAAGCGAGGACTTTGTGCTGGAACGTAGGTTCTGAAAACCAGAACGCTCAGGACCTGGCTGAGCCATCGTGTTAGACTCGGTAAAGATCGTTGATGCTTCCCATCCTCCCCGGATACCCGATGGTCATTTTTTTGCAGTGATAAAGTCAAAATTAGAGCGATGGTACTTCCATGACAGAGGGGGAGATACTGCAGGTGCAAGATACACAGAGACGAGGAAGTGGAGTATGAGAAAGACAGGCGGAAGGAGGAGAAAGAGGGCTGAAAGGGGAAAAAAGGTGAGGGGAAGAGAGAGAGAGAGCGAGCCAGCGAGAGGCACTCGAGGATTGTTGTGGTAGATTGCAGGGCCCAATCAAGCGTCTCAGAGGTAATTTCAGCTGGGACCAGTGAACATGGTGTTGTTGTATTAGAGTAGACAACCTCTTTCTCTGAGCCAATCAGCTCGCTGAACCAGGGTCGGGGGGTCGTGGGTGCACGCTCCTCCATCTGAAACCAGCTTATTGACTCATAGACCAGGGTCACCTCGCCTCACGGTTTACCCAGCGGGAGGACTTAGGTTATTGTCAATGGAATAGTGTGGGGTTTTTTTTCTATTGTTCGAGTGTTTTTTTCCAAATCACATTTTGTTTGTACAGGGCAGTCTTTCATATATTTATGTGTCCCTCGTTAAGTGACTCTGTGTGTGCGACTGTATTTTCCTGAGAGCTTTTGTTTTCTTTTTGTGCTGAACTCTCCCCCCTTTTCTCCCAATTTGGCACATCCAATTCCCTATTCTCCTAAGGTCCTGCCATTGAACAAAGCTTCAGGGGGCTTGAGAGGATGTGGATAACGATCACTTCTTTTCACTTATAGCAGCACAGCTTTCTTCAAGGTACCGCAAGGCGAGCGGGAGGTCTACGCTTCCCACCCGCAGATCCCCCACAGTGAAGCCGCTTGATTCAATGACAGGATAACTCGATGGGCACCGGCTCCCCGCTGGGGTACATTGACAAATGGGTGGCGACACCCAACTGAACGGGAGCCCACGCCGAGATTCGAGCGTACTAGTCCACCATGGCACCGATTCAGAAACATCCATCCATCCATTATCCAAGCCACTTATCCCAACCGGGGTCACGGGGATGCTGGAGCCTATCCCGGCAGTCATTGGGCGGCAGGTGGGGGAGACACCCTGTACAGGCCGCCAGTCCATCACAGGGCTCACTCACACACACACACACACACACACACACACACACACACACACTCACACCGACGGACAATTTAGTACGGCCGATTCATCTGACCTACATGTCTTTGGACTGTGGGAGGAAACCCACGCAGACACGGGGAGAACATGCAAACTCCACACAGAGGACGACCCCCAAGGTTGGACTACCCCCGGGGCTCGAACCCAGGACCTTCGTGCTGAGGCCACCGCGCTAACCACTGCGCCACCGTGCCGCGTCTAATCCAAGTTCTAATCCTAAAATGTACTCGCTTTGCAAAAATCCATTCAGAAACATTTCCACGGCTGATTTCAAGGTGATTCTCACAAGCTGCTTTACTGTTGAATAACTCTGCATCGCCTCAAACACAGACACACACACAAACGGATCATTACAGTGTGTGTGTGTGTGTGTGTGTGTGTGTGTGTGTGTGAAAGCGCGCACATGAATTTGCATGTGTGGTAGGAGTTAACTGCATCTATGTGCTGAAAATCTCTTTGCCGACAAAACACAATTCAAATGTTAGTGAAAAAGCGAGAGAGAGAGAGAGAGAGAGAGAAAGCTTATTCTCTGTGTGGTATATGATAATTGCAGGGCTTTTTCTTTTTTCGTCATAGTGTAACATCAGGAAACATGCACTTATTTACATGTCTCAAAGTCAAAAGATTTGTGACATGTAATTGGGCGGCAGGTGGGGAGACACCCTGGACAGGCCGCCAGCCCTGTGATGGACTGGCGGCCTGTCCAGGGTGTCTCCCCACCTGCTGCCCAATCACTGCTGGGATAGGTTCCAGCATCCCCGTGACCCTGAGTAGGATAAGCGGTTTGGATAATGGAATGGATGGATGGAAGTCAAAATACTATTGCAGAGGGCGTCCAGGTGGTGTGGTGGTCTATTCCGTGGCCTACCAACATGGGGCTCGCCAGTTCGAATCCCCGTGTTACCTCCGGCTCGGTCGGGCATCCCTACAGACACAATTGGCCGTGTCTGCGGGTGGGAAGCCGGATGTGGGTATGTGTCCTGGTCGCTGCACTAGTGCCTCCTCTGGTCAGTCGAAGCACCTGTTCGGGGGGGGCAGACTGGGGGTAATAGCGTGATCCTCCTACGTGCTACGTCCCCCTGGCGAAACTCCTCACTGTCAGGTGAAAAGAGGCAGATGGCGACTCCACATGTATGGGAGGAGGCATGTGGTAGTCTGCAGCCCTCCCCGGGTTGGCAGAGGGGGTGGAGCAGTGACCAGGATGGCTTGAAAGAGTAATTGGGGAGAACAATTGGGGAGAAAAGGGGGGGGGGATCCCAAATAAACAAAAAAGACTATCGCAGAAGAAGAGGTGTTCACAGTATAATAAAATGACTATACTTATGTGTGCCATAGAGCAATCCTGATATTTCCGGGGAGGCTTGGTGCCTGATTGCGGACAAAATGCATTGTTAAAACAAGGCTTCCAAGGAACTGATCTGAATGGCAATCATGTCTTTCTCCCATAGCCACCACACTATGTGACTGAAAAGCAACCTAACCTATGTATACATAGCTTAGGTTGTTCTTCAGTCATTCGTCCTTCTTCATACTAGACATGCAGCTCCAGCTTCCCATCTGGTGTTCAGTGTAATTCATAAGGCACAAATACACAATCCTCATTCAGTGCAAACAAAACACTCAATGGTTGAGCCAAGTTAGCATGACGCTACAGCAGTCTATCATAGCAAATTCCAGTGGTCATTTTGAAAATTTACAGTTTTTTGCAGTTGGTTGTGGTGGTTTTCCCAACATGTTACTTCCTGCTAAAGCCATTACTGTAGTCTGAATAAAAAGATGCACAGGATGCCTGTGACATCACCCGTTGGTTTCTGAGGGGGCGATTTGAAGCCTAAAATTTGGCTTTATGCTCGCCGCCATCTTGTCAGTTGTCGGAGCCAGACATTTTGGGCAACGGGGTGGAGTGTAGGTGGAGCTATTGTGGGACTTCTATGGTCTTTACACTACAGACACTGCGACCTGTCAATCAAGGTATCCACACCCCCAACATCCCACTTTTTTTTTAAACCTTAATATCTTAACGCAACAATAACTTTCAAAATCACCACCTTCACCCTGTGCCAGACTCCAAATTAGCAACTCTGACCCCAACCTGTTGAAGAAGAAGAAACTTACTGCCTTTGTCTTTACAGGTAGAAGTTGCCAATTCCATAATTGACTTGGAATGGACCAGACGTTTTTGGGAGCCAGGCACCCAGTGGCCATGGTGGAGCTGCAACTTGAGGCAGTTTCACATCAGGAATCAGGAACACTGCCATTTCATTTCATGTACTTGCGTAAATGAAACGAAATGAAATATCATTTCCTTCAGCCCACAGCAGTGCAAAACAAAGACAACAACACATGTCTAAAAACTACAAGAACACGTATATCAAACTACAATAAATCACGGTCCAAGAGAAAAAAAAACCCGAACGTCAGCCAGGATGACTGTCGGAACTGCCAGTCTGCATGGGCTAGCAGTTAGCTTAGCCTGCCCCACTTCCGCGTCCTGTCAGACCACCCTCAGTGTTTCCTCCTCAGTTGCAGCTCCAGGCAGGGCCGTGGTCCCTGGCCCCACCGGACGCAGCAGACCAGGCTCCCCCCAGCCGATCCAACGGCAGCTCTCCAAGCCAGACACCCTTGACACACCTCCCCGCACTCCACATGACCACACCCAAAACACATTCAACACTAGGTGAGGCCGCCGCCAGACCGCCCTCGGTGTTTCTTCTTCGGGCGCAGCTCCAGGCAGGGCCGTGGTCCCTGGGCCCACAGGACGCAGCAGACCAAGCTCTCCCAGCCGTCAAACGAAAACACAAACTTAGACACAGACGTAGACAAAGACACTGCATGGACGGTAGTGGGTGAGGCCGCTGCAAACGTAAGTTTGCGCCACCATCTTCCCACACCGTAAAAGGAACACTGGCTTCAACTTTCTTGGAAGACACTTGGTGATTACCAGCAGGAGTCACTCCACAGCGGCACAGCAAAGCAATCACTAATAGGAAATTTGGCAATAAAAACAACCTTCCATTTTTAAAATGATGACTCAGATTCGCTATGATCATCTGCTGTAGCATCATGTTAGCTTTGGCTAAACTTTGTTTTTTTTTTCTTTTATTGCACTAAATTGTGGATTTCTCCTCCAAATACAGCCGGCTGGAGTTGCGTCTCCAATATGAATAAGTGGATGGATGACAGTGAAAATGAAACCTACCCATGCCATGCACTGTGTGCGCAGTGAGTCTAAAATATAGATAGACTTAAAAGAAATATTCATATTCCTCCCACGACCATTTAACTCGGCATATGTTCACGGTGGCAGCTCTTTTGATAAGGTTCACCTTCTTAATGCTTCGGTAGCAGAGTGGTGAGTTAACCACGCGGCAAATATCAAGACCTATAGAGAGGAGATAGCAAAAGTACACCTATATGCTCACGAGTGCATACACACACACACACACACACACACACACACGCACACAGACAACCACTCAATCTCATTTCCACCCCTTTTATCAAATTTGAAATTTGCTATATGTCAAGGTTTGAACTTAAGTCGACGCCTCACATTCTACTGGGTTCTCCACTTGAAAAATGCATACATCCCCGAAGCCTTTGGACAGAGAACTATACATAGAAGTTTGTAATATCTCACTCTATTTCGCTCTCATTTCGAAGGCAACATTTCTCTATTTCTATTACATACAACCCGGGTTAATTTCAACAACATCCAAGATTTTACTACATAGTTTATTTTATAGATATATGTGTTTATCCTGAATGCCTGGTTGGAAAGCACAAAAACCAAATAAGGACTGAAGTGAATCTCTCCCTCTCTCTCTCTCTCTCATGCATGCACACATAAGAGCAAACTTCCTTTTTTTGCAAACTCTTTCACTCTGTTCTGTGGTTTGAAACATGACAATGGCTATGTCTGCAGAGACATCTGCAACGACCTCATGTGTCACGCAAACAGACAAGGACACACTAACAGCCAGTTGAACCGGATATACGGTCATATGCAACACATTACGTACATGTGCTATGCAAGGGCGTAGGAGTGAGTTTTACACCGGGGGGGACAAAACCCTGTAGGGGGGTCAGGGGGCATGCTCCCCGGGAAAAAACATTTAAAAACGGTTTTAAACTGCCATTTTACAAGTTTTCAGCAAAGAAAAACATGTTTCATGGCCATGTGATAAGGCCTCACCCGGAAGATTATAATCATTTTCAATGTCGGCAGCTAAATTGAACATTTCAAGCTATCTGAGACAAAAACGTAAAGCCTAGACATCTGTCCATCATTGAGACAAATCATGATGGTTGGTTAACACATTATGAACGTACCAAACTACCGAAACACGGTACTCTGAAATGAATATAAGTACTATAGTATAAAACAGTGTATTCACGTAAGCCGCTCCGTATTAACGTTACAACCGATAGCATTTACGTGCGACGGTCAGAACGTCTCTGCTAGCTAGTTAGCCTTCCTTGACTAGCAGTGCCAGGAGTTAGCAAAAACACACATTCACTTAATTAAATTCACGCGTTTCAACCTCAGGTTTCATCATGACGGCGTGTTTATCGTGTAAAAATGGGTAAGTACACTTCGGTCGTGAGGGAATTTACACAAACCTGTGAGTGACGATGAGTAGCGGAGCTTCACCGCTGCGGCCTTGAAAAGTAGCGCTTCGTCGTCGGTCTTCCGGCTTCCGTCGTCCTTCTTCTTCTTCTTCTTCTTCTTCTTCGTCTGGATTAATGAGCGAATTGCAAAAGATGGAGCATTATCGCCACCTACTGTTACATTACGCCTTGAAACGGTGTGAGTGCCACTGCACGTCACCGCAGTCAGGTCTCAGCGGGCCGCCGCCAGTACCAAAGACATGGGGAGGAGGAGGGGATTTGTTGTTGTTGTTGTTGTTGTTAATAACTAATACTTTTACATATTGTGGGATGAGAATGACATGAATGCTGGCACATACAGGGAGTATATATCCAATATTATATATATATATATGTGTGTGTGTGTGTGTGTGTGTGTGTATACGTGTGTATATATACGTGTGTATATATATACGATATATATATATATATTGTGGTGACCCACATCTATATAACGAGAGACATTCACCTAAGAGGGCGGTGTACCTTTAAGGGAAGAGGCGAGGGGTCAGATAATGCACTTCCGCTTCCGGTTGACAGTTCAGTGTCGTTGTCGAATGTATGACATGCTAAGTTGGAGCTAGTAAACTACCTCGACTACGTCTACTCTCACGTCTCCTGTCTCGTTGTTTTCTAACTCCACAATATATATATATATATATATATATATGTATGTATGTGTGTGTGTGTGTGTGTGTATGTGTATATATATATATATATATATATAATGTAACGATCACGGATGAATAGGCTCGGTAGCCCTTGGCTAACGAGTCCGACCCTTTAGTCGACCGGTTAACGTCGTTGCCCGTGGTGCGGGAAATCCGTGTTCGCGTCCCGGATGCGGCGTCCCGAGCTGCCCCCGAATTCGCCACAATATATACATAGTAGTGGATGGTTTTGTTTATTGGGGGGACTTTTTCGTTTCTACCCCCACATTGAGGGTGCTTGTCCCCCCCCCCCGTTCCCCCCGGTTCCGACGCCCTTGGTCCTATGCCTTACTTATATGTGATGCCACTACAATTAAACTAAACTACTAAATTGCTCAAATTCTTTAAAGGATAATCAAGGGTTTTGTTTTTGTTTTTTGCACCCTCACCCTGGGTAAAAAAAAATGAACCACATTTTTGTCCTCCAAATATAACTGCATAATTGGTTGGGATTTTTTTTGTTTTGTTTTAATTTTAAAGCTGGCAAAAAGGCAGTCGTACTATTCTGAGTCCTCTTTTTGAATGTGCGAGTTAAAACTTATTACCTGTAATGTCGAACGTCATCAGTGGTCAGTCACGTTGCTGAACTGCTCCCTGGTTCAGTTTGGAGGGATGACCAGCCCACGTTTACCACGAACCCAAGTGACCATCGATAAACTACCAGCCCAGATGGGAAGTCATGATGTTATTGTAACGATTACGCATGTGAACACTCGCTAGCCCCGCTGGCTGACGGGTCAGACTCTCTAGCTGGCTGGTTAGCTCAATCGCCCTTGGTGCAGGTGACGCGGGTTCGCGTCCCGGATGCGGTGGGCTCCCGGCTGAATTAACCACATTATTATCTTATTTTTTGTTTGTTGGTGAAATGGTTTAAGGATCGTGTTCAGTTGCCCCAGAGGACGCGTGACGCCGTGTCCAGCTGCGGTCCTGTATCCAGATGTCCAACATGAATGGGTAAAATATCACAACCGATATCCACAATGGCACAAACTATGACAATGTAAACTACTAATAAGACACGTTAGCCCCCTAGCTAACAGGTCTGACCCTTTAGCCGAGCGGTTAGTGACGTCGCCTTGTGGTGCAGTACACCCCGTATCGAATCCCGCACCGGGCAAGAAAATAACCGCTTACATTGGTGGCAGCGGTGGCAGCGGTGGGATCCGGAAGTGTGCGGATCCTCAGAAGTTTCTTCGGAGCGCGGGAATAACAAAGCGCGAGGGCGCGCTTCCGGGAGAGGGTGACGACTGTAAACTACTTATAAGACACGTTAGCCCCTAGCTAGCGGGTCTGACCCTTTAGCCGAGCGGTTAGTGACGTCGCCTTGTGGTGCAGTACACCCCGTATCGAATCCCGCACCGGGCAAGAAAATAACCGGTTACAACAATAACACTAAGCTTGTTAAAAAAAAATACACACACACACAAAAAAAAATCCAGGGTCGTACGGGTGGCGTGGTGGATTATGCCACTGCCCACCAACCCGGGGATCTCCGGTTCGAATCCCCGTGTTACATCCGGCCTGGTCGGGCGTCCCTACAGACGCAGTTGGCCCTCTCTGATTCCCTCGATTTCCAAAGAACAGATTACAAATTAGGAAATCTCTTCTAGTCCGACTACAAAACCTGTCGTCTTTTGAGCTCAACCTGAATAATCACATGATTGAACAGATACATAAGTTGTGTTGCATCTACCACATGTGTGCATTGCTTTGGATGATACCTTCTGCTAAATGAATGTAAATACAAGTTGCTTCAGACACAGAGTTTACAGGTCCAGTTGCCTGCAACAGCACGTTCATATCATGTAATCCCTGCAGATTTACACCAATTTAATAGTGTGATCCTCCCGCGCCCTACCTCCCCCCAGTTCCCCCTCCCCCCTCAACAGGCACCCCGACCGACCAGAGGAGGCGCTAGTGCAGCGACCAGGACACATACCCACATCCGGCTTCCCACCCGCAGACGCAGCCAACTGTGTCTGTAGGGGACGCCCGACCAAGCTGGAGGCAACGCGGGGATTCGAACCGGCGATCCCTGGGTTGGTAAGCAACGGAATAGACCGCTACGCCACCCGGACGATGACGCAGACTTCTGATTCTCTGTCTCTTTCTGTCAAATACACACACACACAATGCAGTAGAAGAGACGGAAGTGTGATGTATTGTGTTTGTGCTGTCGTCAGCCCCCCCCCCCCCCCCGGAAGTCATCAATAGTGAATGCTCTTGTTAGCAGCGGCGCGAGGTGTGATCTGTGTCTGACAGGCTGGCTGGGATCTCAGCAGTGACAAATGCAGCAGGCAGCGACCTCATTATTAAGCTGATGCGGAGTAATGTCGGAGGCACCGCCCACAGCGACAGCTAATCTCGTTATCTAAAACAAGGGAGAGGGAATGAAACAGGAGGGAGGCTAGGGAGGTGGTGGGAAACAGGGGGAGGGAGGGAGAGAGAGAGAGTGACAGACAAAGGCACCACAGAGAGAATGAAGGAGAGAATGGGCTTCGATAAGTGGGAGACGAAGTGGGGATGGGGAAAGAGAGAGTTGGAAAAGGACAGAGGGAGGCGAAAGGGTTAGAGAAAAGAGAGAAGGGGAGGAAAGTCTGTGGAGTCAGATATAGCGGGAGATACAGATGGAAATGGAGGAGTGCAGCGGCGGCTGGCCAGTAGAGGGCGCTGGGGGCGCCGCCCCCCTTCAAACATCAAGAGATGAAAATCTACTTAAACATGTTAAATATAATGTAGTTGTATAATGCAAATAACGATGAAATAAAAGTGTTGTCAGTCTGTGAGCAGCCATTAAATATTGGTTCAAATGGTGTTTGGTTGATTTCTGTCTGAATACATATACTTCCTGTCTGAATGCATATACTTCCTGTCTGAATGCATATACTTCCTGTCTGAATACATATACTTCCTGTCTGAATGCATATACTTCCTGTCTGAATGCATATACTTCCTGTCTGAATACATATACTTCCTGTCTGAATGCATATACTTCCTTTCTGAATACATATACTTCCTGTCTGAATACATATACTTCCTGTCTGAATGCATATACTTCCTGTCTGAATGCATATACTTCCTGTCTGAATACATATACTTCCTGTCTGAATGCATATACTTCCTGTCTGAATACATATACTTCCTGTCTGAATGCATATACTTCCTGTCTGAATGCATATACTTCCTGTCTGAATACATATACTTCCTGTCTGAATGCATATACTTCCTGTCTGAATACATATACTTCCTGTCTGAATGCATATACTTCCTGTCTGAATACATGTACTTCCTGTCTGAATGCATATACTTCCTGTCTGAATGCATATACTTCCTGTCTGAATACATATACTTCCTGTCTGAATGCATATACTTCCTGTCTGAATGCATATACTTCCTGTCTGAATACATATACTTCCTGTCTGAATGCATATACTTCCTGTCTGAATACATATACTTCCTGTCTGAATGCATATACTTCCTGTCTGAATACATGTACTTCCTGTCTGAATGCATATACTTCCTGTCTGAATGCATATACTTCCTGTCTGAATGCATATACTTCCTGTCTGAATACATATACTTCCTGGGTGAGGGGCGCCGGCCAAACCACACCTCATGTAAGCCCTCAAACTTGTGGCGAGCAGGTGACCTGAGGCTGCTGTCTGATTGGTTTCTTCAGGTTTTCCAGGGGGCGCTGTTCTGTGCTGCCCCAGACACCCCCACTTTTACTGGCAGCGAACTGGCATTGTTTTAATGTTTTCTGATCTAATGTGACCGGACAATTCTCGTGGCTGTCAATCATGTTCACACCCACCACCACGCCTCGTCTCGACTGTCAATCATCCACCGTCTACCAACCCTGATAAAGTCTATAGGCTGCATTGTCCTTCTTAATAACTGTGACCGTGTGGACATTAAAGCAGCTGTCAGGTGTGCTGCGCCAAGGTACATTGCGCCCCCACCCCCCAATTCTTTTTTAGCACCAGCCGCCACTGGAGGAGTGTAAGAGTCTATTCAAAAGTAAGACTTCATTAAAATAACACGTCGGAGGAATACTGCTAACTCAGCCATACAGCATCTCCACATTATATCTGAGCAATGGGCAACAACATGGGCATCTGCAGCCATTTGCAAATGTTCTTATACTGGAATATATAGGAGCTAATTTTCCCCAATCTTAAAAGTAATGTGTGTGCCCCCCCCCCCCACCACCACCACAGTGATGGACAGAATTATACGTGTAGTTGGGCACTTTAATTGAGGAAAGAACCGACACTTTCTATCCTGACACACAGCTCAAAATCTGACAAGGCCACGCTCACAAACTGCCTCCGCCTGCAGCCGCCTCGAAGAAACCAGCGAGGAGTCTGACACGTGACAAGCAGCGCAACGAACGCCCAGCCTCCGGTTTGAAACCCGGGCCATTACGGCAAACAAAAACCTTCTCGTGTTTTGCAAGGTCTTGATCGAGAAGTACTCGATTCTCCCCAAAACTGAAGCGGAACCCGCTGGGATGGTGTCCAACGCTGTTGTTCCCATTTCATTCAAGCTAATGTGTGTTTGTTTTTCTGTAATGCTGCCAACAAACAAACAAGCTAACAAACAGGGGAAGACACTTATCATTTGTCATCGTATGGTTACAAGGAAACGTGTTCTCTGCATGCAACCCGTCCTATTGTACAGGAGCAGTGGGCAGCTGCAGCACCCGGGGACCGACCAGCTCCAATTCTTCTTACCACTGCCTTGCTCAGGGGCACAGGCAGGAGTATTAACCCTAACATGCATGTCTTTTTGATGGTGAGGGGGAAACACCCGGAGGAAACCCACGCAGAAACAGGGAGAACATGCAAACTCCACACAGAAAGGACCTGGGACGGCCTGGGGTTCGAACCCAGGACCTTCTTGCTGTGAGGCAACAGTGCTGACCACTGGGGCCACCGTGCCGCCCTAATGAAATAGATGGGACTGAAAACAATACCCTGCCTGAGGGGGTTAAAGGTCAAGGCCGATGGATAAGAACCATAAAGAGACTGTACACAAAGTGGGCTGAGGCCCCATCAGAGCAAGAGACAGGTCCATGGAAAGTGGACCTCGTGCTGGTGGGCAACAGAATAGACCGCCACGCTACCCGCCCGCCCGCCCGAGTCCTCTTCCAAGTGAGCTCTCACTGTAACACCAAGAGAACAAGCGCCCCTTTATTTCGCTATTACGCTTTCCTTTTAAAGGGGTCGCGTCTGAAAGGGCAGGATCCATCGACAAAATATTTCCCCACCCGCTCCCCAGTATCTCCCGAACCCCCGGCCAACATCCACCCAGGAACTACCCAGCACCCATCCAAGCGTCCGTTACCACGACATCTGGGCGTGTAAAGACATGGCCAGTTGTAACGAGAGCACAACTGTGAGTCGACCGAGTTCTGTGAACGCGGCAAAAATTCCTGTGCAGAGGGATGTGGGGGGAGTGAAGACAGGAGCTGGAGAGGGAGGAGACAGGGGTTCGTTGCAGAGAGCAAGAAACAACAACAACAAAGACAGGCTGGAGGAGAAAGGTTAGAAATTGAGAGAAATAAGAAAGACGGTAGAGAATAACATTTATCTATTAATTTTACCCCCTTTCTTCTCTCCAATCCGGCCAATTACCCCACTCGTCTGAGCCGGCCCGCTTGCTGCTCCACCCCCTCCGCCGATCCGGGGAGGGCTGCAGACCACCACACGCCTCCTCCCATACAGGTGGAGTCACCAGCCGCTTCTTCTCACCTGACGGTGAGGCGTTTCACCAGGGGGACGTAGCGCGTAGGAGGATCACACTATTCCCCCCCGAACAGGCGCCCTGACCGACCAGAGGAGGCGCTAGTGCAGCGACCAGGACACATACCCACACACCCGGCTTCCCACCCGCAGACACGGCCAATTGTGTCTGTAGGGACGCCCGACCAAGCCTAACATGGGGTTTCGAACCGGCGATCCCCTTGTTGGTAGGCCACGCTACCCAGACACCCCTGGGAGCGAATAACTCTTTACCCGAGTCGTCTCTAGAGTGAGTCAACGGACCTGATTTCAGCGTCTCCACTTTTAAACTGCTGGAAATGAAAATGCATCATCACACTCGAACACGAGCAGAGAAAATGTGCAGGCCAACATCCACTGTGACGAGGCCTGCAGACGGAAGATGCAAATTGGTGTGAAAGAGACAGATTGTAAGAGGGAGATGTGGAAATGGAGAGACGAGGACAACAGAGGGGGGGGGGGGGGGACAGGGCTTGATAATTATTGTGGACTCCAGAGCATTCGCTGAAGGGTCTGTGAGAGATGGAGGTCCTGACTCCTAATTATATGTCGGAGGGAGGAAAACGATTGGTGTCACTGGGAGGTACAGGAAACTGGCTCGGCGGAGAGGGAGCCAGTCAGAATCCAAGTCCCGCACTAGACCTGCAGCATACTCTTAATAAGAAAAAGAGCAACCGTAACAGAGGGCCAGAGAGAGAGAGGGGGGGTGGGGGGTGGAGCGATCCCAGCAGGTTGAATCAGTTCATCTGGTCACGACGTTATCGGGGGGAAACGTGTCATCACCCATCTGAGTGTCCTCTTCAGTCCCCACCCAGGTGTCCCCACCCTTACAAACGACACAGCAGCATAACGACCCACACCAACGGCCGGTTTCTTATGCAAATTGCCGTGACCATTAAGTAGAGTTGCAATGGTGATATGTACTATAGAGGGTATGCATGACGTCACTTTCCCCACTGGAGCACGGCCCCCTCGGGCGCGGCGAGTGGCGAGACACCCCGCAACATGGCTGCTTCTAGCAGGGGAAACGGTGACCCCCGGATTATACCGCAAGATTGTCTGCTCAAACTGAAGGCACTCGGACTTGACGGTGACCCGTAGAGTTTACCAAATAACCAGCGGTCCATGGACATTAACATATGGCCACAAATCGAGTTTCCTGATCGCCGCCACTCGGTCTTTTTGCCACTCGGTGCCGCGTTACCGCCCTGAGTTCCCCATCTGTGACGTCACCCGCATGCCCTTA
Source organism: Lampris incognitus (assembly GCF_029633865.1). Lineage (NCBI taxonomy): Eukaryota > Metazoa > Chordata > Actinopteri > Lampriformes > Lampridae > Lampris > Lampris incognitus. Next base: position 7,043,697 of record NC_079215.1, on the reverse strand, counting down.
ATTCCCAGAGGATTGGGGAATAGTTGCGATCGCAGCATTGTGAGATGGTGACAGATGTACTGCACCGCACCCCCCCCCCCCGGTTCAGGGATGGTTGTTCCATAGGCGGCCTCTTTGACCCCCTGTTCAAACCAGCGTTCCTCCCTATCAAGGATGGTCACATCCTCACCCTTGAAAGAGTGGCCACTGGCCTGTAGATGGTGTAGACCGTGGAGTCCTGGCCTGACGTGTTAGCTCTCCTGTGTTGTGCCAGCGTCTGTTTGGTTCCCCCGATGTACAAGTCACGGCAATCCTCCTGGCATTGAACAGCGTACACTGTATTGCCCTGTTTGGGCCGGGGGACCCGATCCTTGGGGCAGAGCAACGGGGCAGTATAGTGTCCTCTGTTAAGTCTGCATATGAACCCGGTCGTTACGCCGCTGTATTGTTTACTATAAGAGTGGGGATTTTGGGTGGCGCAGCGGCTAGCACTGTCACCTCACAGCAAGAAGGTCCTAGGTTGGACAACTCTGGGGTTGTCCAACCTTGGGGCCGTCCCAGGCCGTCCTCTGTGCGGGGTTTGCATGTTCTTTTGACGGTGGGGAGACACGGGGACCCCCGTCTCTGCTGTGGGTTTTTCTCCGGGCGCTCCGGTTTCCCCCACCATCAGAAGAGCATGCAAACTCCAGACAGAGGACGACCTGGAACAGCCCCAAGGTTGGACAACTCTGGGGTTGTCCAACCTTGGGGCCTTCCCAGGTCGTCCTCTGTGCGGAGTTTGCATGTTCTTTTGATGGTGGGGAGACACGGGGAGACCCACGTCTCTGCCGTGGGGTTTTCTCCGGGTGCTCCGGTTTCCCCCACCATCAAAAGAGCATGCAAACTCCAGACAGAGGACGACCTGGAACGGCCCCAAGGTTGGACAACTCTGGGGTTGTCCAACCTAGGGGCCTCCCCAGGTCGTCCTCTGTGCGGAGTTTGCATGTTCTTTTGATGGTGGGGAGACACGGGGAGACCCACGTCTCTGCCGTGGGTTTTCTCCGGGCACTCCGGTTTCCCCCACCATCAAAAGAACATGCAAACTCCAGACAGAGGACGACCTGGAACGGCCCCAAGGTTGGACAACTCTGGGGTTGTCCAACCTAGGGGCCTCCCCAGGTCGTCCTCTGTGCGGAGTTTGCATGTTCTTTTGATGGTGGGGAGACACGGGGAGACCCACGTCTCTGCCGTGGGTTTTCTCCGGGCACTCCGGTTTCCCCCACCATCAAAAGAACATGCAAACTCCAGACAGAGGACGACCTGGGATGGCCCCAAGGTTGGACAACTCTGGGGTTGTCCAACCTAGGGGCCGTCCCAGGCCGTCCTCTGTGCGGAGTTTGCGTGTTCTTTTGATGGTGGGGAGACACGGGGAGACCCACGTCTCTGCCGTGGGGTTTTCTCCGGGCGCTCCGGTTTCCCCCACCATCAAAAGAGCATGCAAACTCCAGACAGAGGACGACCTGGGACGGCCCCAAGGTTGGACAACCCCAGGGTTCGAACCTGGGAACAAGTGAAGTGCTTTTCCATACACAACTGAAACACCCTCACGTACACAGTGTATGAGGGGATGTCAGTTAAACCGGAGGGCATTTCAGGTGAAACGGAAAGTGCTTGAGAATGGGGGGAAAATCATCATACGGTCTGCTGATCATTGTAAATCCAAGTGTCCACACTTGGAGTTGGAATGATCGGTTGCTGCCCTACTGTTGTGGCGTTTGACAGGGCGCTGACGGTCTCCGGTGAGGCCAGTATAGCAGTGTTAAGTAAAGCTGCCGCTTTGGTAAGACTGCTTGCAGGCTGCTGAGCAGACGCCAACCAACGCCACTCAACCGCCCGTATTAAGATTTGCGCTCTTTTCTCAAGCGCCCTTCCGTTTCACCTGAACCGCCTTCCGGCTGAACTGGCATCTAGTCCCGTATTATCACAATGTGTGGTGTCTGGTGTGTGTCTGTGTGAGAGTCTATAAACGGCCAACCTAAAGCACTTGGCGCCTTGCTTCTTTTTGGAGGTTATTGGGGATGATCGGGGGGCACCTATTAAAAAAATAGCAGAAAATTAAAATTATGCATAATTATTTATGCATAAATATGCAAAATATGAATTTTTCTAAAAATGGCTAAAAAAACCCACTTTTCTCGGCATTTCAGATGATTCTGAGCATCTTTGATTTTTTCACCTATATATAAAAAAATTTCTGGGACTTAGAAATGTTTTGGCATTATGCAAAATAAGTGCATTTTTGCAAAAATGCACTTATGATCCTAATTTTTTTTTGGAGGTGGTAGGTATTGTTCCAGAGAGGACCAGAAAAATAGCAGAAAATTAAAATAATTATGCATAATTATGCATAATTATGCAAAATATGCATTTTCTAAAAATGGCTAAAAACCACTTTTCTCGGCATTTCAGATGATTCTGAGCATCTTTGATTTTTTTTCACCTATAAAATTTTTTTTGGGACAGAAATGTTTTGGCATGCAAAATATATGCATTTTTGCAAAAATGCACTTATGATCCTCGTTTTTTTTGGCGGTGGTAGGTATTGTTCCAGAGAGGACCAGAAAAACAGCAGAAAATTAAAATAATTATAATAATTATGCATAATTATGCAAAATATGCATTTTCTAAAAATGGCTAAAAACCACTTTTCTCGGCATTTCAGATGATTCTGACCATCTTTGATTTTTTCACCTATATATAAAAAATTTCTGGGACTTAGAAATGTTTTGGCATTATGCAAAATAAATGCATTTTTGCAAAAATGCACTTATGATCCTCATTTTTTTTGGAGGTGGTAGGTATTGTTCCAGAGAGGACCAGAAAAATAGCAGAAAATTAAAATAATTATAATAATTATGCATAATTATGCAAAATATGCATTTTCTAGAAATGGCTAAAAACCGCTTTTCTCAGCATTTCAGGTGATTCTGAGCATTTGGGGGGGAGGGAGTTGGAGTGGGGGGGGGAAGGCGGTTAGCTGGCAAGATGAAGAGGAGGGAGATTTAGACGGGTGGAGAACCAAACCGCTACATTGTAGCGGGGTTCTTCTAGTCCTCTCATACACTGTTTATGTGAGGGTGTTTCAGTTGTGTATGTAAAAGAATTTCACTCGTGTGTGTGTGTGTGTGTGTGAGTGTGTGTGTGTGTGTGTGTGAGTGTGTGTGGTTTTCAGTACAGTATATGAATGAGTTAATTCTGAATAATGTCCCTCATGGCCCCTCATACATCCATGTTCACACTAAACTCCAGCCAAAGCCACCCCCTGCCTGTTAAGTAAGGGTAGCCAGGACCGGATGGGAGGAGCCCTGCTGGAAACAGGTTGCAACACCGAAGTGGACTCCAGTTTCTACGTAGATGGGTTTGGCTGTGTGGGGCCGGCAGTAGACAACTGGTGGTTGATGTGCAGCAATGAAATGTGCAACGCTCCCTAACACTTCCTTCCCCTCCAGAACAATGGCAGAGGTGGCAGTCTGCACACACACACACACACACACACACAGCAGTTTAGTTTCAACATGTAAAGATTTATCAGTTATTCATTGAGACTGCAAACTTGTGATTTCAATTCTCTCGTCCACATACGTACACACACATAAGATGGCGGCGGCAGTTCCCGGTTGCGGCGGCCTCACCCGGTACCGTCCATGCAGTGTCTTTGTCCACGTCCGCGTCCATGTTTTGTGTTCGTTTGGTGGCTGGGAGAGCTGGTGCTGGATCGGCCGGGGGAGCCTGGTCTGCCTCGTCCTGTGGGCCCAGGGCCCTGCCCGGAGCTGCTCCTGAGGAGGTAACACCGAGGGCGGTCTGACAGGACGTGGAAGCGGGGCAGGCTAAGCTAACTGCTAGCCCATGCGGGCCGGCGGTTCCGATAACATCGACGGGGTCTCGCGGCGGCCTCGCCTGGCGTTGACTGCGGTGTTTTTGGTGTCGTTGTGTGGAGTGTGGGGGAGGTGTGTCGAGGGTGTCTGGCTGGGAGAGCTGGTGCTGGATCGGCTGGGGGAGCCTGGTCTGCTGCGTGCTGTGGGCCCAGGGACTACGGCCCCTGCCTGGAGCTGCACCTGAGGAGGTAACACAGAGGGCGGTCTGACAGGACGCGGAAGTGGGGCAGGCTAAGCTAACTGCTAGCCCATGTTCTATGCACCATATGTTAGCTGGTGTTCGTTCTCTGGACAGTGATCTTTTGTTTAGTTTGGGTGTATGTGTCATCCATCCATCCATCCATCCATCCATCCATCCATTCATCCATCCATCCATCCATTAGCCAACCCGCTTATCCTGCTCTCAGGGTGGCGGGGATGCTGGAGCCTATCCCAGCAGTCACCGGGCGGCAGGCGGGGAGACACCCTGGACAGGCCACCAGGCCATCGCAGGGCCCAGTCATACAGTACCATATGTAAAGGAGCTAGTTACATGTTAGCCAGCAGATTGTGTTTGTGTGTTTTTCTGCATGTTTCTGTTGTGTTCTGCTGTCGTCTTGAGGGTGTTTGTTTGGTTTTTTTTTTTGGTCCTCCGCAGCAACCCCCCCTAAATATGTTATGACCACTGCCAGTCAAACACAGATACAAGTGCTAGTTTGGATAGATGTGTTTCTGTAGTTTGGGGATGTTGTGTTGTGCTTTGTGTTGCACTGCGGTGTGCTGGGGGAAGTGATGTTTTGTTTCATTTCTTGTGCGCAAGTGCATGAAACGAAAGGACAAATAAAGTGTTCCTGATTGCTGATACACAAACCCATGAGCGGTGAGAGTGCAATTATTACTCGCTCATGGGGAGTGCATGAGCTGACTGGCAGATGTGACTGACACCTGTCAGTCACAGGTCGAGCCCTGCAGAGCCAAATCACAGCTTACTGCTGTGCAGACTGATCCTAGACTGTGAGACTCAAAGGGTGTGTGTGTGTGTGTGTGTGTGTGTGTGTGTGTGTGTGTGTGTGTGTGTGTGTGTGTGTGTGTGTGTGTGTGTGTTAGATACAGGCACACCAATACAAATAAGTCATGAGTTGTGTGTTAAATTCACCAGTATGTGTGCACGCAACACACATTTGTGTGTCTGTGCAAAAACTTCCTTTGTGTCTCACGTGTGATGAATGTTTTATTTTCATCTTGTACCACATTAAGTACAAGATGAAAAGTACCACATTAATATTCTTCACAAACAACAGCTTTCTCTGAAATGTACTCACAAGTATGAAAGTACTTCGCGTCCAGGTAGCGTGGCGCTCTATTCCGTTGTCTACCAACACGGGGATCGCCGGTTCGAATCCCCATGTTGCCGCCGGTTTGGTCGGGCGTCCCTACAGAAACAACTGGCCATGTCTGCAGCTGGGAAGCCGGATGTGGGTATGTGTGCTGGTCGCTGCACCAGCGCCCCCTCTGGTCAGTCGGGGCAACTGAGGAGAATAGCGTGACCCCCCCCCACGCGCTACGTCCCCCTGGTGAAACTCCTCACTGTCAGGTGAAAAGAAGCAGCTGGCGACTCCACATGTATGGGAGGAGGCATGTGGTAGTCTGCGACAGAGGGGGTGGAGCAGAGACCGGGACGGCTCAGAAGAGGGGGGTAATTAGCCGGATACATTTGGGGAGAAAATGGGGGGAGCCCCCCCCCCCTAAAAAAAACAAGTTTGATAAATTCAGTCTCTGATTTGTTTTTTTACCCCATGTGACCCAGACCTGATAACACAAATCCCAGGTCCACCTGTGAAGACCATCAACCAGAGGAGCACGGTCGAGGCTCCATAGCTCAGGGGTTAGAGCACTGGTCTTGTAAACCAGGGGTCGCGAGTTCAAATCTCGCTGGGGCCTGTCAGCTTTTTAGTCTGGATATATGTGTTCTTGTAGTTCTTGGATATGTGTGGTTCTGTCTTTGTGTTCTGAGGACGTGTTTCGAGTCCAAGTCGTCTGAAACACTGAATTACTAACGGGCAACAGAAAGCGTTGCCAACAAACCGGACACACCGTGATTAAACTGAGCAGTTGATCTTGCTTTAATTAAGAAAATCTTAGTGACCTGTCTGAGTCTTGCTTTTGGATATCTATGGACATAAACCCTGAATTAAAGAAAAAAAATTAATTAGCACCACTCTGTTAGAAATTAAGTGGAATTAAAAGCAGGGACATTTGCTTTGAAATATAGTGGAGTAAGTCTAAAGTCCCTGAAATTCAACATTCTCCCCCTCCCCCCCTTTTCCTCCCCAACTGCACTTGACCAACTACCCTACTCTTCTGAGCCATCCGGGGAGGGCTGCAGACCACCACGTGCCTCCTCTGATACATGTGGAGTCACCAGTCGCTTCTTTTCACCTGACAGTGAGGAGTTTCACCAGGGGGATGTAGCGCGTGGGAGGATCACGCTATTCCCCCCAGTTCCCCCTCCCCCCGAACAGGCGCCCACACCGACCAGAGGGGGCGCTAGTGCAGTGACCAGGACACATAGCCATATCCGGCTTCCCGCCAATTGTGTCTGTAGGGACACCCCACTAAGCCGGAGGTAACACAGGGATTCGAACTGGCGATCCCCGTGTTGGTAGGCAAAGGAACAGACCGCCACGCCACCCGGACGCCCAAAACTGGTTATTTTTGATTCATTAAAAAAAAAATAGTGACCTGGAGGGGCGAGAACAGTAGGTAGAGAAACCTCTATGGTGTCTGAGGGATCTGATTCTAGGCTTGTGAGGGCTCATGTATGACTCCAGAGGTGGCGGTTATAACCACTCATAACCTGGCAGGCCGCGGAATAGACTGCTACGCTACCCGGACGCCCCATATTAGATTTTTTTTTTGGAGAAAACTATAAATCCCGGCATTTTTATTGTGCTATATTTTTTCCATACTACATTTTAATATAGTATTATAGCGAATTCGGGGGGGCAGCCGGGCCGGACCGCGAACCCGGATCTCCCGCACAGGGGGCGGCAACGTTAACCAGTCGACTAATCCAGTGGTTCTCAACCTTGTTGGGGTCCTGGACCCCCCCTGCGTATTTTTGATCTACCCCTGAGGACCCCTCCACCTGATCTTGGGGGAGGGGGGTTGCAATTTGATAGAAACAGTAGAAACTGCATTTTAAATTGCATTATAGCATTTATTCACTCTTTGGGGCAAAAATAAGAGCTTTCAGTTGTAACTTAGATATAGTTAACAAAACAGAATATGTATTCAGTTGTAGAGCCGAAGTAACGGAGAAGACCGTAGGTTCACACTTTAGCCGTGTAGGCAACTTTCTTTAATCCACGGTAAATCAGCGAGACAACCAAACCACAGCTCGACTGAGCGGAGGTGGCAAGAAAAACCAGAAAACTGGCTGGACAACCATAACTTAACCCTGCGTTAACCTGCCAGGGCAACCATGACTTAACCCTTAGTTCCTGGGTTGAATTCTGTCCCCAATACGTGTCCACCACATGAGCCCCCCCAGAATTCGCCCTAGTAATCGAAGTCAGGCAGGCGCGGGTGGACGACAGGCCGTCCGCGGCGGCTCCGGATAACAGGGGCCGGAGTGTCTGTGGGAGGCATTGACGCGGGCCTGTGGAGGTCGGCCTGAGGAGCAGAAGAGGCAGCTCGGGCCTCCACGGGGGGAGGAGGCGGAGCCGGGGGACGACCGCGACGAGGAGGTTGGGCTAACTCCAACGGCTGCGTCAAGTCCAGGTGTGCGGGTTTAACTCGGTCCACTGAAACATGCTCGGCCGTGCCCCCAAAATCCACCACCAGGTGCTTAGTTCCCCGTTCCAGGACGCGGAAGGGGCCGTCATAAGGGGGTTGCAGAGGGGGGCGGTGTGCGTCGTGACGGATGAACACGTAGTCCGCTGACTGCAGACCTGGGGGCACCTGGGACACCGGAGCGCCGTGTTGGGCGGTAGGGACGGGTGTGAAAGCTCTGACCCCGTCCAGCAAGGAGGCTCGTTGGTCCACAGCTGACCAGGGACGCGTTGCATTGGGCATGAAATCGCCTGGGACTCGCAGCGGCGTGCCGTACACCAGCTCCGCAGAGGAGGCTTGTAGGTCTTCCTTCGGGGCGGTCCGCAGGCCCAGCATGACCCATGGGAGCTTGTCGACCCAGTTGCAGTCCTTGAGAGTAGCCCGAAGCGCAGCCTTCATGGACCGGTGGAAGCGCTCACATAGGCCGTTCGCCTGAGGGTGGTAGGCGGTAGTGCGATGAAGCTTGACGCCCAGAGCCTCACCCACAGCATTCCATAGCTCTGAGGTAAACTGTGGCCCGCGGTCAGATGAAAGGTCGGAAGGCGTACCGAAACGTGAGACCCACGACCCAATAAAAGCCCGGGCCACATCAGCAGACGTCGTGGATGCCAGGGGAACAGCTTCAGGCCAGCGCGTAGTCCTGTCCACCACAGTGAAGAGGTAGGTGAACCCATGGGAGGGGGGTAGGGGACCAACCAGGTCGACGTGGACATGGTCAAATCGTCTCTCCGGCACTGCGAAGCGTTCCAGGGGCGCCTTAATGTGGCGGTGTATCTTAGCCCGCTGACAGGCAACACACGAGTCGGCCCACGCTTTCACGTCTCTCTTAAGTCCCTCCCACACAAACTTAGCAGAGGTCAGGCGCACGGATGGCTTACCGCCTGGATGAGAGAGGCCGTGCACAGCTTCAAATACGGGGCGTCTCCAGCTGTGCGGGACGATGGGCCTGGGCTGTCCTGTGGAGACGTCACACAGGAGGGTGACACCTGTGTCGCTGAAAGGAACGTCCTGCAGGCGGAGCCCCGTGTCGGAGGCCCGGAGACGGAGGATGCTCGGGTCCGTGGCCTGGTCAGCAGCCATCTGTGCATAGTCAAGGCCTAGGTGGACCGCTCCAATCACTGCCCTAGACAGGCAGTCAGCTACCTGGTTAGACTTACCAGCGACGTGCTGGATGTCGGTAGTGAATTCCGAAATGTAGGAGAGTTGTCGCTGCTGGCGAGCGGACCATGGCTCGGCCGTCTTGGACATGGCAAACGTGAGGGGCTTGTGGTCCACGTACGCAGTAAACTCGCGGCCCTCTAGCAGGAAACGGAAATGCCGGACGGCGAGCCAGAGACCGAGGAGTTCCCTGTCAAAAGTACTATACTTGCGCTCTCGGGGTGTAAGCTGGCGACTGAAAAAGGCCAAAGGCTGCCAAGCCCCCCCCACCCACTGTTCGTGAACCGCACCAACAGCATAGTCCGATGCATCCGTGGTTATGGAAATAGGCGCTGTAGGTGAAGGATGCGCTAGCAGGGTAGCCTGGGAGAGCGCAGCTTTAGTCTCGGTGAACGCACGGTCCCGCTCTGCTGTCCAGTCGACCGCCTGGTTGGGGGACATGCCTTTCAGCGCCTCGTACAGTGGCCGGATGATAAAGGCGGCTCGAGGAATGAAGCAGTGGTAGAATGTCACCATCCCGATGAACTCCCTGAGCGCACGAGCTGTTTGGGGGCGCGGAAAGGCCGCCACCGCTTCCACCTTTGAGGGCAGGGGGACTGCCCCGTCCCCAGTGATGCGGTGCCCGAGGAAATCAATGGCTGTCAGCCCGAACCGGCACTTCGCCGGGTTGACGATCAGCCCATGCTGGCTGAGGCGTGTGAAGAGGGCATGAAGATGGGACAGGTGTTCTTCCTCGGAGGCGCTGGCGATGACTATGTCGTCCAAATAGACGAAGATGAAAGGAAGGCCACGGAGCACTGAATCCATCAGCCGCTGAAAGGACTGGGCTGCGTTTTTGAGTCCAAATGGCATTCGTAGGAATTCAAATAGGCCGAATGGGGTTGTCACCGCTGTCTTGGGGATGTCTGAGGGGTGCACGGGAACTTGATGATAACCACGGACCAGGTCGACTTTTGAGAAGACGCATTTGCCAGACAGGTTTGCAGAAAAGTCCTGGATATGCGGGACAGGATAGCGGTCAGGCGTGGTGGCGTCATTTAGTCGGCGGTAGTCCCCGCATGGGCGCCAACCTCCATCAGGCTTAGCGACGATGTGGAGTGGGGACGCCCACGGGCTGTCAGAGCGGCGGATGATCCCCATGCGTTCCAGGTGCTCGAACTCAGACTTGGCAATGGCGAGTTTGGCGGGGTCGAGACGCCTGGCTCTGGCGTAGACCGGGGGCCCCTTCGTAGCAATGTGATGCTCCACCCCATGCTTAGCGGTGGGTGCAGAGAAGGTAGGCTGGGTGAGGTCAGGGAACTCAGCGAGGAGGCGGGTGAACTTGTCTGCCTCTGAGAGAGAGTTGGCTAGACCTGCATAGGCCGCTTCCCTCCGCGTACATGCGAAGGAGGAGAAGGTTAAGGCATCGACCAGACGGCTGTTCTGAATGTCCACTAGCAAACCGTAAGCGCACAAAAAATCAGCTCCGAGGAGGGGAAGCGTTACATTGGCCATGACGAACTCCCACGTGAAACGTTGTCCACCAAAACACAGTTCTACAGACCGCACGCCGTAGGTGTGGATAGGGCTGCCGTCAGCCGTCGCCAACTGGGGGCCCCGCTCCCCGCCCATGATGTCGACGTCAGTAGCAGGGAGCACGCTTCTCTGTGCGCCCGTGTCACAAAGAAATCGCCGACCGGAGATGGTGTCGAGGATGAAGAGTAGCCTGCTCGTATCGCCAACACTCATGGCCACTACTGAGTGTTGGCCCTCTCGTTTTCCGTCGGCCTGTAGTTGCAGGGGGAACGGCACCGTTTAGCTTTCGCACCAAATCGAGCGTGGTACATACAGAGTCCAGAGGGCTTGTAGCGGTCTGATGCTGTGGCGCCACCGTCGGGCCACGCCCACGATGTCGGCGGGGGGCCAGTGAAGGTAGGAGCCAGCACCCCGGCATGGGAGGAACGTTGTGTAGCGACGAAGAATCGGTCAGCCTCCTTTGCCAGCTCACGGGGATCAGTGATGGTGGAGTTAGCGAGCGCGGTCTGGACGTGGGGCGGCATGTTGCGCAGAAACAGCTCCATAAACAGGAAACATGGCTTTTCTTGACCCAGTAGGTTTAACATCCTGCTCATTAGCTCCGATGGTTTGCCATCTCCCAAGCCCTGAATTGCGAAGAGGCGACGTGCTCTCTCCGTTGCTGACAGTTCAAAAGTTTCAAGGAGGAGATGTTTAAGTGCGGCGTATTTACCATCGGCCGGTGGGTTGGTTATGAAACCGCTTATCCTGGAAGCCGTAGCGCCCCCCAGCGCTGCCACTACGTAGTAGTACCTGGTCTCGTCTGCTGTTATGTCTCTGAGCGCGAACTGTGCCTCAGCCTGCGCGAACCATGTAGCCCCGGAAGACTCCCAAAACTCCGGCAGTTTAATTGCAACGGCGTTCGTAGCCATAATGTGTGTGGTTTCAGAAAACTTATCCGAAAACCGACGTCGGGGTCACCAGTGTAGAGCCGAAGCAACGGAGAAGACCGTAGGTTCACACTTTAGCCGTGTAGGCAACTTTCTTTAATCCACGGTAAATCAGCGAGACAACCAAACCACAGCTCGACTGAGCGGAGGTGGCAAGAAAAACCAGAAAACTGGCTGGACAACCATAACTTAACCCTGCGTTAACCTGCCAGGGCAACCATGACTTAACCCTTAGTTCCTGGGTTGAATTCTGTCCCCAATACGTGTCCACCACACAGTAACTTTCAGATATATGTAACAAAACAGAATATGTATTCAGTAACTTTCAGATATATGTAACAAAACAGAATATGTATTCAGTAACTTTCAGATATATGTAACAAAACAGAATATGTATTCAGTAACTTTCAGATATATGTAACAAAACAGAATATGTATTCAGTAACTTTCAGATATATGTAACAACACAGAATATGTATTCAGTAACTTTCAGATATATGTAACAAAACACAACATGTATTCAGTAACTTTCAGATATATGTAACAACAGAATTTTTATGCAGTAACTTTTAACAATGCAAACGGGAGCGAGATCTCTTATTAAAATACAATAAATTACCCTTGTGAAACAGATGTAATTAGAGAAAAAAGTCCTGTTACCCTTTATAGTTTAGGTAGATAAAGGCCTCAGTCACATTTGAGTAAAATAATCCTATTTCTATAAATGTCATAGGATCTTTTTTTTAAATATATGTTATTTTCACGGACCCCTTG